>NT_176962.1:1564299-1634811 GCF_000188095.3 Bombus impatiens
AAAAAAGAAGTCGAAAATATAGAATAAAAATTTTTCGTTTGAGGCTTTGTTTTCGAGAAAATCGACTTTGAATTTTCGCTCGGTACGCGTGCACTTTATCACGTCTCGTTATAACGGATCTCACTGTAGATCGTTATCTCGATGGAAAGATAAAAAAAAATTAAAAAAAATTTTATTCTATATTTTCGACTTCTTTTTTCGCGTAGAATCACCCCCTTTCCGCTTGTACCACCAGTTACAAACCACCCTGTATATTTACCACATAACGAGCATAATGAAAAAAGTTAAAATATATTATAGAAGGTAGTTTAAAATTATAGATAAACAGGGTATGGCTCTGCCGCTACGTTTGTCATTATAACACGACTTCAAATTTATTTTTAGTTTGAGACATAATAACTTTAAACTTAAATAGCTTTATTCGAGACTTAGTTTTGAAGCAAGAAATCGTAGTTTGAACTACAACAAATGAATTTATAAATAAACATTCTAGCTATCATAATATTAAATCTGAGATAGAAATTACGAATTTGAGGATAAACAACTGATGAATAAAAAATACAGATATCGTTCGTGAAAGAAGGGATACCTTGTTACCAAAGCGTTTAAAGCAAATGAAATTGAAGAAAAACTTTATTTTTGACGTTAAAACAATACCATTGTAAAGGAACCGCTACTAGAATCAGATTTCATATCGTACATACCACAACTCGTCTGCTTAATAGAAAACAACACGAGGCAAAGGATCGATATAAACACGATTCTATTTCATCTATTGTAGCCAGTTCTTCATTTTTTTGTTCATTTTAATTCAAGATTATTGAATTGCCTCTCTGTTCTCGTGAAACACAACGATCTCTGTGTCCTTCCAACTACACAATGAAAGGATGTACATTTGTAAATAGAGAAACAAAAGCGAAACAAGGAAGCGCTGGGAGGTTTCAAAAAATCGTGTCGTATGTAATTGGTTACATGAATGTTTTGAATGGCTTTTCTTTTGACGACAAATCATTCATTAATTCATTTGCATCAGAATAGTCCAACAAAGCTTGTGCTAATATCGCAGATGAAGGATTATTTTGTTTGTGTAAATATGTGACGATTGTAACGACTGATCTATTCTCTTTGAATAAATAAAATAAATAAAATAAAATATCCATTTAATTAATGGTAAAAGTTACACGTTTAATTGGAGGATTAGGCAGAATAAATAAAAATTGATTATAATTGGAAATTTATAAAATTGATATATTGCATAATGAATATTCGATGAAAGTTAGTCGAACAATCGTTCAATATGGCAGGAGTAAGATAGGAATCGTCGAAGAAAGTCAAAGTACCACTTCGCATATCCATCAACAGAGTTTGTTTCCTCTTAGAAGCCGTCCAACGAAATGAAGTATGATACTTTAATCGACCGCAAATTTCAATAGGTGTGTTATGTGTTGCTAGATGAAACTTGGCCAATTGGATTCTGAGTTTCTAACTATCCACTAAAGACTTGGTTTACTGATACTTCCAAATTGATCTTTATCTCTTCGCTACCGATAAATCGAGGTTAATTATCCTTTAAGACGTAAATATATTAGGTGTATGCAAAAGCTTTAGTTTCTTTCTCAAGCGTTCATGTATAATTACTTTGAGCGGATATAATTTCCCGACTTTTCGTGCAATTGTCAGCTTGGCATTGATCTAAGTGAAATGCCAACTTTATGATCGATTGGTGACGATAACCTCACAGAACAACAGTGAGCACGATGAGCGACGACAAGTCGTTCGATCGCGTGTGAGTCCAATCACTATTCTTAATTTAGGGTTAACTTAGGAAGTTCTTCCGCAAGCAGCGTACTCTCCAGATTTGATAGCGACATATTATCACTTCCCCAGGTCAAACGTTCCTTACTCTTTCGTTGGATAATGAGCATAATAGAGCATAAAATGAATGGTTAATAAGGGATTTAATTTCTTGCTATCTAAGTAATCGATTTTCATCATCAATTCGAAACAATAAACTCTAACCCATTCCTCCATCTTCTCCTCGCGTAGACGTTTGCGTTCTAAGAATTCTCTTTCTTGTTGTAGTTTCACGGCAGCTTCCGTTGCACGCGCTTCCGCCTCAGCGCGCTCTCGCGCATCCCTCGTTTCCTCAGCGGTTAATCCTAATGAAGTAAAAGATGCAATAGAAAATTATGCTAATGTGTTACTGAAAAATAAGTAAAAAATTTGCGTCAAACACGACGAAAATGAAATTGAATGTTTAAGAAAGGAATTTAACGACTGAAGTAAAAAACGAATTAACGTACATAAGTTTGTAAATGTAAAATATGCAGATCTTGTTTTCCAAGTTCCACAAATTACAGTTTGCTGTGATCTGTGTAAATGGAATTAATAAACGGCTCGTGCATATAAACGCCGATGAGATTAATCTATCCAATGTCAGAATTTTACGAAAACTTGGTAGAGATTCTGTAAGAAAAGTTACCCTAATATACATACTTTTTCTTGACAACGAAGAAAAACCGTCTACTCAACCAGATGATAAACGACAAATTTGGCGATGTCAAAGGCATATCTTACCGTAGTTCCTCGGCGGGCCGACTCTCTGGAGACATTGATAAATCGTGGGGAACATATCGGGGCATACATCGTCCTCTACGTCGATGATGAGCGGATGAATTTCAATTTCATCGAAAAAATTCAACGGTGTATTATCGTCGGTGTTTCTCTTTCTGAAAAAAAGCGATGAAAGCGAATTATTTTTTATCTTTATCTGGTCTTGGTAGCTGTGGAAAAATGGAAAATTACGGACTGCAACGCAATAATTTTGATATTTCGCGTAATAAACATTGGCCGGATGGCAACGAGTTTTCTGATTTAATAACAATCCGTGTCATCAGTTACCGCGTGATTTGATAATATTTTTTATTGCCTCCGCTGCGCCGAATAACGTTGCCAATTGTTATTGCACCTATTTTGAAAAAATTTCACAACCATCGTTCTTTTTAAAATAACAGATCTATTAAAAAGCAGGGAACAAAAATATGTTTTATTCTTTCATGAAAAACCATTTATGCCATTTTTCACTTGAACAAATACAGATTCAATATATCGTTTCCTATACTTCGTTTTTGGACAAAAATCTACAAGTGCTACTTTTCCATTGAAATCCATTTTTTAAAAAGATTTCTCCTTTCTCAGGTAATACTAACAAATTTCTTTTAAATAATCACAACAGGCAATATATTGAATATCTTATAATTAATCTGACATAAATAAAACAGCACAAATATAAGCAAGAAAACTTTACTGTGGTGAAATACCGCGACATAATTTCACGAAGCATCGAGATTCTTACAAAGCATCTGGCCGTTGCGCCGTCAAGATTTTATTAACTGGATTCCATCTATATAATTCTTAGAATTTTATGAAACCACCATGGTAATTTTGCCGCGGGACTCATGTTTAATTAACCTCCTGTTAGCTCTGTGGCCATACATTATCGACGCAATTCGAACCGGATTCGGCGATGTACTCGCATACGATTACCTGTATTCCTTCAAACGGCGCATCATATGTTCCTCCGTGTAATGGGTGCCCTGGATCTCCTTCTCGGGTCGTTGAATAATTCTTTCCTTCAGAAACTCGTCGCTGGCTTCCAACGAAACCACCAACTCAGGCATAATCGACTGCATCGTATCTGTCTCGGCATCTTCTCCCAATTCTTCGTCGAATTCAGTTAAACTTTCTCCGCCGAACAATGTTTTCGCTTGTTCCAGCGTCTTCGGATGGCCGTCCATAACGTAGCCTTGGTTCAAGCATTCCTTCGAGCGTAACTTCCTTAGGAATAATCTACGAAAGGATTAAACGTGATTTAATTGTTCATTCAGCAGTTCCATGATAATAATACGGAATAGTTAATTTCGTGTGAGCCGATCGATGAATGTGACATTCGTAAAAGGAACCAATTGCAATTATAATATAACCTTCTTAGCTTCAGCTTTGCTTAATAACAGCTATCAGTAGGTACGTTTAGCTTCAAAAAAAAGACGTCGTTCAGTAAATGAAATGCAACTTTAGATCGTTCATGGCTCGGATTATCGTGGATGTGAATCGAGAAAGAAATAGATGATTCATAGTACACACAAATCTAATTTGGAATCATGGATCACGATCCCTTAAAAGAAATTGTGCAATGGTTTGTAGGAGATAAACGTGATTCCTGTTAGTTGAGATTACTTTTAGAGAAAATTTCATCGAGAAAGATATACTTTAATTTATTTTGTTGTTTGGTTGTTTTGCGTCAGAAAGGACAAGCAGCTTACCACGTGTTTTCTCTGAAAAACATATATTATGTAGTATCTTTGATATTCTTGTTTTCCTTTCGCCAAGACTGGGATTTTATGTAACATCGAAAGAAACCAAAATAAACATGAAACAATAATGAAATCAGAAATACAACACAGTCGATAACATTGATCCTTACAGACGATGTGCAATAAATCTCTACGATATAAAAAGAAGAAAGGAACAAAATAAGTACAGCATAAAAGTTCAAGCTACAAGAATAATAGGATTAAAAGATGAAAAAGTATTTTTATCTTTTCGACGTTTGAAGATGCGACATTGAACAGTCAAACGTTTGAACTTTACCCCTAGAACTTAATAGAAATAAAGCACGACTAATCTTCTCGAGTACGGAACCCATCCCCGTTTTATTTTTAATTTTTAATCTGTTTTCCAGCATGCCCAGCTCCCCTTTTTGTCCCAAATAGCTCTTCCTCGAAGCTCTCGCGTCAGTATCTAATTTGCTGGTCAAACGTTTATCACGAATAGCCATCTTTTTCCCCCCAGTCGTTCGCGCTTCAACTGCTCAAGTTCTTTAGTCGGTTTCAAAGCAACTACGCTCTTTTTTGTTGACGCCGCTCTTGCGACTGTGTGTGCATCGAGCGAACTACGCCGAGCATAAAAACACGCGACTATCGCTGTTCGATTCCCAGACTAGTTAAACCCGTAAGACAAAGCAACAAAAAAGAAGAGGATTTCTCAATGAAAAACGTCTGTCTTTTTTAGCATCGTTCTTGCAACTGTTTGCGCGTTGCTCGGACCTTATCGAGTCCAGGATTGGATAACCGTTTCTACGTTCGTCGATTTGTATATCAGTTAAATCTGTCGATAGAAGAAGAGGAAGACAGTCTTGTTGAAAATGCTGACAAAGTCATGACAGCCTGCCATTCCCGTTACGCCGCCACCGATCGTATCGTAACGCTTTCAGCGTGGCACCGTCAGAAACATTTTCGGTTATCCTACGGTTACATGCGCATATATAATAAACAGCTCGAAATGATTCGTGAATTCTCAAAGATTCCGTGAAATTAATAAACATCGTCTTCTCTTTAATCCATACGGTCCTGTTCCTTTCTTTATTAACTTTACCTTTTTATTTCATACAATATATTTTCTACTTTCGATTATTACGGTCTCCTTCGGAAGCTTATTGCATCTCACCCAGTAGAGCCTAGCCGTTTATTGAGACCCGTTTTTATCCGCGTAATATAGAACGCAGGTATAGCGGAAGATTGTTGCAGGATGTTGTACTGGATGTTCTTTTACTGTATGTTATTATTGGCTATGGGAAAACACTTATCGACACTTCTCGTGGGAAGCAATTACATTCGCTGACAGCGCAGTTCGATAACCAATATTTCTGTACTAGGATAATGGGTAGGGGGTTTCCTAATCTCAGAAGTTCAGTTTGCTTAGGGATGACTACGGAGCAGTTCTAGTGCAAGTTGAGTGAGCAGGATGACGTTGAATTTGCTAGGAAATTGCATTTCTACGAGACTTAATGATATAACACAGCGGCCCCAAATCATTTTAGAACATTATTTCCGATAAAATACTGCGTGCTCCAGGGATCGATCAATCTTTACCGTATTTGGAGTAAAATTCCAATAACGATTGTCCAAAAACTACTCCGATCAATTTCATAAATTTAGAGAGATAAATATTTGTTAAAAGAGAAATATCTTTTAAAATTTGTTTTTAAATATTCAGTTATTTATGGCATCCGCTTGCAATAAACAAGGCTACGACAGTGAGTCGTTTATTCCTTGAGAAATTGAATATTAATTGCGAAGACAGGAAAGTGAAGTAGAGAGATTGACAGGAAGTGCAGTTGTCAGTTTAGCATCCGAGACGGTCGTATATTTTTTCTAACGTAGTAAGTTCTATGGACTCATAAATCATGTTACATAAAACATAATATCGTAAAGTGGTAAAAGAAGAGGCATTTTCAATGAAGTAGGTTACATTCAAATGCTGAAGGACCACCACAAAGCACATACAAATGCCATCGTATTTGCTTGAATGCATTCAGAGAAACAACGTGGTGTGCATTGCACATAGAAATGCGATTATAACGCAAACGTCTACGATCATGTCCTACATTTGAAAGGAACATCATCAAACGTTGTCCTTGAGCGATATTCTATGCGTCGTTGATTTCAGGAATTCTCTAATACCAGGAAGCGTAACGTTCTATTTATGCTTCTATTAAAGATTAATTATTAAACGAATAGTATATTATCAAAGTAACGTCCAAATGTCAATTTACAATGAAAAGCTTCTGTTATTCTTATCAAACAGATGTAATGAATTATAATATCTTTTATTATATGCAAGCAAAAGTGAAGATTAAGAGAAGTCATGAATTTTAGGGACAGAATGTCATCTCATAATCTTTGTTATAAATTGTATAACAGGAAGATGCAATCTGTACATAATATACGTAATTCGTCTGGATATCACTCCATTATATTATATTGCGATAGAAACACAATAATATACAATGTGCTTGCCATCATGTATTATGCTAATACGGCTTAATCCAATTTGATGCAGACGTGGCAATGTTTATTAACAATTTTGACCTAAAATTCAAGCTATATGGGTTGAAAGACTATTGTACATAACGTGTTACACAATGCAAGCACGCATTTCTTCGAAGAAACATGCAACACACATTTTGCGCTAGGAACGCGAAATTGGCCCGAAACAAGTCGCGTGCCTTCGTCGTTTGCTCCATGGAGCGCGTTATACAGGTGAAAATACGCCTTTAAGAGGACGGTGAATAGGTCAATAGCGTGATCTTGTTAACACAGATATCACGTACAGGGTGTTTGCGTTGTTATTATCCAACGTTTCTTCTCGTAAATGGTGAAAATATGACGAAAGTGAAAGAAGAAAATGTTTCATTGCCTTTTTATGACATTACACAGTTAGAACACATTTCGATTAGTTGTATCCCCTTTAAGAATTTTATTTTGTTTTAAAATATGAAATAGTAATATAATAAGCGAGTATTCCTTATTTTTTTTATTGTCCGTGTATATGAACTGATACTTAGCCTCATCGACATGAGACAAAGTGTTACAGAGTGTTGAAATTGTTTTATGCGATCTTGAACAATGTGTAACGTAAAAAACTCATGATCGCATCCTCTTATTACAAAAATTATTGCCAATTTTAAAAATATTAAATGTATTCTTCCCATAAATTCATCACGTACATAGAAAAACATTGTCTTATGATATGGTGAACGCTGTATACTCGTCTACGGGAAACAAGATTCTCTTGAAATTGAATTTCTTGCACAGAAATACCGATCATTAAAAGCAACCTTTAAAGCAAGCTCGTGATTCGATCTATGACGCGATTATCTCAACTCCATAAATCAAATTGCGTGTGGACGAACGATTGCTGCCACATAGGCCACGACAAGAGACGGGCGAAGCAGTTAACTAAATGAACGCGGCCTTCTGAATATGTATTTGGTTTAACGTCCAATTCGTTTAGCGTATTATTTGCCACTAGGCGGTGGCAAATGCGCACGATCGATACGTATAACATGATGTACATACATCAGTTGCATTCGCGGCCACATCACACGATCAAAGTTCGAGCAAGCCTGTATCCGTATACGTTTGTTGCACAAAATAATGACAAACGTCTATGAAAATTTGAGAACCCTCAAAACAATTCGCAACGAATATTTTTTTAGGTATTTCACTAACTTGTTCAAAAGGGGCTCGTCGAGACGACCATTGGTTCTTTGCATGTTTCGCTCTATTTCGTCCAACAGTTCCTGCATTTCTTCGACTTTAGTGGCTCTATCCTCTTCTACGTCCTCGTCTTCCTCGTTCGCGTCTTCGAGCGTCTGCTCCGCTTCGTCCTGTTCTACTGCAGTCGTGGCCTCCTCGACCTCGTTTGACTGTTTGGAACGTTAGATCATTTTCTTATAATCGATAAAGTCGAATACTTAATTTTTGATATTTTTAAGTTAAAATTAGTCAAGAACTAAAAGTAGTCTAAGAAAAATTTGAATGTAATCCAAAGTTATTTCAACATTAGTGTAATATTTTTTTATAAATCATCTGTACTAACCAAATTTTCAATCGTATCCGCGATCAATGATTTCACATGAATGTAATGAATCTCGTAATGATCGGCGAGATAACGCGCGACCTTCGATTTTCCAGAAGCTGGTGGACCGAGGACTATTATTTTTATGGGATTCAGATTTCGCGCTGCTTTATATTCTCTGACAATGGCATTGATACTATCGGAAAACGGTGTATCAAGATGCCAAGATATTCTGTCTGTGATATATACGGGGTCGACTATTAGATTCATCGTCATCAGATCGTAAGTTCGTTGCGTGATTTCCGGCAGTAAGAAAGCTTCCTCCTGCGCGATCTTTTTCACCTTGCCGGTAGTTAGTGCGCTGCTTATTTTCTACGAAACAGTTTTATATATGCCTCGATGATACATTGCAGCAAAAATATACTTCGAACTTTTTCTACTTTTTTATTAGATGAAATATAAGACAAATACCGAATATCACGATGAAAGAACGGTTTACAATTTCGAACATCGCATTATTATTTTTATCGGGAAGGTGATCGAAAGACGTGTATTTCTACAAAATTGAAAATGACTTTTATACAATATCTGATTGTAAGACATAATTCCTCTTTTATTGAGAATAGATTCAAGAAATAAACGAAAGTCGGAAGAAGAGTTAAAGAGGTCTTAATAAACATATTTTTGAAATGCAAAGTTATTCAGTTTTTTAATTTACAAGTTATTTCTAACATTACAAACATGTCATAAAACACGCAACACCTTTTCTGTTGCAATTGCTCGAAACGATGCCGCTACTCAAACTGTGAGTAGAACTAATTTGTAACAAGACATATCCATTCCGAGATCATCTGTTACCTGTTGACGCGTTGAACTCTCAAGCTATCCGTCATCTTATACCGTATACGATCACGTGATGGACTATTAACTTGCGAACTAAAAACTTGAACACTTCTCAGACTGTCGGTTATTGAACATACATTTATCAAACCTCTTTTTGTTTCTTATGTTTTTCTTATTTTTAAATTTTGATAAAAGAATCGAAATTTTCCCGGACAACGTGAAACGTATAAATTTCGATAATCAAAAGATAATGGAAGAGATATTCGAGATAATTTCCAATGTTAATAGGTGCGAATCAAATGGAGAACATTTGTTGAAAATACTAATTAATTCCTCTTCTAATTTTCTAGCATTGAACCAGTTAGAATTTATGCAGGAAACAAAGATGTAATCGTTCATATAATAAAAGTGTATCAAAACGAGAAACTCTCGTGAAAAACTTCAATCCTACAAGAAAGGAGATAGAAGGAAAATGAAGTATCGCGTAAAATAATGTAAAAGTAGGCGAAAAGAGAACTGTCAAGGGACTTCGAAGATTTGTAGAAAGCAAGTTCAGATGACAGAGCGCGAGAAATATATAAATCGAGTATACGCGACAAAAGAGATTTCGCCACAATACCTTGACAATAGCGCTCTGTGAAGTCGGCTCTTGTTCCGCAGCTACGATATACCGTAATGGAGGCCAATTTTGTAAAACATCCAGCACTACACTGTATACCAACACAAAATGTATCATTTAATATATCACTTTTCTTTTTTTAATACTTTATGAAGAAATATAGCAGAAAACACGCAAAATGACTGAAATGTTATAATTAAATTGGAGGTACAT
This sequence comes from Bombus impatiens, assembly GCF_000188095.3. Taxonomy (NCBI): domain Eukaryota; kingdom Metazoa; phylum Arthropoda; class Insecta; order Hymenoptera; family Apidae; genus Bombus; species Bombus impatiens. The sequence continues at coordinate 1,574,396 of NT_176962.1, forward strand.
ATACGGAAACGATGTATAATATCGGTGTCGTGTTAATCCTGCGATTTGTTAAATCCTAGCAAACATGAACTTCATTCAATGCTTAACTGGAATTAGAATTATCGAGCTATTAATGTACACCATTCCACGAAATTATATGTATATGAATCGTCATGCTCACTTGGATAGGTCACGAATATGCAGTAATGGAATATTATTATTTCCTTTTCCAATGATCGGCAGAAACGGTGCGTTCTGCCATGCCATCTTGAATAAATGATGCAAAGGACCCTGCTCGTCGCCATAAGTCACTCCGCAACAAATCACTAATGTTTTCAACTTGTCTTTAAGTTTGATTTTCTTTTTTACTACCACAACTTCCTTTTCACACTGAATGTGCTCCTTAAAGTTTGGATGAGGCTTCCTCTTCCTATAGTCTTCTTCCGTGAATGGTAAGTCTGGCTCATCCGGATTCAATGGTTTTGTATTGGCCCAAGTCATCAAAGTAGATATCAGAATGAAGTTTCGTACTTCGTTGTTACGTTTGAAAGCCTTTGGCGATATTTGCTCCATCTTTTCTAGTTGCTGAACGATGTCTAAAAGAAGCGGATAAAATGAGAAATTGAGAACTTTGATGACTTTTTGTTTGTCTTGGAAGTTTATTAAAGTGTGTAAGCAGGATATTAGAGGCGAAGTTATAGTAAAGAGGGCGAGTACTTGAGATGTATTATTTATATCGATTTTAAATAATAACAAAATAGGTCTGTTAAAGAAATTTTATAGTAGAAAATTATATCTTATTACATGGTAAGCAAATTTTTACATATTTTAATATTAAATTGTTTCAATTGTTAATTATACAGAATTTTGATCAATTATAATTTTTAATATGTATTAATATATACTAATCATTAATACCTCAATTATTATTTTGAAACTATTCGGAAGAATTGAAAAAAAGTATGTATAGGAAATCTATTAAGAACACTCGCCTTAAGTTTCATAAAAACTTTTATCAGTTCCATACAATCCAAACCATGTAACTCGAAACCCTTGCAGCTTAAACATTGTTAAACATTAGATCTTTTACCTTGGTAATATCAGAGAAGGCTCGACCTTCGAGAATGGACCTTTCAACGCCATAACATAGATATGACACTTTATGCGTCCTGGATCTACCATTATCATCATGTCCACGCATTATGATAGCACCTATACATGTCCACGCACACAGACTCAATAAAACAAATATCATCCCCGATATAGTGACGAGAAACAGGAACGGGTTCAAGGATAAAACGACCGTCAACGCGAAGCAATCGCATCGCGGTGAAACATCTGCGGCTTTTAACACGAGGTCTTTTAAGGCCCGTACGTTCTCTTTTTATCTCCTCTTTGTTTTTAGAAGAAATTATAATTCAGGTATTCATCTCCCTTCATTGTTCTCTTACTTATATCAAGCGTTCGCTTATCTCCAGGGTGAGGTAATATATTCTCTGCAGACCCAAGATTCTCTCTTCAGTAGTTACACGAATAATTATCCAGGCAAATAGAGGATCGTTGCAGAATTTAAAATCAGATTCAAATTGAAATTTCCTCGCGGAATAAGGACACGTGTTACAATCTGGGCGGAGCTTTCGCGCCATTGCTGGCCGTTTGCGAGCTCGATACGATTAATACGTGAAATTCAACCGACACTTCTCGCGACTACTAACATTTCAGTGCCCATCGAGTCTCTTCGACCTGTCCCTGATCCTGAGTGATATCGTATATCACGATGCCGCACTTCATCAGCTCCTGCAGAAGCGCATCCCTATTCCTCGCGTCTTTTATAATCATAACCACGTCCTCTGGCGCAGAATGCTGAAAGGGCAGAACGGAAGAAATTCCACGCAATAAAAACGAATTGAAATATACAGGAGGGTTTCTCCTACCATTTTTAAGTGTTAGAATGGAGTTAAAAGGAAATTCGAAAGAAAACTTGACAAATAACCAACCGAGGGGGGTCACAAGAAAAGCGTCTTCCAGAGACTTGGCGAGGGAGTGGAACATTGAATTTGTATGAGCAGAAAGCGAACGAAAAGAATATCGCGAAATTGGTCGTTTAACATCGTTTCGTACCTACCGCGAGAAATGATTGCACGGAATAAGGGGTCGATAGAAACACTTTCCCCGACTGTCGCGACGGTGTAGAAAAATAAATTTACCGAAAAATCCCAGTCTTTGGGAACTGTAGATGGTGGCGCAGCATGGGGGGAAAGCAGTCAAGCGTTAATCGCGCTAAAAGGGGGTTGCGAGTGTCGTTTACCTCTGGAGACGAAATTGTTCCAATCACTTCATACTTTCTCGGCGAGTCCGCTAAATCTTGAAGCTTTACATCCCCTGCAACAAGATTCATAGTTTGTTCCAACCTTTCTTTTCGCTCTTGCTCCTCCTCCTCTACTCCCAGTTCTTCTTCCTCCTCCTCTCCCAAATCTTCCCCTTGTGGATTAACGTATACACGATCCGATAAGAGCTGAGAAAGAAGAATTTAATTGCTAGCGATGTTGAAAAGAAAGATGCTACGTGTGTACGGGCGTCGATCTGCATAATGTTACTAAACTGAAGGCATGATACGATAGCAAGTGATTCTGTATGAAAAAATAACTAGAAGATATAGAGTGATATTTTTTCCATATTAAATTTGTATTCTTTTCCATCTGTTTAAGGAGTGAAGTATGAAATAATATGGAATGACGGAAGAAATATTTTTTATCCAACAAACATATATATCATCCACATCTTAGTGTTTTAATAGTATTGCCTGGAGGATGTAAATTCAGAGCATCCGGCGACGAGTAATTCGTCATGCATCTTCTCTTCCCACGGGGTTTCGATTATGTATGATAATACCCGCTAAGCTAAGAGGAGGTGAAAATAATTGGTTTAACCACTCAGCTTTCAAATTTTGTATATAATTGGCGCACAATATGCATAATAATATGTTTAAAGCATAGGATGCATAAATTTCCAATCTCAACAGTAAAAACGACAAATCTTGATAAAAAAACTTCATTCTACGGATTCACGTTCTTTTCTTCATAAATCTCTCCGTTTCGTATCACCAGTTCGGCGTTATCTTATGTATCGATCTTTCACTTCAGTTTCGGGAAAGGACCTTTCATCAAAGAACTTTATTGCGCTACGCCGATAGAAAGACGATTATTGCATCCGGTGTATCAATGACGCAGCAAAAAGAGCGATTTCCGTTTAAAATGAGCGTAGTTAGCAGTTTCCGACGGGATTCCCGATTAAATCTAATCGGTCAAAAGGCCATTTAATTAACGGTATTTGGCTCTGAAACTGACCTTTTTCGATCGTATTCCCCAAGTTTATGGCGCAAGAAATTCGATTTGTAGTTTCTCTCGTTCGACTTTTTGACGGGTCACCAATCGAGAATCGAATTATATCATGGCCAGGGGGCACGAATGGGTACAAGAATAATGACCTATCGATTGTTACCTTTAAAAGAGATGCGTAATTTATTCTAGGAAGAGTAGTTCGCATGGAAATTTGATTGTATAGGTATGCTCACGCGCGCGCTACAATTAAGCGGTTCGCTGTGAAACTCAGTATACTTCCTGCTTGTACTAAATTAATTGAATGGGAACATTCTTTTTGTTGCTTCCTACATTAAAAATAATTATAGTACGTTTTGATGCGATCTATATGTATGAGATAATTGATTGGTTTATTTTTAGCAGGCAACGTAGAACGATCTTGTTTAGAATGTGGAATCGTAGCCTCTTTAATGCGGATAATAGCTTCATTATAGATATTGCGTCTGTATCGACGACTTTTATGTTTCCGTCGTTTTTTATGAGTACGAAACAAAGTATGGGGATAAAATATATCCATTGCTGGATTATAATAAAAGCGATAAACTTTTCTCTAGAAAATTTGCTCAAAACTCTTTATGTTTTGTTCATTTACATATATATTATAATAGGTCTGAAAGTTTTGGTATCAAAATATAAATCTTTTGTCATTTGAGTGAATTTAAAGATCGGTGAATCATATACGGACACACCAATTAATTTGTCTTCCTAAAGAATAGAGAAAAATTAGAGCATAGGAAGCAAAATGGTGTCCTTCCTTTATCTCAACTCCGTTTCCTGTTAAACGAACAGTATTGTCGATTGAAAATTCATTCACCATTCACGAGATTCTGCACAACAGTCACGTATGCACGGTACATGAATAATCCATCTTTCGCGAACTACCACGATCCCAACTACATAATTATTTCACGCAGGTATTAAAATATTAACAAATTCCTCAAACTCCTACTGTTGATATTTTAATTTCATAAACAATTTCATAGATTTAATGAAAATGTAGAATGAAATCTCGCATTACGTTGGTAATTGATAATTAACCTAGCGTAATACCCGAACAATATTCGAATAAAATTGGACTAAATTCTATATAGAATACCATGATACCATACCACTATATAGAAAACAATGTTTTCAGAATATTTTATAATAATTTTCCACTGTATGACTTATATCTAATTTCAACTTAGTTCGTTTCTCTAAAATCGCTCGGTATTTCAATTCCTTCTTCCTTAAATTTTGAACACACGATGCTCAAATTTGCTCAATAATTTACGGTCTCCTGATGGAATATTTACGCACAGCTTGTACCAGGATGCCCAATAAAGGACCGCAAACCCATATCTTGTGGGAAACACCATTTGATCTAAAATGCATGTGAAATCCTTATTCGAGGTTACGTTAAATTATACCGTATCTGTCCAAGTCATATCGCACCTTGTCCCAGGTACACAGTCACGACAATTATTTGCATTTTCTACTTAATTGCTTGAACGCGCCGCGGAGAAAGTAAGCTCCAGTCGCTTAGATGTTACCGACGACTATCGATCAATTCGCGACCGCAAATTCACTGACACACAATTTGCCTGTAATTTGCAAGCACTTATCCGGCAAAGGGGAACCAACGTTGCACTCGGTTGTTAAAAAAAGATTCTACCTGGAGGATGTTTAAAGAGGATATGCTAGAACTAATTCGAAATCGATACCATGAGACATGCATATGGGGTGTTATGAAAGAAAGTCTGAGACCTTACTCTTTCACCTTAGTTCTCCACCTTGTCTTCTTTCGACCTTCGATAGTTGCATATCTTTCGAATCCTCAATTCATAATATTTTTCTTTGTGTTTTTATTTCGAATGATTAATCAATACCAATACATGTTAAAATGTGTGTTTTTAATTTAATTCTTATGGTCTCTACGATTTGAAAAGGAACTAAATGTTTCGCATTAAAAGTTTATAATAAAACGATACATAATGGAATGTCGTTGAGTTTATTTTATTATGATCTGTTCCATGTTTTTATGGAATGGAAAACGATATAGGTTTTGTATTGTATATTTAAAAAATTGACATTAAAATTCTGAAACGAATCTTAAGATATTATTTATCATTCTAAAACTTCTTTGAGCTTATTCCTTACTGTACTATTAAATTGAAATATTTCATGACTATCGAGATTAAGCGGAACACCCGGTATATTATATAAATGCATGCAACCATCAACCAGAATGTATGCAAAACGATATATATGAGTTTTTATGTAGGAAGAAGTATGTATATTTTATAACATGTATATTTTTATAGCATATTTTTTATTTATGTGCTAGTTTATAGCACGCTTTCCACATCATTATAGTCACACCTTTTTATGATGAAATGAAAGCTTTTTATCAGATATTTAGCACTTTTTATCGCCGGATTAATATTTCTTGGAACTGAATTAAATTTTGAAGGATCGCGAGTGGAGTTCAAATACAAAATTATTTTCAAATGAAAATTCGATTTGCATTTTATCAAAATATAAATAGTTTTTCTGAAAAAAAACTGCACGTGGCTTGAAAAAATTTTGTTTCACGTGTATATCTCGTACAAAAATTACTTTTATCTCGTCGTTGGCAAAATCATAATAACCTCATTCGTAATAACCTGTATCAAAATTATTCTATCTAAATGCTGTACTAACATTAAATCTTTGGTAAAATTACAGTGACCCCATAAATTTTTTTGAATGAAAACTTTTGATAAAGTTCAAATGTGAACTTTTCACGCTTACATCGACCAGTTTTCTGCCGTGATAGCTGTCAACATGATTGATAAACACGCGCCACGGTTTGAAACTCGACTCGACAGGTTCCTCCTCCGCAGAGTCGTTCTTGGATATTCGGGGTGTTCCTGGATTATTCTTCGACGATAAGTTGACATTGTTGACATCATCAACATACGACATTGAAATCTTCTTCATCTCTGTGATTATCGTTTCTCGTGCGGACGAAAAGGTACAAATCTGTCGCGTGACCCACGTTTGAATTTTAATTGGCCCGATTACACGCACGACTTCGCGCCGTTGATGCTTTCGAATCGTGTCCAATATCGCATGCAAGTGAAATTTCAAACGAATATAAATTGTAATAGAGCGAATGATAGATTTCAGTTTGAGAGCATTTAGAAATACTATACTTTAGTAATATTAATTAATACTTTTTAATGTATTATATAATTTTTGTTAAATTGCTTTCTGATGAAAAATATATACGAGGGAATGATAAATAACATTTTGGAGTTTATTGTTGATTGTCAGTTAACAGGAATATTTTATGAGAAATCCCAAGTTATCTTTTATCAAATTTTATTGATTGTATTGCAATATTTAGTACTTCTATCTTTTTGAAATTGCCTCTCAATGTGAAATATATAACCTGAAAATAATAAATGGTATTTTACTGTTCGTTATTGGTTTTCGATTAACGATAATGCTTCATGAGAAATTTCAAGTAATTTCTTTCTCAAGTTTTAATGACTGCATTATCATATCTAATATTTTACGTAACTTTCTAAAATTGTCTTTCAATGGAAGATAAATAGCACTTCGTAGTTTTTCTTTTAAATCATTCATCTATTGTTTAATATACTTCTCGATATTGCAAACAATTTAAGTAATAAAAATCAATATTTTGATTATGATACAAAGTATAACGAAAAACAAATATTTTTTAACAATAAAATATGATTGTTTTTCTCACTATGCATCGCTGATTAATTTTATACGAATTCGTCTTTTCTTTTTTTACAATATATCATCCACTACTATTTACAAAGGTAAAGACTTATTATTCGTTTAACAACTCATTACATATTCATGTCGTGTTACAAAGACAACAGAATTAAATTATATTCACTTCATAAATTCTCGCGCACAATAATTAATATCCAAATTCGCTATTCCATAAATTGCTTCTTCCAATTAAGCTACCAATTAATTAAGTTGAAGAATTACGCTTTCCAAACTTTGTCGGTATAACAATATATATATACGTACATATAATATAAATATGGATAATATGGATAATATTTGACATATTATAAAATATTCATCTTCAAGTTATCTAAATAAAATCCAAGATATCAGATTAAATCGAATCAATCGAATTACATCGAATCTACTTTTATTATCGTCTCTAAAGGTCTCAGAAAAATCGTGACGAAGAACAAACGAAATATAGTAGGTCGAAAGGTCGCCGATCAAATTGTCCGATGTCCCAGATGATGCAAGTGAAACGTGACAGTCCAGCTAACCTCTTGTAGATTACAGCGCACGTTAGAAAGGTAAGGTCAGGGTCGTGAACATTTCGTCACACAGTGATCAGTGCGTCACGTGTCATGGTCATGAAAATCTATCTGAAATATCCAATTCAAACATAGCTCGTATTTTGTATTTCTCGATCGATTGGCCAATATCGTCTTATCACGAGTTTTCTATCAAAAAGGGATCGTTCCAATTTCGTTTCTTCATAACCACTGTAGCTGAATTTTAGAGTCGTAATTTGATTAAAAAACAGTTCAGTCACGAAAGAGATGAAATCCTATATTTGTGAAATTTGCAAATATTGACTTAAATTTTATATCGACAGAATATTTTTCATTCGACAAGATGAAGAAATTTATCCATAATTTCATTGACTAAAATATTTTTATAAAAATTAAACAAGGGTGATAGATGATCAAGCAATTGTTTCGAGAACTGTAATAGAAAAATTAATAGAAAATAAATTACTTTAAACTATAACACAGAAATTAACGGAATTCCAACCTGCATCAGTACCGAAAGAAACTCGATCATTTTATTGTATCTACTTTGAACTCTCTTTACATATAATATATCTCTTTAATCTGGACGTTTATCATAAATACTTCGTGAAGTTCCGCTTAATTGGAACTAGGTGCAGAGGGTAAAAATTTGCGCGTTACCATGGTAAGGTGTCTGTGCAACGCACAAACCAGTCCATATAACCTTGCCACCTACGCAACCGGGATGCGAGGGTCAAGGCTGGCATGTAATCCACGCGGAAGATGAAAAAAGCTAGGATAATCGATAATTGAACGGCTGTATGGCGGGGAATTTGCGCAAATGGAAGGTGGACCATATGACTAGGCAATTTGAAATATCACTGGAAAGCCATGCAGCACGTTTTCCGAGCATGTAATGACTTCCGGGACTCGATGTTTCCAACGCTTTGTCATAATATTCCAACTCAATAGGGACTCCATTGATACCGGATATGACTGAATGTGAAACTTTATTAAAATAGCGACCTAGTTTAAAAAAAATCATGCGTTACGAATTTTATACTCTTTCCAACTCTCCTTTTCTTTTTTAATTTCGCGAGTTAAGTGAAGAATTTCAGCACCCAATAAATCTAAAGTGGAGATATACTGTAACGTCCTGTGGAAAGAACAACTGTAAAGGGTATTGCACGGAAATTTATCGCTGACGGATACCATTTTAAAGAGCCAGTCTGTATGTGAGACAGAGGTATCGTGTATTGTAAGGTATCAAGATTGTTATCGTGTATAAAGTATTTTAATAGGACGGATGGATTTCATAAAAGAAATTAAAAATTAAATGGACATAAACTAATTTTATAAACTGACTTTGCTTATGATCTCGTTAGTGGTCTCGTGTAAGAGCCTTATCCTTTACAGCATTTTTGGTAAGAAGACCCAGGAATGTCCAAGCTTTGTAACTTCAGTATAGAATGTGTTAATTGCATATATTGTAGTTGAAATCTTCCCATAATATAATAATTAAATTTCGAACTCAGTCTAACTCAGTTATAAGAAGAGATGCAATTACAAGCAACTCAAGTTGATACGTTACGTAATGATACAAAGAGAGCAGAAAATAATTTAGAACTATTGAACTATTTAGCTTTACCTTTGCATCAGTTACGTATCCCTCGACTGCGTCTCAACGATTTCCACGTTGAAATAGCTGGCGCCTACATCGACTGTAAAAGTAACTCGAGCTTTTTCCTCTCAACTATTCCCTCTTAGTCGACGAAAATAAAATATCCTCTTGCGAAACGACTCGTAACTCTCGTAACTGTTGCACCGCACACCGAGCGATATACATCAAGGTGGTGGGCGGGGATGGGTCAGAAAATGGCCTCGGAGAGCTTTGCTACTACTAAAAAATGCAGGCTGGACCGTGTTCACCCTGTTGCAAACGAATATTAAGAGGCGGGTAAAGACGTAATTCGCTAGCATCAATCACTTAGGCGTGCACGCAGAGATGCTATGGCATTGGAGACCGCGATTCTCGAACGAATGGGCCGTAAATCGAGTTTACGCCCAAACTTGCGCACATTATCACCTTCGTCATGCGATCATCGCTACCTTGCTCCACTAGATAAGAAGAATGAAGAGACCTTGGTAGAACTCAGCTGTTCAAGCTTTTTACGACCTTCTGGTGCGTGGCTTCGCGATTACCGATTCGTTACGATAGGGTGAAAAACAAACCAGTGGAAGTCAGAAGGGTGTAGGAAACTTATTGAAGACGCGAGAGAGAGTGGAACACCGATTCCCGGAATACCGATACGGCTTTATCGATATTCGATTTTATTACGAACGATAACTTAACCCATTTACTGTTATGATTCCTATCTAGAAATCATAAAAAGTTATATATATATACACCGTAAATTTTATGCATTATGATTCCCAAACTGGGAGTGTTTCATCGAATCCATCAACCTAAAATTTCCTTTGGATAAATAAACAATTGTATGTACGTTCTTTTTTTAAATTTCCAAGTGCAGTCTAAAAGCATAGATTTATCGTAAAAAGTCGTAGGAATTGGAAGGAAAAACGAAAGTACCGTTTGATGGATGATATTCTGGTTTATCGTAGTATATTCTTGGAAAAAGTCCTTGCTACATGGACTACCTATGACCGCCTATAACGGGCCTGTGTAAATGCGGTGATTGCAAATCTTCGTCTATTTATACATTCAGTGACACACAAATTTACAATCATTATGAATACAGGGAACAACATGGTCGCACGTAATTCGTAACAATATCGGATCGAATAGGTTGTAATTATTTTTAGTCGTGTCGGGCTATGTAATTAAAGGATTGTTTATTTAAATAGGTTTCGCAAGTGTTACATGCTACTTAATTTTGCATTAGAAATCTGTGTATCCGATACAGTTTGTTTCTTGTGCGAGATCCAAATATTTGAGTAAATTATTAAATTGAAACAGGACAATAAATTAAATTTTCATTTTAATTAGGATGTAGTATATTGTATGAAAATTATATCGTAATATGCAAGGTACTCATATGGTTTTAATCGAGATAATTGTACCTATTATAGTTACATAGTAATTCTAATTTGAACTCCAAATCCACTAAAGATGAATTTATTAACAAACGATAAATATATATTTATCAATCAAAAAATATGAACTGTTCATACGTTGTTTTAAATTGTCCTTCAAATTTAGGGCTCGAAGTACTATCTACTCGGTTGGTCGGCCACTCCTTTTCTAGCCGCAATTTTTAGGAATGATTTTAAGTTTTTAAATTTTAAGTTTACATACGCGTCAGAAACGATTCTCGTATATTAAATAAATCGCTGAAACAGCCGTATTTATATAAAAATTGTAGAGTTGATAATCCGGATTGTTTAGTCCGATAAAAGGTACATCCAACAAACGAAAAATCCAGGCTCATATATCGGCTCAATCGTTCTAATCCAATCAATCATACGGTAGCATCCTCACCGATTCCAAAAACAATATTTGTGTGATGGTTGTACGCGTTGCTTTTGTCTTGCCGCGGAATCGATATTTTATTTTAAAATGGCTGCATATATGATATACGAGCATCGAATACATTTTTGTATTGACATGCGTATAACCTGAGGATTTATGTAAAAGCGCAATAAAATTTATAAAAATGCAGATATCGTGTCATACAGAGTTCGACGCAAAAAATTGTATAGAATAGAATAAATTCTGATTCGCACAAATCATCCATACTGAAATGTAATGAATTCTTTATTTGAAACAATTAAGATTTATTTTTAAAAAGCTACTGAAATTTCATGACTATATATACGTTTCCTAAATTAATATTAAGGAAAAAGTTTGTTACACAGGGCAGATTAACTTCAAAGAAGCTGAATGCTTTAATTATAGAATTTCTCTAAACTCCTAAGCATTCAAATTTATTTAAACCTCGAAATATTCTCTAATATTTCTCTCCATTTCTATTTCTCCTTTTTTCCATTTCTCAAATCTCTACTTCTTATAATTAACTAACAGACTTTATATTGATCAATATCGCTGATTGATACAAGTCCTTCGAATAATGAAGACGGCCAATTAAAACAAATCTAGATAATAAAGAAAATCGACGAGTTGGAAAATCGATTTGATTGTACTAATCCGATTAGTCGTACTTCAACCTCTCCGCAGATTTTCCCGTTAACCATTGCCCGTAACAATTGTATTCAGCTTTACTAGTTAAAAAAAAATATATAGAAGGAATCAGATTTAAGTATCAAGTTATAGTCATTTTTAATATACTCGATCGCTTGTTAATCCTCCTACGGTTCATAAAAGATGAGAGTTGCCATTCCGTGTGAAGCGCGTTACGGTCTCTTCCGTTAATGAGTTTCTTAGTTATCAAGTTAGATAGGTTTCCATTTTATTCTGATTACGTTTAATCTTTTAGGAAGTAAAATTTTTCAAACATCTCTTCCTACATATCATAAAATAGCTTAATTAAGATTGTTCGAGGCCATTCTAAATTAGTAAATTAGGTGCCCCGAATAGCTTGGTATTAAACATAATGCATCCAAAAGATGTCCCTCAATCAGGATTAGAGGCTTATATTAGACAAGGTCATGACAGTTATCTCTAATTGATTACTGTAGAAAATGGTTTGGATCAATAAATTACATAACACGTTAGCAAAACATTAATAAGAGTAAAATTAATACAAATTAACATCTTATTTAAAAATTAAATAATAATTACTTTTAAAACATCACTGAATCCCGATGTTCACTTAATGAATCTGTATCGTATTTTACCTTCGGTAACAAGCTTGAAGCAACCCTATCCTTGAAACATTGTCTTGTCTTGGAACAACAAGAAATAAATATAGCAAATCACTTAACTATTACCAATACTTCTTTTTTTGTTACCCAACTCGGCAATACCGTACTTACACATAGTCTCACTGACGCTAACTAGATTGAAACTAAATACCCTAACCACGTAGGTAAATAAATGTAAAATATTTAAATATTTAATTTTTTTAAAATTATAATTATATAATCTCTTTCGAAGTGTCGAATAAGCCTACGATTAAATACCTACTACGCTGATGAGTCACTCACAGGATCCCAGTAATCACAATGCAAAAACCTAAAGTAGAGGATACAAATTCTCAGAAGTAGGGAACCAAGTTTAAAACCTGAAGGCGTCGACATCCGCTGATGTAGTGGGAAAATCATTGTTCGTCAAAACGATGCGGACACGCGAACGCCTAATGAAGCATCCTACCCGTTGGAAACTCATTCTATTTGCATTATTCGAGGCGCTCGTTGTATTATTATACGATCCAGGTGGTTGCGACGAGTTCCTGTCATTATGGGCGTTGAAGACACGATTAATAAAGACGGCAGAACAAAACGCTCTTCAACTCGAGACTCGTTTATGTGAAGATGTGTCTAACGCAGGCATGAGCAGCTCATGACCGTATATTGTGATGGAAAAACTATTAAGCGTGTGTGTATGTATGTGTGTGGAACTCTGTATATTAAATCTGACAAATTCACAGCTGTCTTGGATCTAATTATTGATTGTAATTATAATAAATATAATATAATTATTCATCCCAGCTATAGTAAAATATATCTATTTTTAAAGCGCACATTCTCTTCCAATTTTCATCAATTTTTCCTAAATACATCCTACAGAACCAGCTTTAATTTTTGAGTAAATTTTTGTTACATTTTATGTATCAATATCAAATTCCCCAAAATAGAAACGTAGTCCATGTTTTAGCGCGTGCGAAAATTCATCTGGCTCTCATTTTCTCGTGGGCGACTCGCAACGCTATATGTTACATTAATCACTGTGCATGTGCTTTAAACGAAGCGTTATTCTTCATCTGCATCAACTTCTGCCGACGTTGCGAAAATCATCTATGACTTTTTGCCGTCGGACTTTAAATGACTCACCGTGTGACATATTGTAGGCTTAAAAGGCATGGACAATAAACATTTTACCTACGCTCTTTTCTGTTTCTTTTTTCGTTCCTTTCTTTGCCGTGAGTGAAGGCGCTTGTTAGGCAAAACGAGCAACTTTGTGAATGTTTTATTATGTCGCGATTTATCAAAGAATGTTCCTACTTCTTTTTCTTAGTGGATTTGTGGATTTCTAATTAATGGATTTTTAATTAATTACATAACAGAGAAACATGAAATTTGTGACGTTCATTTATATCGAAATGATCAACTATCTTAAAATTGGAAGATAGAACAATGGAATTTTATTCTTTCGTCATTAGGTAGATCTTCAACCGTATTGAAGTGTATCTATTGTTGATCCATACGAATTAAAATGTTTGATCGTGTTCACTTATCTTCCAGATTTAAATCGATACTGGAAAATATTCTTTATTTGCCGTGCTACTCATTTCATTAGAATTCTCTCAATTCTTCAAAAAATGTAATTATCTTATCGAGAAACCGTTCTAAACACTGTTTCACACAACTCGAAATTATCCAAAGTTGCGCAATTAAGGATCTGGATGGTGTCTATCTTCCACTATCGATCGGTACCATGTAACAGCTTATTCGATTTAACTGGTATACTAATTTCGTGAGTTCCTCGCGTGCTTTGCTAATCTCTAGACGAAAAGACATTCCTTCCCTTGATTAAAATTTTTAGCTACGTTAGGCGCCTTATCTCGCTGTCTCTTGTCTAATTTAATTAACTACGAGCTTAGGCCTTTGAACGTGTCTATGTCTGGTAATTAACGTTGAATTTCGTTATATTACCTCAAAGTCTTTTCTATTAACTGTCCGTCAGTGAATCATGGCGGTTTAATTGAAAGCGAAATCTAACGAATAAAAAAGAAAAAAGAACATATGAGAGGGATTGTTGCGCTTTCTTTAGAAGAAATTGTTCCGTGTTAATGTCCTGTGAATTTTCTCGCAGAAGAATGGACGGAAACGTTTCCGTATCAGCTGCTGGTTGGAACGGGAGTAGCGTTGATGGCTCTATTACTGTTAGCCGCCGTGAGCTTCCAATGTTCTTCTACCTGGCGATGGTTAATGAGGGTGAGACGGCACATGAAGGAGCAAGACGCTGAGAGCGACCTATCGCAACAAAACGCTATACGTATCAGTCATTCTCTGCCGGATCTCCAATCAGAGCCAATCACTCACGAGTACGTCCAAGAGCAAAAAGATAGCAAAAAGGTATGAGCGATAATATGTGTACAGTAGAAACGAGCTGCTTTCTTCTTTTCTTTGTGTGCTATGAATACGCTTCATGTGTACCAATTATGAATATGAATTTATTAGTCTAGAAGAGAGTAGTGCGAAGTTTTACTTTGCGTATGCTGTAGATACGAATAATGTTTAAGAATATTCGAAGAATTTTAAATATACATTCAAAATCAAAGAATATAGAAAATTTCCGCATCTTTGTATGTCGATATTCGCTTTATTTAAAGATAACGAAGATTGCGACGTAATACGCAAATCGAACACTCTACAGGGATAGCAATCTTATTTTTCACTTGATAACGTCAGTTGATCTCATCTACTATCCATCATTAATATCCTACAGCAAAAACACTAGGAACTACGGCGAAGTTATGAAGCCGTTAATAAGAATAAAAAGTACTGAACTTAAAAGAAAATTAATAGACAGGTTTTTACGAAACTCGAAGATACTTTCGAATATCGCTTGAGTATTACTTTTATTAGCACTCAAGCTTCAATTCAATTTCAGCAAAATTATTTTCTTAAGAAAGTAAAATTTAGAAATTCAAGTAACCATCTTTCTTCCTTGTAGGTATTATATACGAAAATTATATTAAAAAGATTATTCCACTGTCTAGTTTGTTTACCGCGCAAAGTTTGCTTGTAACAATACCGAAACGGGTAAATGGAAATTTCAAGTAGCGAAACATTACCGAAGAAAATTGTTAATTGAGCAGCTAACGAAGAGGCGGTCGACTTTCAGGATAAACTCCTGAGATATTAAGACGCAATGAACGTGTTACGCTGTGGCTTGTTTATAGGTATTGCGCCAGACGACCCTACCCATTGTACCGATGAGACACCAGAGTTTTCAAAGACAACTCTCCCATCGTCTCGATCTACCGATTAAGTTTAGCATTTGCAGTCTGGAGAATCGTAGCGATTCCAGCCTTGGCTTAATCAAGGTACGCTTAGCATTAGTAAATCCCTTTTGTTTCTTACTTTTATAGAAGTGAAATACAGTTAATCAGAAAATCTATCACAGAATTCTAAAGGAAAAATTTGATTTTAAACGAAGAAACTAAAAGCAATACAACAATAGTAACAACAATATAAACAATAGTAGCGTCAAAAAATTTAAACGATTTAATAGAAGTTTTTTCTTCGAACGATCTTCCGAAAGAATTTGACACAGACTAGACAATGTACCAACGAAGCGACGTGCAGACAAATGAAACAAACTAGCAAATTCAATTTCATGGAAGTTTTAAACGTGCGTCTCCGCATTTGCAGCCGGAACTTTACAAAAAGGAGCTGGGACAAGAGGACGCGGATAGTTGCAGTACCACGGAGATGGAATACGCTGGCAAGCTACATTTTGCTTTACGCTATGACAAGGAGATGGAGGGTCTTGTGGTCAAAGTGAGTTTCACGATATTCCAACTGGACCTATATTTTGTTTGCAGTCATTCGTATATATCATGAAAGCATTCCAGGTACAACTGGAGTTGTCATTGTTAGTGTTGCTTAAGTTATGCCCCAAGGATTAAGATCTAACTTTCCGCGGTCTACCTCTTGAGACAAGCGAAGAGTATTTTGATTTACGTCGTTGGCTGTATTAACTTCACAGAGAGAAATATTGGAGTAATTATAATTACTGACAGATAAACCACGCCCCTTTGAATGACTGATTAATATTTGTAGAGTTATTGATCTCAAGGAATTTCTCCCCATCTTTGCTTCCCTTCTTCGTCGTTTCAACCTCAGATCTGCTAATTCACTACTAACAAAAGTATAAGCACCCGAACTCAAAATTAAAACACCTTTTAAGCCATTAATTCTTGAAGGAAAGGCACGAGGCACGAAATTAAACTATCGTGCCGCGACGCGACGCAGCAGTGATCCGACCACGAACACAGTTATCGGCGTATCGAAAACCGCTGTACGTGCCTGGTAGTCACGCTCTTATTCCTTTATATCGAGTGTCTCTATCGACGGAAGCTGGTGCCGAGCTTTTTTCCAAAGCGACGCACGTACCTCGCGAAATCAACGTGGAACACAGAAAATTCTTTTTATTGGCACGATGACCGACATGCGCGCTCTAGTTTCATCGTTTGTTTCAAAATCATATTGTTCTCGATTTAGGATACGTTCGATCACGTGCAGCCGCTTCAATTAAACTGCACATTCGTCCAAGGTCGTGACGCGTCTGAGAAAAAATTTTCAAGATAGATAAAGACGGGGATGCATAAACGAATCGATGATGCATAATCCGATCGAATCAAAATTCATTTGGTATTCATCCTTACACGAACGATTCGTGTCCTTCGTCGATGATTTACGTCAAAGAACGATCACCGCTCTTCTCAATACATAATTCCTTCTCGAATCTAGGTACTAATCCTGCACTGAATATTCATAGCCGAGAGTGGTATTACCTAAGAACTGGTTTTCCAATAGAGAATCTGTACTGAAATCAATTATGGAACTTAAGCGGATATTTGTAGGTTATCGGTAGTAGATATTGTTAACATATTATTAGTAAAATAGCTTCTGGAATATCGAGTGTAGAGTAAATGAATAGTGAATACATGAATTAACAATGTAAACTAAATGTAACAGAATACTAGGGATATACCGACTAGTGACCGGATAGTCGGTTATTTTTGTAGTCTGCAATTAATCGGTGACTAATCGTCGGCGAAAAAGGCTGATTGATCGGTCTTAAATTTTTGATTTTACTAATAATTTGATGAAGCATAGAAATCAAAATACAATGTTTCTTTATGTTATTAACATAATTTTAATTGTTTTTAATATGTAGTATACTTCCTTATGGATACATATTTGTACGTAACATAAAAGATTAAAAATAATAATTAGTATTCATTGAGAGAAACTAAATAAGTACCAATTAACTAGAAGCATTGCCCATTATTTCTTAATTTTAATTTCTTAATTAAAAAACCCTTCTAAAAGACGAAACAAGACGTAATAAAATAAATCTAACGAATAATGTTAAAAAATCTTTTTCTTAGGTTTCTTATATTATAAACTTGACACGTTTTGGAGCGATGTTTGAAAATGATCGACAGAGACGACTAGTCGGCCGAAATCCTAGTGCAACTCTAAAGAATACTTTTATCTTAATAAATATGATCAATTTTAAAAACCTTGAGGAAATATGAACATTGATAAGGACATTCAGGTTATCTTTAAATCATCCACCCTTTAAAAGGGGAAGAAGTAGGAAGAAGTAGAAGCATTAAGCTCTATCCCGATACCTTCAACACGTACTGTTTGAAACCAAAAATTACTCTCGTGTAAAAATCAGAAGCGCACATATACATATACACATGATACAATTATTGCGAAAAACTTTGAAGCTTCCAAGAAATAAAAGTAATATTCCAAGTAATGGAAACGACAATTACACTATTCCACGGTGCATAATTGACCCAGTCGTTCGAACAACCACCATTGTGGCGAACGCTGAAAATAGATCGTCAATGTGAGGACACCGATTCTATTACAGAGACTGTCAGAATGAGAACGTTTTCGTGATGCTATACGTGTGTAGGCAAATTCAACTCGCAATTGCACTCGAGCGAGATAATTACCTGGTCGCCATATTTAGTGTGAGCTATTCGATAATGATAATAAAGTATCTACGTGATGGTACTATGATGGACAGTGTTCTTGGTTAGATTAGCACCCGATGCTATCGTAACTCTGTCGTCGCTGTTTGACTAATAAATAACGTGTCGACGTGTTAGAGTTCACAAAATGGAATTGAAGGTGATTGAATTCGTTCTAAACAGGGCGGAACCCACGTTCCGTGGCACAGAAATGTAAACGCGACTGGATGTATGCATGCCACGTAATCGGTCTCATTCATAAATTTAGTCGAGGACGAAAGTATAAAGGAACGCTGGCAAAACCCAGCGGGACCTGAATTTTTTTATTTCCCTCCTTTTCGTCAACCCTTCCATCGCTGCGCGATTGTAATAATATTCCAGATTAAATGGCATTAGGTTGAATAAGATGGGAATTAGGAACATTGTCGCATTATGCATCCATTTATTATTCGAGGAATTGTCAAGTATTGTAAAGAATTTATTCTATCGGCTTTTTGTTCAAAATTCAGTTTTTTACTATCTTTAAAAGTTAAAAGTTTTACTATCTTTAATACTTTTCATGTGCTGCGAATCTTTTATTTCTTTTGTTTAATTTTCAGAACGGGAACTTGTATTTTTCAGGTCCTAGATACAAATTTAAGCGAATCCCTTTGAATGTATAACATTTAATAACCATTGCCTTAAGTTAATGTTTTCTCAGTAGCTTAGTAAGTAGCAGCAGATATACAGATATATCAACTCAATATACTTAAATTTTTATTCGAGACACAGCTGACATCAATCTTGCACATTTCCATACATACAATACACTTCCCTTCAAACGGATCGGTTTCACAGTTTTCTGCATACCAAGTAGCTTCACAATTCCAGACAAATGGAACAGATGACCAGTCTCCCAATATTACATCGAAATATATTTATATAAGTTTCCGTTATACACTATATTCAATACCTACTTTTGCAAGTCGTTTCAAATTAGATTCTTATTCGTTACTTTATTATCCAACAGACAGTTCAAATCACCATCATATTATACCTATGAAGAACAAAAAATCATTTGCATACATGTACGTTTTTTAATGGGATCTTTTAAATCAGATCGACATGCTCGATCATTTGATACCAGTTCCCTTTATTGACAGTTCTTTCGATACGTTTCAACCGAGTTAATTAAGATATACGTATCAAAGGAAAGAACGTTTGGAAATATTTTAAGCAATCACTGTAATCCAAAAATATAATATCCCTTACAGATTCTAGAAGCTCGAGAATTACCAGTGAAGGATGTGACAGGTAGCAGCGATCCTTATGTTAAAGTGTATCTTTTACCAGACCGAAAGAAGAAGTATCAGACGAAAGTGCATCGAAAGAATCTAAATCCCGTATTCAACGAAACGTTTATATTCAGGTTAGCACACGCGATCGAACAAATTTTAAAATAATTGTATTAAAAGAAAAATTCCTGGACCATCTGTAGTTTTATAAATTATCATCTTACATGTGGACTTTTCATGATACCAATACAATTATCTGCCACCAGTGTATCGTATGAAGAACTGAGGGAGCAGTATCTTCAGTTTTCCGTTTACGACTTCGATCGATTTTCCCGGAACGATTTAATCGGGCAAGTGGTATGGAAGGAACTGCTGGACTGCACCGACCTCGAACAAGAGATTGAGTATACGATGGACATTCTGTGCGCCATGCAGGTAGCGAATATGTCACTGAAACGTGTTTTTTATCATTTGATTTTATTGAAATACTTTGACCGCGTGTTTCAGTATTTCAGCGTGTTTTAAAATTTCATAGTTTCACTTAGAGTACGATAATATTTCTATAAAGAGAAGAAAGAATGGATATGAATTTAAATTAGATGAAAATAGAACTCACGCTCTTTGCTTTAGTATTTAAAAATGTATTTAAAGAAAAAGAAAGATACACGAAAAGTAGAAGATAGCAGAGTAATATCTGTCCTAGTTGCGGAAAAAAATTCACGAGGTCTATACTTTGACCTCGACTTTGGACATCATCTTAGCCTCCTGTACTTTAGAAACTGAACCGGTTTTTGCACGTTCCTTTAGGACAAAGTGGACTTGGGAAAATTGATGCTGTCGCTCTGCTACCTACCGACTGCTGGCCGGCTAACAGTGACTGTAATTAAAGCGAGAAACTTGAAAGCTATGGATATAACAGGATCGTCAGGTAATTTGCTTGGAACTGTTCCCTCGCGATCGTCGATAAGCGGTAAAATGCGTGACGTGAAATTTTTTGCGTCGATAAGTGCGACTACGTTATATATTAATTTGTTTATTTTAGGCAACAAATCACAATTTTTATCCTTATATGACTGAGTATGTAATGTGATTTGCCTGTTTAAAAATAATTTGATACCCTCGGGTTATATAAATAGAATTATAGCATATTATATATACATATAGTACAAAATTGCATTCAATATAAGAGGAAGTGATGAACAACATGAGAATACAAGATTTATAAAATGTTCAAAAATGTATGCATTCTCGTCGCGATGGAAAATGTCATAAAATTAAACATTTCACTTATTTTGAATTATTAATACGTGCTCCGACAAATGTTTCAGAAGAACGTTCGCTAATCCGAATGAGAAATTTACATTATACTCTCTCATTAGAGAAAAGTAACACTTCCACTATTTTGCTAACAACTCGAACGAAAGAATTACAAAGAATATTGTCGTTTGTTTCATAAGTTGAACTTTTATCGTGAACCAGCAGTGACTCACGTAAAAAAGAGAACCACACACTCTCTCAACACGATGTTCCTCTATCATAAAGTTCGCTATAATACATCACTTAACATATTCTCCAAAAAACTACACTTCATGTCTTAACCAGCACCATTCTCACGTCCCATGCCATTATAAAAAAAAAAAAAAAAAAAAAAAACGCACAGAGAATCAATATTCCAACAACCATTCTCTCTCTATTCCTGCAATAACATGCAGAAAATACCTAACGTGCGACATTTTTAGACCCATACGTGAAGGTGTACCTGCTGTGCCAGGACAGACGAATCAAAAAGAAGAAGACCTCTGTGAAAAAGAACACGTTGTTTCCCGTGTACAACGAGATCTTGGTGTTCGACGTACCGGCGGAAAACATCGAGGACGTCAGTCTCATAGTAAAAGTAATCGATTACGACAGGTAAGCGGTATAGAAATGCGTTTTTCGTGAAACGCAGTTTCCATCGCAGATCAATCAACGATCGGCTACGACCTGATTTCCTTCGTAGAATCGGTTCGAACGAATTAATGGGCTGCACAGCGATTGGCGCTGATTTCATTGGTATTGGACGCGAACAATGGCTAAAAATGCTGGAGAATCCAAGGAAACCGGTGACGCAATGGTATCCACTGATGGAAACGGTTCCTGGCCATATTCCAGCTGTGAGTTCGGAACCTCTTCCAGTGAGTCTGAGCTGCTTGAACAGCAGGTAAGTGAATGAATAGCTTTTTGAACTTGTCAAAGTAATTTTAATTGGGAGTTGGTTAACATGTTTAGCTTTGAGTAGAAATAAAGACTCTTTGTATATGTGATATTTTAAAATAGGATCAAATTAAGATATTTAATTAAAAAAGAAGTTCCATACTAGTAATGAGATTTTGGCATTTTGATTCTTCTTTCAATTTTTTTTTCTTTAAATAGTAAAATTGGAAAGATATTTTGACTAAGAAAATCTTTAAAGACGATTTTCAAGATTTGGAGAACAAATTTGAGTCATATAATGAAAAGAATATTACGCGAAGGTGAGAGAGAATTAAGTCCCAACATGACAAGATCATAATTGAAAGTATCTGTTCTGAAAGACCGCTGCATGTTGGAAGAAAAATTGAAATATCACAATGTTTTTTTTTTACTTATATAATATACACACAAATAAAATAAAAATAAAACGTTTTTAATACAAAACAGAAAAAGAAAAAACAATGTGTCTCAAAATGATACAGTCACTTTATAATATTTCTAATAGTTTGTTAATTGCGTCAATGTTGATAGATTATTCTGAAATATGTTTCGACAACCTTTAGCTTTGATATTACTTGAAGTAAGATCTAATAAGATCTGCTCTAATAACACCGTAAAATGCATTCCACGTTGTCACACTTCCACTACCTTATTAGCGTTTTGAAAATGTTCTTTCTCCTTTGTGAATATTATGACAATAGTTTCTTCAGACATCTGGACAGTCTAAATTGAATTTCTTTTTCTCACTCCAGATGACATTTTCTCATTTGCTTTTCCAAGCCATATGTATAATGTGGTCCAGTTCAACCGGTTTGTTTTATTTGTTTGCATTAGAGATGGTTGCGTTTTCATACGCTCACATTCAACTTGTCCTTGACCCGATGTGGTAACATCTTCGTACTGTTGATTTTCCTGGTCACTTGCTGAACACTTATTATGGAATTGCTCATTTCTCTTAGAATTCTCCTTTTTTGATAAGTTGTTAATGTACATATGCATCACCTGGGTTAATCACCATATGCATCGTCAAATTAAAAAAAATCCGAAATTATATGCCGCGAACGTTTCATCCTTCTTGCAATTTCCCTTAATAGAACGATTATTTCTAAACATTTCGATAATCCGATTTTTTGCAACTTCTGTTAATGCGTGTCCTCTTGCAATTTTGTTAATTGAATACTCTCCGTTGTTAACAACATGCCTAATGAAGCAAGTAGTGTATCACGTTACATATTATTATAATTTTGTTTAACATATAGGGTATCGTACAATGAGAAGTATCATTTACTAGGATGATTCTATCATTTTGGGACAAACCTTAGATTACAAGATTAAAGAGAAGAATTAAGCAATCTCAACTTACTTTGATTGAAATATTGGGCGATTAAGAGCGGACGTACGTAGAAGTAAAACATCGATATGGAATAGCGCGAATCTTTTGCAGATGAAAACAGCACGGCTGGAATAAGTATCGCGGGAAGTCGCAGTTCTTGTCGGACGTCGGCTTGGGCGTTGTTTCCTTCTGTCGTCATTTAATGCACACCGCTTGACTGACTTAAGTACAATTCCTATCTTAAAAAAGAAGGGCTCGAGAAAGAAACACGAAAGAAACAAAACAAACCAAACCAAAAATAAAAAAAAGCAAAAATGTAAAAAAAATCAGAAAAAAGACATAACACACTCTGTGCTTTTTGGAATATAATCAAGCGTGGCGAGCGTGAAATAGTAAACAAACAGTAGATCGTAGTAGAATGTTTGTAAAAGCGTAATATGATAGCGGAGTTGATGGATGGCCAGGTTGCTCAAACTATCTTTGCAAAAAAAGTAACGAAAAAATATACATATATATAAGTATAAAAAAAACAATATTAAGAAGGAGAGAAAGAGAGCAAGATAGAAATAAAAGATAGAATAGTTTATTTTTTGAGAACGAATCCAGGCTGGTCCTGTATTCAAGCGTACACACGAATACGAAATATAGTTTAACAACTATACCACAAGCATATATATTTTATCATCAAGAGAAAAGAGATTCATTGACCCAGTAGATGGTTGAGAATGGAGCAAAATTTTATGATGATCCAAAATAACGGAACGCGCGAATTGTTCGCTGTTCCATACTTTCACAAACACCTTTTTTTTCAATCGAACAATACGACCAAGATACCAGGATAACGATTGGGATCCCTATAGACACGTGAAATTTCTACAGACAATATTGGAAAATAATTGTCTGGCGGAATATAAAGAATAGTAGAATTGTGAATAGAGAAAATAAGCTTTGCTATATACACAGCACTTCGAAATAATTGGTAAGAACAAAAGGAACGAAAGGTAATACTCGTCGGCGATTTAAAATTTATTTGTATAGCATTATCTTTGCTTCCTTAACTGTACCTGAATTGTAAATCTTCTTTCATTTGGATATTAGTATCCTTTGCTGTTCAAAAATATTATTACAAATAATTTGTATTTTACGAAACAGAAATATTCTGCTATAAGCTCCGATTCAGTCGGATCATTTATCTCTGCATGCCTATGTAACGAGTATCGTAAATATTTAAGCTCGCTGAGATCTACAAATACGATGTCAACAACGCATAAAGTTTGTTAGTTATACAATGTGACACATATATGGTTGCATATTACTTATGTACGTGACACTATTGCACAGCAATTATGCTGCACTCGTTGGCTTGCTATACAATATACGAAATAAACAACACGATACATACAATAGTCGCTTCAGATAGCGATCTTCGTGAAATCCACCGGATAGGTCCTATCGTGTAATCAAAGCACCTCTTTCGTGCTTCCGAAGTTAACTCTTTCTGTCGATTAATCTATGCATGATGCCACGAAGAAATATTCTAAGGACAATAACCGATTTAACCAGATAAATCCTGTAGACTTCGAATAGAGCAATATTTCCTAAACGTAAACGTATCCGTGAACGTTACTAATCGTTGTTCTATGTGAATCGTGTGACACGAACACAACGGGAAGCAACCAAACGAAGAGCAGGATAATATAGACGAAAAAACAAGATAAAAATAGATGTAGCGAAAGCGACGTTTACTAATTCACGCTCCTACGCCAATTTCGCGCAAATGTTCTTATTTAACGCGATACGTGTTTCGGTATGAGGCTCGTCGAAGGGCACTGTTTGTGATAACGCGCCCGGAGGTACGTGCATTCATATGAAACGAACAAATAAACACACATACAGAAACAAGCGAGTACAGTCCTTTCAAGGAAAGTGTGTAATGTAATGACAATGATATCATTACGATTAAGAGTTTGTATCGGTGAAGGCCGTTGTAGGTAATTTCTATTATGGCGCCTGTCTACCTCAGCTATCCTTTTCTCGGAAAAGGAAGGAAGGAGAGGATTTCTTGGGAATCTTATAGATTTAGGAGATTTAGAAGGTAAGCGTTCTTAATGGTAATTCAAAAAATACAAAATTGTGGAAAAGTCGTGAAATCGACTAGTATGAGAAAAAGAGAGAGAGAGAGAGAGAAAGAAATAGAGACGTTCTAAGTTAGTAAAGAAAAGTTAAAGAAGCGTCTCGTAGAGGCATGGATAATTTATTTAGGAACATTTATCGAACTTTATTGTAATACATGTGTATCTACTCGGTAACGTTGCATGCACGTGCGAAGGGCTGCGTCGTAAATAAATGAATCAACGCGAACGATGCGGAGCGTGTATATCACACGTATACAAGCGACATTATGATGTATCGTAAGAAACATGTATAACAGGTATAATAACCAAGTATAAAATTGAAGAACACGGGGAGAGAAAAGTGAAAGAGGAGCGCGCGTAAAATGGTACCAATTGTCACGCGTCTATTGATACCTCGATCGACCGCGATGGCTCGTACTTTATGTCGGTTAACGATCGATCAGCCATGAAAAGTACAGAAACTGCATTCTTGCATGTACATGGGCGTCTTTGGAAGACAGACGGATGAGGAGGATCGTCGAGAAGCGAGCAATCAATGTATACGTAAAACAAAATAATTGCCTGCTTAATTATTAAGGTATGAGATTTCGTTTGTAAAGACACTCTGTGTTCCATGTAGTTGAAAGTATATCTAACCTGTATCGAAACATAGATTACTGTGCAAGAGGTACTATAGAATGATAATTTTTTGAACTAATTGCAAAAGAAAATGGTGATAACATAAGTACAGTAGAAACACGATAAAAATGTGCCAAGCCGCAAAATAGTGTAGTATCGTAGAAAGTAGCGCAGAACGTCATAAGCTTTTAGTGGTTAATCCTCGGAGCATATACACGCATATATACGTATATTTGTATAATCGTTGTACTAATACGCGTATCCAGTCAATTTGATAGTTTAGCTGCCGGTGAGTTTTTCGAGATCGTCCTTTGAGATTCCAGCGACGCCCATCGTTGGTTACACGGCAGACAAAATTAACATAACTATTATATTCTTTCGTACGAATTACAAGCATTGTACTACAGACTGAACTTATCCGAACAATTTCATACGGTGAACGTAATTACCGCGATGCCTGCATCGTTTTGCAATTGGAGTAGCCGTTCAAACGTACTGAGACTGAAGAACGTTCTTTTCTATGTATATGCAAGGAATAGATACATGGTAGAATAGATCTGTAATACCATAATACTGTAGCTAAGGTCAGCAGTATTCACTAGTGAAGGTTACTGAGGGATAAGTGTTACTAGATAAGTGCTACTAGCAGAAAAGTAGTCACAGAAAACGTGTTCTTATAGACATGGGGAACTATGAAGAGGAATATAATATTGCGAAAAAAGAGGAACCGAGCTACAGCAACAGATACCATTAAAATTTACGATCAGTGCTGTCTGATTACATGTAACATCTTTCATATGGCTTTGCTATACTGCAGTATATCCCTAATTGCTTTGCAGTAGGATTTCAACCTCGCCGATATTTTCCAATCCCGTGCTCCCTTCCGTATTTTCCTCTTCAATACTTTCTTGTTCATTTTCTACTTATAATTTCTTTAACAATAGCCAACTATATTTCATGTTCTCCTATTAGTGAGTAAAATTAGCGTCCTGGTTTCTCAAACAAGTCCAGGTAAAGGATTGAGACAGTATTAATTTTAAGTCGAGTAATATCCTTTCAGCAACCGATGCTGGTAGCTATTATTATAACATTGAATACGAGAATTAGTTAAAAGTTAACGACGCCCGATGTAAGTGAAGTCGTCGACCTGCGTGATACTCATCGTCAGTGTATGAATTCTTTTCAATCTGGCATTTTTCTATTCGTTCCTGTATACTATTATTGTGCGTCAATGTTCGAGTTAGCGGGTTACTTTTTTTGTACCGTAATCGGATTTTTCGAGTAACGTCGAACGATACGATGTCGTTTCACTTCGCATCGTTCCATTGGATTTGTCAAACCGATGAAATATCGATCGTGGATGATCGATATGTGTGGGATGCGCATGCATATCATATCACGAGACGAACGAACGGGCTGACGAGTATTTACATATTTCACTGGACAAGTGATTTTCGAATGGAGAGAGTAACCCGGTACCGCTGGTAACATGTACCTATTTTCTAACGAGTGTGTATAATCTATATTGTATATCCGGGCACGCCAGTGTCCTCTTGTGATTGTGAATGAAATAAATAAATCGGTACCATATAGAACTACGTTTCTTGAAAACCTACTCCAATGATTTTTTGTCGATTATTTTTAAACAAAATTAAAATGAATACCTTGAAATCTTATTCATGGTCATCGAGGTCATGTAAATGGCACTGAAGGCCGCTTCAAGGTTGGTGAGTGCCCATCAATCAATGTAGATTTTAATCATTAGAGTATCTAATACAACAGTGAAAGTGAAAGTAAATGAAAAACCATCTGCAACATCAAATGTACTTTTCATTTATTTGACTACTTATCTTTACAGATTAGTCTACCTTATGCTAAGATACAACTTTCCCATTATGTTACCTCTAATCGAAACGTTACGATAATACTAAGTATAAAATAAGCAATAGAGCTTATATTGGTATGTAGCAATGACTTAAGTACCTCTACTTAATAGTACTCTGTTAAAAGTGCCGGGAATTAACCTGCGTCGCCCGTGTCTTCGACGAGACTGACCGACGTATGATGTCGCAGTTACAATTTTGGCTTTCGATCGGAAATCATATTTAGACAAGCATCGAGGTTTCATTTAAAACTGTAATTAATTTTGCAGTCATTTATTCGTCGATCGAACATCGATCCATCTTTGTTTCTTTTATTATTATTATTATTATTTTAATATTTTTTTCTTTTTGTTTCATTTTATGGCGTTCTACGTATCATCTACATCGCGTCGTAAGTTGTGAAAAAGTTAGGCCATATTATTATCTTTCTTCGTATCTCGATTATTTTTCTTTTTTGCATTTCTTTTCTCTACTTCCCCCCCCCCTCCACGCCATAATTTTTCCTTTTATCCTTTTTGCCACACTTCACCCCCAATTTGCTAATCGAACATTCTCAGAGCGAATATTAGGATTCTAAATGCTGGCTTGAAATTACGATTAACAATGGACATGGCGTAACGTGGTGGTGAAATATACATTATGCATACATAGAAAACAATATGCCGCGGAACGATGTTCAGTCTTTGAAGAAATGTAACTGCAGTGATTAAATTGGTTTATTTGTGTTGTGAACCGGATGGGCTTAAGCTTAATCCAGAGCGGATGGCTCGTGTAGCATTACAAATGCTGTACAATTATTTAAATCGTATCGCTTACCATAAGAAACGGACTCACGATTATAAAACACTACTTGACGCAGATGAACTCGATGATCACGTTTAAACAATCGCAGTTCTACATGATTTCGCTACATGTCCTTATTATTCTCTGTGTGTATGTGTTTCTTCTTCATCATCGTATTTTTCTCTGTTTGCATTATTATTAGTTTTAGTTTTCTCTCTACAATCTCGCATATATTGACTTTTATCGATTGATTGGAAAATTATTTCGCGTTCGAGAAGAAGCTCGCAACGACGGTACAGTTTCCCCTTTCACGAAACAATCGTCAAGGATTTCGAATCCAAATTGCACGGATACACGTTTCGATCTTCCTCGCTATCGAATCGATTCCACGTCGTCGTCACGATTTTCTTCAACCGCGGCGCAGTTAAATACTGAAGAGGTTACGATTCTAACGACTAAGCGTCCGAGTAAGTGTTATCCCGTGACATTTATGCGCTTGTCCCTCTCATCCGCCCGTGATTACGCTTAGAACGTTTGGTTAAATCCGTACGTAAGTACTTCTACGGGCAGTTCCGTATGTAAACGAACCGTTTAATCTTCTTGTGTATTTATTTTCTTCCACCTATTTCTTCCTTTACATTTTCCTCTTCCTTTTTTGTATTCTTACCTTTTTGCGTAATTTTTCTCCTAACATCTTGCATATGGTTCGTAATTACCTCGCACTTTCTTGATGATTCACGGTAAATAACGCAAACATCGTCTTTTCTTGGCTCGATTTGGAAACCATCGGACGAACCCTAACTCGTTCTCGAATTGTACAAATCTCTGTTCCTTTTTTTTTTTTTTTTTATTTTATCTTTTTCGTGTTCGCTTTTTCTTTTGTATCGTTCGCGTCTACCGATTCAATTATTATAATATTTCTTAATAAGTACACATGTCAAAATGCATTCACAAACGCGTGTGATGTCAAGAACACTAATCAATTATACCTCGTAATCATAGTAATGGTAATTAATAATAACCATATGAATTAATAATGAGAATAAAGTGTAGTTGTAATAATAATTATATAGGCAAACCTTTGTTGTAGCGTTGTACTTAGCGTTATTTAAAATAGTAGCGTTACTCTTACGTGTACCGAAGTTCGAGTACGGACAGAAAATTGATTTTTTTTTTGTTAACTTCCTTTATATATATTTTTAATATATATATATATAATGTTATATATATATATAGCAATATGGAGGGAATTTACTAACAACTTGCTCGAAAAGTGTAGCATTCTCACACACCTATAAATAAATATAAAAAGTCCTCTTTTTAAAATCTTTTTGTTCTTTTTTTGTTTTGTTTTTTCACTCGTTCTCTCATATCATTTTGTTTTCCTTATCCTCCTTTTTTAAGTTCTTGGTTTCGTTTATCACGGTACATTCTCACTGATTACGCTGCTTCGCACTTGTTAAATGTTTATTTTTGTGCAGACGTGTTAATTTCTCACAAATCTTTCAAATTTGGAAAGTTCGAAAGAACTTGTTCAAATCTCCTTTTTCTCGACCTTCGAAGAGATTGAAATTCGATTGAAAAACACTATGTGAGAAGCAGAGAATACAGCCAGAATGACACGTATGTTTCTTCTTTTCTGTCTTCTTTTTCTCTCTTTTTTTACCCATTTTCATATTTCCCTTTGCCCATTCCTAATTCCATTGTAGCGAAAATAAGGTGTCGATAATACGCGGACTGTACATTAAGTACAATGTGTGAACAGTTGCACGCGTGACAAGCTATCACCACGTGTACGCGAGAAATTAACATTATCCAAAGCACCAGACACGATTCCCTTCCTCGCACACATGCACACACACGCATACAGCAAACGTGCGCATTTATTCCTCCTATTTCTTTCATTTCTCCTTTTTCTCCCTCTGTTTAGCTAGCAAGCTTTCTCATAGACATTCTCTCTTTCTCTTTCCCCACGCGAACAAAACAACACGAACAATCATGCAATAAGCACGCCCATAACGAATAGTAGCGATAATACCATTGTTTAACACGTTGTTGCACACGTAACATTGTCCTATGCGTGTATAAATTGTACGATTAACGAGACCGGCAGCGAACCGGGTGCATGATACAAGAACCAACACTAAAACTTTTATGATAAATCGTTATTACAACTTTACATCGTGACATCTTTTTTTTTCTTCTTTGTTTGTTTGTTTCGCAAGCTCAAGAGTGATTGATCGCTAAAACGACGGCACCATGCACTTACTTTAGATCTACCATGTAGACGGTACTGTAATATGATTTTTTTTTTTTTTTTTTAAGTGTATCGACATCTAAGAAATTCGGGATCCATCGGTAATCCACCACGTTTCTCGTCGCGAATCTTGACTAGATGCATCCTGAGACGTTTACATCTTATATCGTAATTCAGGACAATTTTTCTATTTTAAGAATACATTCTCGTAATCCATCGTGATTAATTTGTCTTTCTTTAATATTAAGTACTTTCCGCGTGGTAATCGCACAGAATCGTATCGAAATTAAGTCTCTATCCTATCGAACGCCACTGTGTAGACTCGCGAGATATCACGTCGCGATGATTACCGACGTGGCCACAAAACTCACGTTCCGGATTATTCTCACTTACGCCACCTTCCCTTTCACGCCAACCTCTTTTCGCGCCCTCGCACACTTTGTCCACCGTTTCTTCGCCACTCTTGCCTCTGACTTTTCATTCCTTCGTTTACGAATACCGTCTGACTTTAATATCACGTCACTGATCGTTACCGAAGAGAAACACATTCCGATCTACCGAGATGACTAAAAAGCGTGCGTGTAAAAAGAACAATCGTTGATCCATTGGATAAAAGCGATTCGCTAGCATACTATACCATAGAAAGTGAACGACATTTTATGCCGATCGGATATCAATCGTAAACAATAAAAGCTGTGCACACACGCGTTTTCTTTAGTTCAGTGATAAACACCGATTTTTATCCAAGAAAGAGTGACTAGCATTCGTGATACAGCGAAACGACGAGTAGACGAGAGTCGCATGGATCATTCGCGATATTGTTATTTCTCGAAAAATTCGTCCTACATTTTCCTCCTACTTCTTCGATGATCCATCCAATTTGACCGATCTTTGCATTTACACATTTATCTCTGTTTCTTTCGTTCTTTGATCTTGCAATTGTTCACGAGGTGCAATCCTAGCCTTTTTCTGTTCCATTCGAATCGTCATACGGGCGACACGCTCACACACGAACGACGTCGATCTCTAGCAATCACTATAGGATCGACGTCAACGAATTCGGGTAAATCCACGTGATTCAGACTCGCTCGTTTTAAAGCCTATTAATAATTCTTCGTCTCTGCTGATTAATTATACATCGCGTGCGAAAATACCAAGAAATATCCTCGCAAAAAGTTAAGCTGGACGGCTTTGATAAAAAATTAGGATCTCTTTCGAAGGACGTGAATATTGGGGAATAGGAAGTGTTTGCGGGATGATAGTAACGATTACGGTGAATAGTATTATATTGTATGTGTGTATGTGCTTGTGTGTATGAGTGGGTATTCCTCGAGATTGGGGCAACCCAGTGCACGGCTCTGCGAAAAAAGCGTGGATCGTCCCTGCGAAAGTGCCTTTTTGTGCAAACGTGTAAAGATTTGAAGATGTGTCTTTTGTGAAGGGATCTATAGGGGGAATTGTGTTTTAAGTACACGTGTACGTGTGTCGTTTACGGTCCTATGTCTCGTAAAACTGAACTCACTAAGTGCTTAGCCAAAAAGTGTCTCATTATCACGAGCAGCAATTACGACATCAGCGCAGAAATACAATTCTCTCCCTCATCTGTCGCTCATTCGCTCGACACCTTAACACGAAATTATCCGTGTACGTATATAATATATAATATATAATATATTTTATGTATATTTATACGCCGTAGAGATAATCGTATTTACACGGGACGTTACTCTAGCACTAGACATGTGTCACCGGAGGACCATAACCACGCTCATGTTCCTTTCGTACGAGAAATAGAAACATAACATGGTTACAGCATGCCACACAGAGATACTCGCGATTACGTCGTTGCGAGTTTACTGTTCGAGGATCTGATCACGATTACATCATTGCGCCACGCACCCTCGAACGGTGTGAGTCGAGAGAATCGGCCTTCGAGTATTCGCAAGCGTACAGATAAATTTGAATGTATTCGTAATTGACTAGCGGTTCGAGAGAGAGGGAATGATGCGGTTCGTATCTATTTCTCTTTTCTTTGTTGAGTCCTCGTGGATACTTTCTTTCTTTCTCTCTCTCGGTTTTTGCATGGCTAGAAATCTCGAGGCAAGTATCGATACCAATCGAAATCGTAGAATAACGCGTGCTCGAGCCTGGCCAGTTCCCCCGTGCTCGAAACTTCGCTTCAACCTTAGTGCACTTACGCATGGTCAATCGGTTCGCACGCGTCATCTCACGGAAGCACTCGAATATTCTCCCATAGAATCGCGAGAAAGCGAATATTATTTTTTTTTCTTTTGTTTATTGCTAAAACGCTGAATATCATAAGTATACCTGCTGCTCGGCGACTACTGTTCTCTGCGCCCACTACTTGATTGTAATAAACGATTACGAAAGCGTCGTTGCTCGTTGCTCCTATCTGTAAACACTAGAGGATCAGAGTTCGTTCACCACGCTCGAAATCGTTTTTTCCTTTTTTTTTCCTTTTTCTTTTTTTATTTTGAACGATTGAGATAGTCGATGAACGCTTTGTCCAATCCTCGCGTTATTGCACGATGCGGTTTCCTTTTCTTCAAATTCGATACGTTGCGATCGAATCGTAGATCTGTTCGAATGGAATTGCACACACGATCGGATGTTGCGAAACTGACTTTTGAGTAGATGTTACCGTTCCTACTCATACATGACTGAGAGAGATCTGTCGATGTTGTACAAGGAAGACGAACGACAGATGAACTACGTTCGTGTCTCGTTCGACTTTGCTAGACGTACGCGAAACAGTCTCAGTAGCGTTGCTGGAACTCGTGATGCCATCTATTAAAGTCGATATGGAAGATCACGATCGACCCGTTGGCCAGACCAGCTAGAAGAAACCTAAAACATTAAATAAATTGCAATTGTGGATTTGCAGTTGTAATAAATTTCTTTCTCTCAACCTATGATAATCGGAAAAGTGATGAAAAAATGTTGAATTATATGAATGATATGAAATTTAGCTACACTTACTTTTGGTCATGCGAAAGTGCCAGAGAACGTACGCTACTTTCACAAGCTGGGAATGCATAGAGAAGAGCTAGATTGAACGTCCTCCACACCTCTACAATTCGTTTATCACCACCTGTCATTAAGTACTCGCCATCTCTACTGAGGAGTAGACACTGGAAGAACGAAAATTGTTTGTAACACAATAATTGATTTCTTATCGAGCCTAAAAAATACCGGTACTTGTCTCAGCAGCAGCATAATTCTATGACGATAAAAGAAGGAATGAAATACTATCACGTTGTTCAGACTAATATGAATTACCTGAAGATTATCATTATGAGACTCGTGACGAAGCCGTTTTCCATTTATAGTGAAAGCTGCTATATGTCCACGTTCGTAATTTACAACGATGACACCCTCTCGCGACATTGAAATATTTTCAGGCGAAGAAAATCCATTTGGTGCTTCCAATGATCTTAAAAGATCACCGAAAGTTGTGTGTACAAGAACTGGTCCGTCTGCAAATAGTACACAGTTCATTAAATTCCATTCTCATTATTGAGACTGTTTTATAAGCTTATGTCTTGATTAATACACCAAAATTCAACCAACAATGAAAACTTCAAACATTGGTTAATTACGTACAATAAGATCCAGAAACGACCAAGCCCAGTTCAGCCGAAATGACAACAGCAGTCACTGGTTGCTCGTGTCCTGTAAGGGTTGCTCTGGGTGCTGGTGCTTCACCCTCACCTACAATCGTCTGTGTTCTGGCATTCCAATGCCACAACAAGACCGTGCAGTCGGCACTTCCAGATGCTATGTAGCAATCAGAAGTGATATTGCACTCACTACGTGACAAACATGTAACAACTCCATAGTGACCGAACACTATTTGTACGATTTTTGCTGAAAATAGGAATAATTATGTTAGAGAAGATCTCCTGTTTCCTTTTCTCCAAACTTTGAGGTTCCGCTTTGATCGTATTTCAACGCAAATACATATCCACAAGCCTTATTACCAGTTTCAGTAGAAAATACGCGGAAGCTATTATCCCAGAAACCACACGCAACCAAGAATCTACTATCCACTGTAGTGACGAAGCAGTTACTCCTTATCTTCAACTTCTGACTGAAATTGTCACCCAAGTGACGACGTAACGTGGGATTCGGACTATTCGCTGCTTGAGCTATGAAATATATTGTAGGAATTTTTATATTACTCTTTCCACGGAATATTTCTTACTATTCTTCGTTATACTTACACAGAACAGGATCCATAGACAATGGTTGATTAGCAGCTTGTGCTTGTGGAGTATCTGCGTAACTTGGCGATTGCACAGATGCTATAAATTATTTCACATGTTAATAAATTTTTAAGGATTTTTAAGGATGATAAAATGACAAATAAAATTAAAATAAATACCTGCGTAGTTGGTGTTCCATCTGTTGACAGCAAATTGCTGACCAGTAGTGACTGTTACGACGGATGGTAAAGGTAATTGAGGATACGTGTTAGCCGAAATATGACAGATCGGCGAGTTCGATGGGAATTTGATGGTCATACACACATCGTCTGGGATACTCGAAAACATCATCGGCGACTGCAACACGGTTGGCAACGTCTTGTCAAACATCGCGGTACTCTTCTCGTTCGGGACGATTGAACAGAAAGAAAAGCGTGCATTGTACGCTTCTGTAGGTAGATATATATATAGTGACTCGTTGTTGAATGATTCGAGGGTGGCTTGGTTAGAGATGTAGAAGATGCAATTTAGTATTCTGTTAAGTATGCTAGATGTTGCATTTTTCTAAGTTTTATCATACGTTCGGTGCGGCTTTAAAATGATATAAATCTAGTGTAATTTTTAGCTACGAAATTTCTTTAATATTGATCGTACGAAATAAATTATAAGGCTTCTTTAAAATAACAAGTTAATTTCTAATATTGAAAAGATCGTATCCTTGGAAATATTCACATCATAAAAATTGTTCCTTTTCGTTTAAAATTCGT
The DNA here is from genome assembly GCF_000188095.3 of Bombus impatiens. Classification (NCBI taxonomy): domain Eukaryota; kingdom Metazoa; phylum Arthropoda; class Insecta; order Hymenoptera; family Apidae; genus Bombus; species Bombus impatiens. The sequence continues at coordinate 1,610,408 of NT_176962.1, forward strand.
TAATTGATCATTTGTTTTAGTAGAACACATGAAGTTTGTTATGATATAATGAAAAATAGCATATTTAAATCACATTGAAGCACAAATGAAAATTGCATTAAAATTTTAGACACTTCCTTGCGTAATAATTTTGTTTTAGAACATAGGTACTTCGAAGGGAAAGAGTATGCTTTGACGCTAAGGACACTATCTAACAAAAACCACAAAGGTACCGCATGATAAAATTTAAATGATAGATCTAAACTATCAAACTCTAAACTAACTCAATAAATTTATGAATTCTTCTAGAGATTAGTACTACTATTCTAAAACTAACAGAATACTTTTAAGACTTCACATCCTTATTGGAACCTATTGATTTGTTAGTCTAGTTCACAGAGATTTTTTGCTCCTTTTTCTAGACATATTACTTACGATACATTGCACACTCTTCTTATTACATAGTTCTACGATGCTAAACAATGATTTGACTATTGAGAAGCATGACGTATTATGAAATGAACATTGTTTACCAAATGCATCGCCGAGCTTCTCGGAGGATGCGGTTCCATTAAAAGTTGCGAGGGTGTTTGACCGAAGTTTCGAATTTGATTTTCTATGGCTTCTCTCATAACTGGATCGGTTATCGTATCTAGATCCACGCTACCTTCGTACGTTAAATAGTAGAAAACGTTCGTTGCTCGAACAGCTTCCGGACCTAAAAGAAAATTCGCGGAAAACATTTTTAAGGAAGGAAAATTTTAGTTTCCAATAAAACATTTATGTTTCTAACACGAATTAACTTAAACAAATTTTCATTTAAATACAAGTTAATCAGCCACCTATAATTGTTGTCGTCACAGTTTTTACAGAGCAAATATTTGTTTATTCTACAAAGAGTTGCGACCATATTATCTCCTTGTGATTCAGCACTAAATAAATCTGATGACCGCTTGAAAATACATCTTTCGTGTTCCTGAACCATTAAATTTAATTTTAACACCAAAAAATCTATATATTTTCGCGTTGCATATCTTTCAAGCCGCTACCGATTGCTCGTGGCCGGTATATCCGGTTGCCTGTACTCTCGTGCAACCAACTGTAAACGTGTTGCGTATTAGGGGTGGCGCGCATTGTCGCGGCCGGCACACGTGCCTAATTGGTTGGGACAAGACCGGGAGGAAGCTAACTAAAAACTAATTCCTTCCATACGCGCGGTGAGCGCCGGCACCCGCTGCCTCCTTGGCGTCAACATCTTCGGGGAAGCGCCGGATATAGAGGCGCCACCGGCAATTACCACCGGTGGAAATCTAATTTGACTCGACCACGCGTGTCCCAACACCCGGTCTAGCCTACTACTCACACCATTGCACGGATATCGCGTTGATTCCTTCGAAAAATTTACGCGGAAAAATTAATGAGATTTTGTAATACTTTCTATGGATTCGAATTGTCTTTCTTCTTTTTTAATAACTTTATTTTTGTAGCTCATTTCTGATTTGAAGTATTTGTATTTACAGCAAAGTAGATATTGAGGAATATTTTTTGTAAAATGTTATGTTTTGTTGGCTATATTTCCTTTTACATAATTCTTTTAAAGAAGGGTAATCAGATTAACATTGTAATATAGATTGGTCTCACCTTTCTGCTTGTAGCCAAATATTAAATCAATCCACTGGTGTAATTGACAGGACACGAATTCTGACTCTAGAGCCTGTAGCAATTAAAGTAATAAAATATAGTTTGCCCGATACGTGTTAAAATATATGCATTTTAATTGAATAGAATTTCTTGAACATACCATTCGATTGATTCGTATAAATTCTTCCGGGGAAGATGCCCACGGAGGTAATTCAACGTCACCAACTACACTACCATCTTCTTGCCTACCTAAGCGATAGCGATTACTGTTCACCAACATTTCCGGTAGGAAGAAGAACTCCGGGATTAATTCCTGTTAACGAATAATTTATTATAATAGACAATAGATGATAAAAATTAGTGAGCGACTTTAAAAAATGAAGCATGGAACAAACCTTGACATCCGAAGTGTCGCGTTGGCAATTCTTCCAAGATAGAGCGATCGAGGAGAACAGCCGATTAGGATGATCGAATTTGCCACCTTGTAGAGCCAAGAACATCGTTGTCATGGGCTCCTGAAATACCAAATTTTATCGTGATAAATAATTTGACATCCAAATTCTTCGTACGTCCAAATTTGAAATTCTTTTGGCATTCAATAATTGATTAAAGTCGCATGATTTTTTCTTCCTTCTGATACTGTGCGTTAATTTTAATCATTTTATCGGAACAACGTCACTCTTTAAAATCTTCCATCGTATAATGAATCAGCATCGAATTCTCTAAAAGTTTTAGAGTCACGCATTCTCCCACGACCACTAGCAAAAAGTCCTTAAACCATCATGCGGAAAGACCACTGAAACGCTACTTTGTTATATGGTTTCGCGCTTAAAGTCCTATCCGTCGTTCATTTCACTGACAGGCTGATGAATGTTAACAGAGGACCCCCTGTGATCGGCGAGAGTTTCACGCGTAGGCGTCGAAGATACAGCCGTGATTTACAGCCCTGTCGGCGAACGAGATTTTCGACAAGATGTGCCTGGAACGTTTACAATGATCCAAGAAACGAGCAGTTTGAGACTGGAACTATCTCGCCGCACCACAGGTCGATCGCGACCAGGGCGTCGAGGGTGCTCATGGAAACGGGCCCAAAGAGACAAGAAGCGGTGCAGTTATAAAGCAATAAATTGTTTACGATGCAGTATATCCTTACAAGGAACACCAGGGCGTCTCGCCAGTGAAACAACAGTAAAACCGCTTATTGACGATTTGTATGTAAATGCGTGGAAATTATGCTTGCTCGTTCAAGCTTCACCATTTACATGAGATTCAATCGCTATCGAACGTGTCGCGCGCGTGTATGCGCAATAACTATCATTGAACGTGCAATGGATTATACTAGAAGCAGCGATAAACCGAGTCATGAACGTAAATGCTATTTTTTTCTTGTCTTCATTTTCTCACCACTTACTCGGCACGCTAATAATAATAAAATTAATGTATCTAATCGATGAAGTAATAAAAATTATAGCGATAAGCGGTGAGAGGTGTACTTTTACGCGTATCCTTGGAATGGAAGAAGAGGGAGAATCTGAGGAAATGCAGCAGAAAAGAAATGTACACATTTAACGGGAAGGCGAGCTTCGTTGCCTCTAGGGCGTTTCGACGCCTCCAAATTAGTGTGTAGATATGTACTACCGAATGCGACAAAATTTATGGCTCAAGGTGGACAGGTTTCTAAAATAGTCAGCTGGAAAATCGACGATTTCGTCCAGATATTCCGCGTTGTTTTAGAAGCGTTCGTTGATAAATTGGGAATACATCGCGTAAGATTGAACTCTATTTACAAAATATCGAATTAAGGACGCATTTTATTTAGACGAGTGGTAAACTTATGATAAATAGAATTTTCTTAGTCGTATTAAAAATAGGTATTAAACACTTACCACACGTATCATCCAGTTCAAAACAAAAGCAGCTGTGGAGTAATGTGTGCCATAGTGGAACGGCGGTATACTGTCATGCTCCCAACTTTGAAAGCGTTCCTCGAAGTAAGCTCTTCTACTTGGGTTTAACGCTCCGATTGGCTGAACAGATATAGCAAAATTTAAGCACCACACGAAGTATCATTTACATTCGTAATATATACGTGTTTTATACCTTTGATAAATCACGATAGTTGCTAGGCAGACTGAGATCGAGTTCTTTCGTCTCGTAATTAGTCAACACCCAAGGGAACACAGGATACTGGTTCAGATCATTGTAAGTTCGACCTAAAATATAACTTACACTTAATCTATCGCCATAAAATTTCACACGCGATTCGTTTATTTCTATAAAAATTATTAGATATATATTTCTATTCACTCGTTTGATTAGATGGCTTAACATTTAAAATATTAAACCGTCATTTTTCTTCCTTTCGCCTATCACAATATCTAATGGAAAGCTATACAAAACTCGAAGATCGAAGAAATGACTTAAATATCATTTACGATGTATCTATGTATGGGACTCGTCCCATATACCAAAAATTCTCGTTTAAACGAGGCCAAAAATAAATAAGCTATCATTGGTGTATTCCTTTTAATGCGCATAATCACCGGCCTAATTTTTTGTTGTGCTCAGCCGCGGTCACTCTTCTTTCTTGCGCCACCCTCGCACTAGAACGAATGACAAAAAGAGGAAGAGAGAGAGAATGGATGCATACTCGTAGACCCTCTAATTCTATTTTTACGAAATGCATGCCACAGTTCCGTAGGGTGCGAGGTGCTCCGTTTAGTAAGCGCATAACTCAGAGCGTGACGGCTAATCGTTCCTGAAATTGTCACTTCTGGAGGTCTCACTCTTCCACCCCCGAAATCCCATTCCAAGATGCATTAGTGACGGCAGCGCGGCTGCAAGAGAACCTGACTTCGTCTAATCTCCTCCCCTGTTGCTAATTAAAACCCGTCAGCAAGTTTGTCAGGCGAAGCCTATCCTCCCACCCTCTTAGACCTTCGCGTCGGATCGTTTACGCGAGCGTTTAATTCGTACTTCTTATTTCGTTCTGCTTGATCTACCGATCCGTCAACAGCTCTTGAGCAGCGTATATCTTCTTCAACGAATAGCGAGACATTCTTTTTATTATTTTCCTTTGTTTCTCGACATTTTTCACTTAATGTATGTGTGTTTATGTCGAAGTGAAATCATAGTCAGATAGATAACAATATGGTGTTAATGGCGGAATGAAAATACAGAGGATAATTTATAGGGGATGCGAAGACGAAGATTACAAACTTTCGTGAATCTTCAAAATGCCGATTCGGGTTCGAGATAGATCTAATTTTGCTTTCTCAATTATTCTTTTTCCCATTTTTCTAATCAAAGAATACTATATTTGTTGAATAAACATCGACCAAAGGAAACCTAATTCCAATATATTAAAGGAAAAGTTACAATCTCCCATCACACATACAGACACAAGAATAATCATGAAGTCTCTGAAGAATCCGCTGATTCGTCTCTAAGAACTGCATGAAGTACTCAATTCGGCTTGTAACAAAAGCAACAGGAGAGAAGCGAAAAGAGAGGAAAGGAAAGACTCGGCGGCAAAAGTCGGCAAGTGTGTGCACAAGACTCGGCCACAATGCATCGTAAATCGTGACGCTGCACGACCGCCGGTCGGACGTAAATAATAGTAAGGCCGCGTTATGCATCAAAGTGATTATTAATGGTAGCGTCGCGGTGAGTGAGCGCTCTCAGAACGCTTCCCGACATTGGAATGCCCGCGACACGCGCGTCCCCTCTCGCCTTCGCCTCCCTTTGCCCTTTACTTTTTACCTAACTCCAGCTCCGCCACCCTCGTCCCTCGCAGAACAACGTTATAATAAGTGCTAGCCGCGACGAGAGGCTCGTTTTTAACTCACCACTTGCCGAGATTTAAAGGGACACAGGTCTACGTAGAAAAATTGGCAGGAAGTCCTGCGAAATGGTTTCAACTCGACGACTATTCGCCTCGTTACGCTGCTTGTCTCCCATTTGCTTGAAGAATATATTTTGAGAAACTATTTAAAGTGATTGTTAATTAAATATTGATGTTTTCTTTTCTGCAAGCAAGAAAGTTGATGTTGGTCTTTAACATTGTGACTATCGGTGATAGCGTTTTGGTTTCGATCAAATTAAATGAAATAAATTATCGATCAAATATCCTCGTGTATCTGCTTTTCTAAGTCCGATAACGTACTGTTATTAAGAACACATAATTACTTATAGTCCGATTACAATGACTATAAGACTAGATATATTGAGATCATTCAAAGAAAAGTTTTTCACTTAAGAACGGCTCGTCGATTAAAACGAGATAGGCATCGCGATCTAGAATGGTATAAGCGGAAAGTACAATTCACAGGAAACCTGAAACCCAGTATAAGCATTCCACCGTGAACACTCCTTTCTTAAGTACTTCCAATGCAAAATTTGAACGATACAATCCATAAGTACCTATTGTTCGACCGCAAATACTACAAGTACAGAACCAAGCAACGCGACGTGTGTGATATAGTCCATACTAGAAATTCCGTTTTATTTTGTTCGGACTGTATTATTTATCTAAATGTTTGTATATATCTTAGCACATGTAACCATATATATTTCTCCTTGCTGTATACCCGTATTTAAAAATCTTCACGATAGTTCCAGCAGAAACCACATTCACGTTATTCAACGCTCTTATTAACTCTCCCTTTTCAGACACACATATACTCGTACGATTAAAAAGAAGTTCAAATCATTTTCAAGCAAACAATTAATTAAAGAAATTCTCCCCGGCGAACATCAACAGGAAGAACGCCGATGGACCGGTGGCGGCGTAGCCGGCGGTGTGTACACCCACGCGAACCAGCTTGCATCGGGACATGCAGCCTATCATATTTACATCGGCCCTACTATCATTAATTTTTAATAAACCGATGCGAACAAAAGCAAATAAAAAACAGGAATGGATCGTATGCGGGAGCCTGGCCGCAGGACCGGTTCGTTTTCGCAACGTGTTCTCCCGCCGGGCTTTGCCCAATTGCATTGCGCTCGCGATCGCGCGCGCCCTCCGCCGCCTCCTCCTCCTCCTCCTCTTCTTCACCCCTCTTTACCCTGTTGGACTATTTATTCGCACAATTAATATATAACGCTCGTAAATACACGGTCACCCTCCGGCGTCTAGCGGCGTTTCTCTTCGATGTACAAATAATTACGCGTCCACGATGATCCTCGTCATTAGACAGGCGATTCCAATGCGCGTGCGCGTGAGCAACCGTAAAATTTACGTTTACATAATTCGCGATTGCATGTGCTATCACTTTCTTTACGATCAGTTTTCCCACAAGTAGATTGGGACTCGAGTTTTGTATAATTAAAATTTTATGAATCGAAGTTCTTGCAAATTTAGAAATATAGGGATTTGAAAATCCATCGATAGTATTTGATATACCAGTACTTCTTTTATAGCGGATATGCTTATGGAAATTTGGAAATAAAAGAATTTGGAAATTTGCTGGTAGTAGATTGTTGTAATTATTATGAGTTTGGAAGAAATGTTCTGTCATCGACACTTTCCAAACGCTCGAATCTTTTGAACCTTATCTTCCGCTTTATGCTCGCTAAAAATAGAAGAACATTCTAATTTCTAATTATAAACATCGTTCCTCCTGTGAATACATTATCCTCGGATGATTCCACTATCGAACGTCACGCTATTAAGCTTTCCTATCACTTCATCAGACACCACGCTACGTTTTTCGTGACAAGTACGCTGCGGATGTTTGCTACTTCTCGAGACGGCTGATCAATGTGATTCAGTAAAAAAGGTAAAGGGACCAACGTCTCGAGTTTCGTGATTTAGATTACGACGCGAACGCACAAAAGGGGCAGCCGATATTAAACCGACGGAGAAACAAAGGCGCGGCTTCCACTCTGCGTAGGGAAGCGGAGAACACCGGTCCCTCGGGAGAGGATTACCAGGGCCCACGAGCCGGGGATTACTCGTATGGGGTGGTTAACGGAACACGGAGCTGATTGAGAACATCCCTAATACACCGCGACAGATTCCATCCGGCCGTGTGCAGCCATAGACTCTCCATCTTTTTCCAACTCATACTCTACTATGATTTCTCTCGTTCCATCTTATCTGAACCGTGGCGACGTGATCGAACAACTATCGACCATCCGCAGACGTCGCATTTTCTTTCCGCAACCCGTAAGCCGATATGATTTTTTAGCCGTTGAACAACTCCCCTTTTATCACGGTTATTGTATTGGTTTTTACGTGGTGAAGTGCTTAGAGGGTTTCGTTGATACCGTTTTTTGATGTACATTTAATATCAAATGAGATATCACGTGTGTGGACGTGTGAACTTTTAGGTTTTGCTTTATTTTCTTTTTTCCTATAATTGGATTCCATATCATATTTTTATGAAGATTTTTACGATTATAATCGATTTCCATACTTGCGAAACTAATCAGTGTAACTTTATAATATATGTGCGAACAGAAGCTGAGAAATGAAGTTTCGTATAAATTTCTACTTACCAGCAATGGTATTCAAAAACATGAGATATTCGAAGTTGGATATTTCTCTGCGCTGCCACTTTTGCGTCATATTAGAGCTTCTCATTAGTTGTCGAGGTGACATCATCGACGCTCTCCTGCAAAAATAGGACGAATTCTAAATATTCCTGTTAGAGAACTCATCGATCAAAATGTCGAACACGATACGTTTGTAAGATTAATATCATTAATAATAAGTTCATATTGAGAGGAGGTATTACCGATGACATAGATTATTATTATCCTAGAATTGATTATCCTTTATCCATCGTTGCAAATGATGTCAAAACCGGTGTAACAACTTATTCACGATTGTAGCGTTTGATACACACTATGTTACATACGATAGATGAATTAATACCTGTCTAACTAAATTTACACTATCATTGATCCATCGAAACTGCAACTGTACGATTGCTATCGGTTAATACGACTTTATGAAAAGTTATCTACGTGGATTTATACATAGGTATGTTGTTATGCGAGACTGACTTAATGATAAATTTATTTGAAATCAGTATTGCGAAATTGATAATGAATTCTTCTGAATAGGTTACTGCTATGATAGATATAATTTTTTCATATTGTTTACGTAATAAATTAATGGTCCACCATGTATATACGCATCTGGACAAGAATTAGTTTCATCTAAGATTGATTTTTTAGATATCAATATTTCTAACAATTTTGCTTCTATTGTAGAATCATGACAGCATTCGTATTTTCTCAGTTTGCACGAATTTATCTTTTAATCCTCTTACTTTTTTGTCTTTTACTTTATTTTCCTACCTCTTACAATCTCCAGCAATTCAAACAGCAAAAGAACGAAGCAATTGAATAATGAAACCTTCTAACTAAAACTGAGCTGTCGATTAATTCTGAAGAGGCTCTATCCAAGAACATAGATCGATATGTCTGTATAAAGGAAACCTTATACGTATGTACCTACTCTAATCTGACTTTTATTTTTATCCATATCATTATTTATTATTCATTGCTTATAGATGGCTATAAATCGTCGTGAACGAGAAAGCATCTAATACGAAAAATAGTATAAAGTAGCGAAGAATAGCAAAATAGACATAGAGGTAAATTGAAAATCATTGAACATAGTTACTCGAAGAAAAAGTTTCACAAGGTAATTATCCGCAAGAACAGTCGGTCTCGTTTCCTGAAGATACAGTTTGGTGTTGTATATTAATGCTATAAAATTCAGCAAGTGCGTTTTACGAACGCGAGTATCACTGATTTAGGATTTATACGAGAGACTTTAATAGACGGTACGCGGTGGACGACATTAAAGGAGAGAAGCATCCGACTGCAGCCGGATGTATAAATTCTGGCGTTGCGTACATTAATAACAAATCTTGCGGAACTATGAAAATTTTCCATCCAATGTGAAGTAATAAAGACGAGTCGTTTCAGGAAACATCAGAGATGTAAGATGATTATTTCACAAAGAAAAATAAAACGATCCTATTTTCAAACTGAAGTCTGACGAGTCACATAGATTCAATTCTGCAAAATTGCAATTTGGGAAGTTCGAAATTCTTAAACTAAATTTAAATATATTTAATTTTGCAGAGAGTAGAATCGTCTCGGCTGGAACTGACTTGTCTCTATTAGCTTTCAATCCTATAGTTTTAGAATCTTTTGGTTAAGAAATGTATGAATTAACGGGTGAACGTATTATAGATGTTTTTGAATTCAGAATTGAGAAACGCAGATATCTATTCCAAATGCACGAATGACTAATCCTGAATGGAAAAGTCATTTTTTACAAAAACAAAATTCCTGATTTCCAAGAAAAATCGCGAATCATTGCCAATTATCTTATCAACTCATATTAAAGGCAATACAGCGCTTCGATACGAAGGCGGATTTATTTTTCCCGCGACGCGAGCGTGCTACAGAGCGTCACGACGCGGATGCACGTCTTATATACCGGCGGATTATTTTTGTTGGCCAGGAATCTCCCTTGGATCAGACGTCCGACTCGGCCTCCGTATATTTATGGCCGGCGTATCCTTCTCGTCGGTTCTCTTTCTTTCTCCTTCTCTCGGTCCCATGTATAAGAGAGCTTTAATGGATGGATCGAAACGCGGATACGCGAACCTCTGTTCTCGCCGCCTGTCCTCGTCCAAGCTACAGGAGTATTGGTATCGAGATAGGATCCTTGTCCCGAAGCTCGACCGCGATGAAAGCGCAGGGATCTTCGCAACCGTTTCGACGAATCGACCTGCCTCTCGTTTCTCCATATTAATTCGTTGTCTGAAGTGACCATTATAATACAGTACAACTGCATTTATTGCAGTAAAATCTTAGTTAATGTCTGATTAGTTGAACTGGATCTACTTATCCAAACGTGAATTCGTATTATTCAAAGGAGAAATCATGGACAGTACGAGGAGTCAATCAAGTTGTATTGTATGAATGGCAATTACACAAAGTATCGTAGAAGAGGACACACATCCCTTGTTTTGTTCTTTTCTTCCGACTGAATTTTACATGTAGGATAATTTGCTAGAAATACCTGAAACAACTGCTTGTTTCCCAACGAGTTCAGATAAATTGGTTTCCACATTCCGTAATTGTCCTTCTTTTATCTCAAAAACGCTCACATTTAATTCCTACATCAGCTGTAACAACCGCGAATCCTAACAATAAGATAACTTCCACGACAAAACAAAGACGACTCTCCCAATCGTTTAATCGTATAAAGTTCGAAATAAACCAACAAAACTATCGACACGACGATCAGGACATCGGTACGATCGACATCTAGTCTTCGAAGTATGTATTTCTCAATATAATTCCAACATCGAACTCTATCGTTCGATTCATCTTAACGTTCGGGCTCGAACAAGAAAGGGCCGAAGATCCGGAGCCGATCGCGAGCGGAATCCCACAGAAGGGGACAAAGAAAAGAGAGGAGGAATGCGACGAGCGTGTTTCTCGAGACCTCTAGATCCCTCGGATTCAGATGGCGGCGAAAGGGATTCGGTGGTTCCTTACCTAGTCTGCGGAATCCCGTATTTGATGCCCACGCCGACTCGCGGTAGCGCCTTGATCACCTTTTTCACCGTCGGCTGGTCCGGGAACGCGAACAGGATCGAGGCTGTGGACAAAAAGGCGTTAAAGTGCGGATTATAAGCGAAGCCAATCCAGCAGACAGGCCGTGTGTCAATCATTCGAGGAAGGATGGCAGGCGAGGATGCGTTTCTTACTCGCATTGCCTTGGCGGTCGGTTCTTCTGCCAGGAAGGTACCTCATACGGAATTGTCTCGAGTGTTACTGGCCTCTAGGAATTAGGCTAGGATGATGCATGGTCTGGTTCGGGAGAGAAATAAAGTGATAATTTTTGGAAGGTGCGTGGAGGTAAGGGTGAATGTTGAACGAGGAACGCAAGGATGGCAAACAGATTGAAATTGAAAAGAAGTATTTGAAAAAGAGGGAATCGTGAAACTTTGTATTTTAAATTTAAGGATTTAGATACTGTAAGATGAATTTAGAAAGAGCTTGTACTCATCTGCCGATTAATTGAATTTTAATCTTAAATATTTCTGTTCTACATACCAAATATGAAGATCAAACGGGTGAAGTGTAAAACTCGTGTCTATTATGCGTACGTATTGTTCATGTGTTCCGTTAATTGATTCTTATTTTCGTTATAACATATACAGAAAGCTGTGTAAATTTTGAAGTTCCTCGTAATTGGGTATCGCATTCAAATTTCCTTCCGAGCAAACAAAAATTCTTTGAAAGTAATAGAAATATTTAAACCACTAACAGCGTAAATTGTTTCCTGTTTCATGCAATAATATCATTGTTCCATTATACTATAAATTACTACGGGAAGTTTAGATACATATTTCTGCTAAACCAAAGGAAATGATTCATCGAAATGTACCTCGTGCTAGGACACGCATGGTAAAGGCATTTAGAACGAATTTAGTAGTTGGTTAAACGTGGAAATATGAAAAGGGAGTATACGATGGACTTAATTTCACGGCTTTAATAGCATCGCTGAAGCAGTCTCGTGAGTTCAAAGAGTAGCGTGCAAAGAGACAGTTACCATAAATACTTGCCGGTAATTTATGTAACTTCGAATACAGGGTTGGAATATACGAGTCGGTCTTAATCAACGAAGAAGGATAGTAAAAGGCGCGATCACAGAAAGGCGCGGGAATCAAAAAATTTCTTGACCTCATTTCTTCGCCGTGTGAATAGCGAACCATACTGAATACATCTTATAGCATACACCTCTTCTGTGAAAAACATAAAAACATTGAATAAGGCAAAACTTATTTGATAATTGTTATCCAGAATACACGTTGTATGAAAGATTTATGCCTTGAGAAGTTGAACGTGTTGAAGGTTGATTAATAGTCGGTCATGGTTTTAGATAAGATAACTTTCATTTGGTTATATATGACTCATTCATAATAATGGTTTTAGAGAAGAAAACAATCTGCGAATTGAGTAATTCATTGTGTATTTAAATTAAATCCTGGAAGAGATGAATGTTTCCTTCTGTCGATTTCATATTTTTCTATAATTAAATCTTAAAACATACAAAATAATATCCATATTCTATGTATTTACTGCTATTCATCGTATTTATCGTATAAAGAATATAATAAATAGATTCACAATGCTGAGAACACTTATCTAATTATCAAATCCACTGAACACGTCATGATAAAACAAGCATATTACATCAAGATAATCTCGCCTGCCCTAAATCGGAAAAATTGACTTTAAACCTGTATTCAATATCAAAGACCACAGACACTTCCTACCTAAGGAAACCGCAAGATGATATTTCCCCAATCATTTTGTCCAGATTACATCTTTTAAATATCCGTGAAAGTTCCACGAAACTATTTTACCATAACGTAACTCGCTCGTATTTCTTTTCTAATCATTCAAAGATTTATCACAAAACGATAAATATGATCAAATCGCGCATCGGTTAACGAGAACGCCAATGTATGCGTGTCCGTTTCTACTAATTTTTATAACGAACGACGAACACGCGCGGATGACATTCCCCCGGTTCATCGAAAGTCTGGGGGATATCAGATTAGAATCGAGGAACGTCCAAACGTGAAATTTATCTGCGGCCAAGAGAGAAATAATCAGCGGGATTGCGGGTCCAACGGAGCTCGCAGGTATACCGGTAATTCCTACGGCGCGTTTGTTCGAAATGCGCGCACCACCGACGAACCGACGTTCGAAAGAACGACAACTATATTTCAAGTGAAACGCTACGTATCCCGATGCTTCGCCGTCCTCTAGGAATGTTTTAACACCTCCTTACGAAACCGAGATAACGACGGCTCCGCTTATTTCTCCTATTTGGTACTGTCGTAATTTTTCTTTACTTTCTGTTAGTCTCTTCGAGGATGAAAGGTTTTCTCTTTGTACGTGTGTCGCGAGAAAGGGATGGCTAGAAGATGTTAATGATCGAATAAGAGAATTATTACCAGTGAGAATGTGGAGATATTGTGAACTGAAATTCGAGAAGTATTATTAAATGCGTGGAATGTGAAATAACGAGTGTATCGAAGATTGTCATTGTGAAAATATCGATACGTAATATTTATCTACATTTGTAGAAAGCGTGATAAACGAACTTGAAGATGATGGATTTTATGACGTTTCCTATGCAATAGCAATAATTAGGGGTAATTATTAAAATACTTATGAGCAAGGACAGAATTAAATCGTTCGAGTACATTTGATGTAAAACTGTGATATTCATGGTGTACGCCGCAGTCCTATAATTTAAGAAATTAATTCAAGATTAAGTAAGAAAGATAGTTGGAATTTCAGAATCTGATCGAGATCCATTTGCGATTAACGATATAAATGAAGAGTAAGTAATAAACATAATGAACAACTATAATATTAATTACTGCGAGTGCAATTACTGCATTTGATATATGTTAATGCTGCTTTTGCGTAATATTCATAAAATATGTAAATTGTTTGTGATATTCCTAACACTAATTAATACGTCCATACCGTTTCAGTTATTAAGAGTATCAAAGTTTGTATGATTTTAATATCTTATATTCAATTTATGTATATTGATTAGGACATTCGACCGCAATGTGCGTATTTAAAAAAGTCTGGTTATTTTCAAAGTTTTCGACTGTTATTTCGAACCTAACATGCCGAAAATTATCGCGAATTTTCCAACTAATTTTGAACATCTTTAATTTACACAGCTTCCTCGAAAGTTCGTATCTCCATGGCCACGAAACTAAACCAAATGCGCTAAACTAAATGCATTCAAATGTTATGCATATTTAAAAGCAAGAAGCGCAGCAGGTGTAACTGGAATTGGTTGATAAATCGGTATCGAAAAAACGGATACCGTAATGCGGGCGAAGATATTTATTGCGTAAAAAGTAAACGGGGGTGCACACCTCGCGGCGAGCTCGAAATTCCGTTTCCATTTTGCCAGATTAGATCACACCGTGTGAAATAACGCAGGCGATCGAGCAAGAAACGGAATGCGCGTCCTTTCGAAAAGGGCCCGCCGCCCCCTTTGAAAACGAACGAGACGAATCAAGCACGACTTACTTCGGCTGGCCAAGAAGATCTCGATGGCGACGTTCTGGAGCAAATAACGGCGCGAGAATATCGCGCGCACCTCCGAGAAGTACCATTTCCCGTGCAAATGGTCGCAGTACTTGAGCACCTGAAACGAGAAACAAAATTAAAAAATATTTTTCTTTCCTTTAATGTCGATGAAATATTGTGTTAATTATACATATAGTTCATTATTTATTATATTAATTATACACATAGTATAGGAGAATATAAAACACTAGAAGCTCGCTTATTAAAACTATAACCAAACATAATTTCGACTGAAAAATTATTAAGCAAATGTGCAAAATTCATCTAAATTACTTTTCCTCTCAAATGATTCAGATAAAACATCGCATAATTCATGATTATTTATCACGATAAAAATATTTTTATACGTCTTCGAATGTCTTCATTAAATCCGTAAACCTTGTTAAGAAGCTGAAAGTGAAGAAGTAATAAATCCATGTTACGATTTATGGGAATAATAACATTCAGGTTCACATTTCAGTGCCTATCTTGCACAAAAAATTCTTGCTTTAGGAAACCATCCTTCATGGGATCACCTCAACCGCGAATCCGGAATAGCGATTCAAATAAATCATGTTCTTCTGCAATTTTCCTTTCATACTCTTAAGAAAAGAATGTTCAAACTCTCAAAATTCTTTCGTGTACGGTATATACGAGTAAAAAATTACAAGAATGTTACTGTTGATCTTCACAGATTTCCTTCATAAATAGTAATATTCGTTCAAAGGGTGAATTTACCACCTCCTTCGCCAATCAAAGATCAACAAAATCGCAGTTTGTTTCTATGCAAACATTTCATCCCTGTGCAAAACTTACCTCGAACTCCTTACAAAATCCTTCTCCAAACGAAACATTAATTAAAACCTTGGCCTCGTTCAAAACCACCGACGTCCACCCCCAAAAAGTGTAAGCCTAATGTACCTAAATGTACCTATTCCACTGTGCTGAGGTGGAAAACGGTTCTCTGGAAGGAATGCGGTGCCGATTCCTTGTTTTTGAGACTTAGCGCGATCGTAAAGATAAACGCGCGTATTGGTCGAACGTGTGACATGTACGAGCAAAACAACGTAACGTTGCGTTACGCTGAGCGATAGAGAACACGATTTCCCTTGCTCCTGTGCAAAGCTGCTTCCTTTCGTCTCTGTGTTAACGTACTCACAGACAGAAATTTTTCAAACGAAGCCGAAAGCTATCTAAGCCTCGATCCATAACCACCACCCGGATGGAATGATCGGATTCATATCGAAAGAGGGACAAAAGTCGGGGTGGCGATCGCATGGCTGACCGTAAGTATGCAAGCTGTATTCAGTGAAGTGTGATGTGATATAGTGAGACCGGTGCCGGTCGCAAGATGGCCGTCATGGTAGGAGGAGCCTCCTGCTGAGCCGGGAATCGATCCCAGGACTTCGCGGGCTTGCGCTCTCGAACGAGTCGTGAACAACTCGTGGGCGAAAAAGGGGGAGGGTAGAAAAAGGACGAGGCTGACGGCGGCGGGTCCGTACGAGGACGGAGAGGAAGCAATTTACCGGGACGCGGCTAACAGGCCTTTCAATTTTTCCCGCTTAACGAGCGCCGCCGTCGCGATGTCCTCGTGCGCGCCAAATGAAATTATCCTCGATATAACGCGGAATGAGCGCGGTCAACCCGTGTCCCCAACATCGAGATCGTATCTGTTTGATGATTCGACGCTCGTCGAATTTCTTGTTCTTCGGTGGTATAACGAGAACTTGACCGAGCGATGGGTGTTACCAAGCAGTCATTGAAATTAATGCCACGACTGGATAGCTTGGTAGTTGGACGAGAGCGGGAAAAGTTATTTGATGGCCGAGGATTTTGATGTGTTTTGTACTCCCTGGGGTGCTTCGTCGGCGATGCCAGAAGAGTATAGGTATTAAAAGCAACGTTCCATTAGGTGGAATGCAGCAGATATTTGTTAAGTAACTAAGAGAGAATCGTTGGTACAGAAGCGTGAAATTAGGGAGGAGTAAAAGTACTTGTACAAAAATATTAATCATAGAAGAATTAAGACGTTGGTAGCGTCAGGAGTTTTTCTTTTTCTTTTTTTTTTTTTTTCTCGCTAAGTATTTGCTTAGCTTTGAAGTTCCAAGTTGTAGAATTCTACGTTTTCTCGCGGTACGATTGTGCTACGTGTTTCGCAAATTGCTAATGCGTTCATGAAAAATGGTCTGCCAATGAATATATACAAATAGAAGTTATTCAAAAGTTTCATAGACTTTACTGAATTCTATTCAGACTTCGTATCCAAAAACAAAGTTAAAAAGTTAAGCTACCCTTATATTCGGTAGTAACAAAGATAGACGTCTAATGAGCGTAACGCAAAACAACAAAGGATATCCGACACACAAATAGGTAAGTTTCCTATGAAGAGCAGAGAAGAGTGCTCCCTACGAGACGCAGGAGATCAAATAAACACGGGAGACGACTTTAGGGTGCAACGCACGCACATGGAAATCTAATTATTAGCACATAAGCGGTTCGAAATCTCCAGGGACCATAAATGTCGCGTCAACTCGGAAAGATTAAGTAGAACGCGTGCTGCTTGTATTAATAACTCATTAAAGAACTTTATAATATTGTCAGGAAGGGTTAATTATTGTCATCTATCGTGAGAATTTTTAGAAAATAACAGAAGATTATTATATGCAGTTATAAATGATAATTCGAACAAATATTAAGTTAAATATGTAGAGCGTTATAAATGTGTAAGAATATTTCATAGCGGAATCCAGTGGATTCCATGCGCGAGATTGTAAGAGAAGTCGGGGGTGGCTGCACAGAGCCAACCCCTAAGAACGAATGCGCAAGCTCTTCGCAAACATTGCCAGTAACTGATAAGAACGCGCCGTGATACGGAATTCATTATTTGGATGGTTGCAATCTGGCTACAGATATGACACGCGTGCATTCTATGTTATCTCCTGAGATCATTTTCCTAATATTTATGTTCTTTAGAAATACAATGTTTTCAAAACGTACAGAACCTTTCGTCTCATGGCGATGTCACTAAAGATTGCATCTCTTGGCTACTACAAAACGCACAAATCATCGGTAATAAAATCTGTACTGATTTAATCTCGAAATCTCGCCAGCTAAAATCTCGCCGTTTCACAAAACTCATCAATGTCACGAAGAATTACGCGTAAAACAAACATACACAGGTATATGTATAGTTCCCATAACGCGCGCCACTAAACAAACTTACCCCATAAAACAAGAAAACAAAGATTATCCAGAAAACACTTCGCCACCATCATTCACCCAAAACACACTCTTCCACGGCAGCAACGCGACCGAAAAGTGAGTCGTTAAAATAACAGGCACACCCCTGTTCCAGCGTATCACGGGGTGCCAGCAGTCTCGCGCGACTAATATGTTTACACGTTCGATGAAGCGTCCACGGAGAGAGAGAGAGAGAAAGGGAAGAGAGAAGATGAAAAACGAAAAAGGACGGTGATCAAAAAGAGCTGCGTCTCTGGCAGAGTGTCAAGTGGTGCGCGATTAGTGTTCCCCGTGCGGCGTTCATCTCTCAACGAAGCGAAATCGTGGCTGCGCAGCAGCGTGCTTCGACAATGGGCGTCGTGATGTAACAACATGTGTCGCGTTCACAAGGGCCCCTCGCTGCTCGCCTCTATGTACACCATAGGGCACCATAGAACCACGGATACCACTTAGCAGCCCGGTATACAACAAACAGATTAAGCACCGGACAATAATAGACCCCCCGTCTCTCTTCGGCTGCATAGGTTCTCGAACACCCTCTTGATCGTTCTCGTGGCGCGCGAACCACTCGAAATCACGATAGCTCGAACAAAACATGGGAGGCGGAGAGGATGGTGGTTTATTCGATTCGGTGTATATGCCTGAAGTGGCCTGATCATTAATTATACGCAGCAGCAACGGGGATGAGACTCCAGAGTTTTGTGTTTTCGGTTCTTCTGGAAAGTTAGCACTTGAGAGATGTGCATAGGCATTTTTTTTTTTTCGTGAGAGAAGAAAATTTTTTTTGAGAATATAGAGGAATTCGTTGAGATTATATTTGTTTTCCTAATGAGTTTTGCGTGGGAAAGGTGGATGCGAGAAAGTAAAATCAACTTTAACTTCGTTTGTTTTATCGAAGTAGCGTTATTTTGGACACTATATAAGCGTAAGATTAAAATCTTTTATTTCTTTCTCTTGTATGACGAACACGGTAGCCATAGTAACATGACAAACGCAACGTCAGTCGTCAAATTTCCAAGAAAGGTTGTGTCTACTCCATTCTAACGACCCTCGTTTCGTGAACGCGTCGGCTGATGCGTCGAAAACGTTCGAGAACCATCAAGACCATCCACTGCGGCAATGAGTTATACGTGCCACCTGCGTGTTCTCATACCTTTATTACCGTATCTCGCACGAGATAACGCATCGCGGCATCCGGCGCACAAAGGTCCCGGTGATGCAGCTAGTCCTGTTGCCCCTAATAAACGTAGAATTGCTACCAGAGAGACAAAGCAGTGTCTCAACCGACATCCACCGTGAATCCAACTCTTGAACAAGAGACGTTCCTTTTGAATTTTTGCATAGATGCATTAAAAAGCATAGTTTATACGAAGACTTCTTGAAAGTGTTATATATCTTATAATTTCTCTGCTATGTACTTCATTTATCGCTTTCTGTGATCTGTCGCTTATTTTCGAATCGCGAAGTTATTATATTTTACACTGGCTTAAGAAGAATTAAAAATATATTTTACCTTGAAAATTTTAAATTATAAGAATAAAGAACATCACAACCGTTATTCACAATAAAAAAAAACTGGTTTCAAACGATGTACCAGCATCACGCACAAAGTAATACAGTAGTTAATTATTTTCCGAGAAAATATATTCATTTTCCAATATCTGTCGACAATTTATCGTCGAAGAAGGTTGATTCGTGAACGGAATACTTTCAAGTACCCGACTTGGAATGCGGATTCCTGTCTTGTCGTCAGCCTCGATGAAAGTAATTGGACAGAACGAGCCGAGCTAATGGCGCTCGGTACATGCCGAACGACGACATTTCTTCCTTTGATGAACCCATATCGGAGTGTGGGGATATTACAAAACAACGCATAACGCTATTCACTTCGACCGACAGATGCGAGTAGACCGTCACTCGATTTGGACCAGTACTTCCGTTACTGAACCATGAACCATTCACGTATCGATAATCTGGTCTACACGATCTTTATTCGATCATTACACGTTTATTAACTTAAATTTTTTCGTAAAGATTCGACTCCGCGTAAAATTGTATTGGTTGCAACTAATTTATTTTAAGTAGTACTTTAAGATTTTTTAAGAGTAGTATTTTAATCGGCTTGGTGGGAAAATGGTAATTTTTTTTGTGGAAGGTCGATAGTTTAAGTAAATTTGCAGCTGTGTTTCAACTTTGATGATGGATTTCGTTTGATGGCGAAATAATACTAAGATTTCATAGAAAAATATATTCAAGCGCTAACGCGATATATTACTACTACTCATCTACTTACAAGAAATGAATCTATAATTATAATCAAAATCTCCAAAATATGCAATTTCAAAAGTGTCAGCGCAGAATACTATCAATTTAATTCAATTTTATAGAAATCCAAGAAAATCTATTCCAAGTATTAACTAAACCAATTAGAATTTGTCGAAATCCCAAATGAAAATTATAGGTAATAATAATCATAATTTCCACCACAAGCCTCTGTCAAAATCATACAGAGTTTCACTTCCTCGTCGTGGTGATTTCACACACTTAACTGTACACTTGTATTCAATGTGTTATCTGCGCAAGGAATTTCGCAATTCGCGGTCGCTGTTCCGTTCGTGCAGATCGAATCGAGAGATCGGTGTTGGTTCACGTGTCATTAACCAAGGAGACCGTAAAATACACGATGGAGCTCTCCAATATTGCCGGCTGTTGGAGCTCGACGACTGAGCTCAGGATTATTCGAGGATTACGCGAGGATGTTCATCCGAGCTGATTTACAAGGCTGCCGTCTGCGTATACTTCAATTCGGCTGGCTGCCTCTTGCAAAAAGGGACTTGTCGTCGAAAATCTTATACAATGAGACGCCACGTAATAAGAGACTGTTCGAGACTCTTATACCTGTCGTGTAAAACGAGCCTTCGTAGTAGTATGTTTTGGCAAACTGCATTCAACTAGGATTGCTCTTTTGGAACTTCGATCTTTTTGGGCGCGATCGGGACATTAGATATAGTCCAGTGAATAGTGCAGTCGCTGGAAACGATCCTCGAAAATTTTACTTGAAAGTTTCGCGAATACCGAAGGCATTTTGTAGTGTTGGAAATATTCTAGAACTCTAAAACATAGGGATTTAATGAAGATGTTAAAATAGTAACTGTTTGTACAAGCATATAGGTATTTTTATATATATATCATTCACTTTGTTACTTATAATTTGATCTTTAAAGATTCATATAAGTTCGCGAATAAAGTACGTGTTTAAACATGAAGATCGGTTAATAACAATGATCTTTATTGCGTCAAATACGAGTTATTAGTATGAAAATGACATTGAAATCGTAGAAACATCGATTATGTATGTCTATTTCAATACGCTATGGCAAAAAGAGTAATAACATGATTATACATATTTAATATGTTATTTTGTTCTGGTTACGTTGTGCAGTAATTGATATCTAATAGGAATTATTTATGTAATGCGTAATAGCAATACAATTGCAAATATATATGTATGTCTTTTGGACGAATATTAATCAGGATATGAAATTTAGATTTTCACATTGATTGTGATTAGGTAATATACCTATTTTCTCTCTACTAATATGCTCTCTACTTCGGATTTAAAAAACAAAATTAACATATGATGATAGAAGTTTCTAGAAACTTTATTGAAAATCCACACAAAATGTAATATTGTTCATTGCTGACATAAGGCATTCTATGATTTATGAATCCCCAACTAGTGACAAATCATATTACAATCAAAACATTCAAATACTGACAAGTTTCAGAAAAAGACAAGAATTCTCTTAAAAAAAGTTCATTACACATTGAAATTTATCCTTTAGCCTAATAGCGGTTCAATATAATAAAAACCTTTGGAAATTTTATGTAAAATAAAAATCGAGAACTCCAATATGAAGAATACAACATGTTACTCTCACAGCATATTTTTCTACAATTTTCTTTCAACCACTCGAAAAGCTCTCTCCACTACCAAAACATCATCGAATGAAAGACACGAAGGCATCATTTCGAAACTGAACCCAAGTTATCTTGTTGGTGTACAAATAATTCAGATTATAAACGAATTACGTCGAAACGAGATGATGAAAGGCACGTTTAGGGCACAACGAGACGCCGGGTTCTGCATTAATGCGAGGGCTGATGTAGCAGAACGTTTGACCCCTCGTCTCGCGCGAAAACAGCGCCAGAGTAAAAGACAGGGTGAGATCGAAAGGGAGAAAGAGATACACGTGCTTGACTCATGAATCAAGTCGTATTAGCGAAGGCATAGCAGGCCTGGTAGGTACCAATCTACCACTCCAACTTCGAGTAGATTGGATTTCTGAACTTTATTCGATTATCTGGAAGCGAAGCGGATAGAAACGCGTCGTTGAAGGTTTCCTCCGACTATTGTTAGAATACTAGTCCTGTGCGTCTTCGTGCGTGGAAAGTAATCACTAGTGATAGAGTAAGATTCGCGAAAAGATTCTTGGTCGTTGATTCGATTGTTAATATGATGTTGAATATTTTCGAGATTGGAGACTTTCTGGTTGATAATATCAAGATCGAGGGAAACAAACTTCCACGTAAGAATTTTAGAAGTTAACGTCCTATAAAATTACAGCACTCGAATTAAAAGAATTTATGTGAAATACACAAAAATCTTAAAACGGGTACATTTAGATAATTATTAGTAATATGAACCCTTAAAGTACACAAAAAAATATTATTTCTTTCGATAGTTTATACCATAAAAAAGATAAGTGCTAATACGCTTATAATTAACAATTTTACTAAAATATATAGTTTGTGACCTACCCCGAATACAGAAGTTTTATTAAAAACGGTGTCCTATTCTAGAACTTCTAAACCAGAACGTAGGTACATCCATAGGCGCTAAACCTTTTTAACACCACCCTCCAACTAAGAGCACCCTTTTCAACAGCACCAAACATTCAACAACCCCACCATTCATCAAATAAAACACCGTCTCCAACAACGTGTCTCTAGATTTTCCGATAACAAAAGGGTTAAGGAGGTCAAAGAAGAGAATCTCCGAATCTTACCTCGTCATACGAAAGCTGTAATCTCCGGAATCTTATGGGACGTTCGACGTATGGGATATCTCGGCGGGTTATCGGTATTTTTGGACGCAGGTATTCGCGTCACGAGTTTTTACGATCGACGCATAAAAGGAAAGCGGTGCATTTCACGTTGGTGGATCGCTACTCTTATTCAAAAACATCTGCCAGCGCACCGCTGCCATATTGCGGACCGCGGGGGCTGTTTTTGTTATTCGCGAGCAAACAAGAAAACGAACACAGATCTGCTTCTTATTCGGACGTCGAACATTCAAATGACCCTCACGATGGAATTATCGGCTCGAATGATCGTGCGTGGAATCCTCTCGCGATCTCATAGCCCGAACAATGCGTTCTTTCGCAACTTGTTTTTACCCTAGGAATTTATTTCCAGGGACAGTCGATGGATTGATACATCGCAGAAAAGCGACGATGTCTCCTTGACATTAGGAATGGAAGAACAAGTGCCAAGGCATTATTGTTTTTTTTTTCTACTATGTTTATGCGTCCTGCTGTTTGACGGGACAATTGTATGTATATCAACGTTCTCGATGTGCGCTTTATGCGTTTCTTACGTACACTTTTTACATTGTGATAGTTCATGGCTAAATAGCGACGGAGTTTCAGGTGAAAGCTGAGTTAAATACGCTTTATGGGTTCTACAAATATCTTAAATAGAATATATAACGTGCAAATGCACTTTAAACCGAATAAAGTTATATTTAATGAAAGAATTAACAGAATATTTCTGACTAAAAGGATGTACAATTCTTTCGAAATAGTAGACCATCTTAAAGAAGAGAAGAAGATCTCTCTACTAGCTACTCAAAACCGGTCAACTTTAACCAATCGGATCTTTAAACGTATCGTAGCCCAGCCAAATCCTCCCCAAATTCCACTCGATATTTTGAAACTATACAATAACTGCCGTGTAATCGATACATTTCGTTCACTGTCCACAAAATTCTATCCGGACTATGTACCGCATTACCTATCCCCTTAGACCACCCTAGAGATCCTGTGTCATGTCCCTCGTTAACGACGAAAGAAACCGCGTAAATAACTAAAGCGGGATGAAGAATTCGACGGATCGAAAGGGCGAGAGGCCGTGACGGTTTGGTGTGCGCGGTCGGTCGGCACCGGGTCGAGACAGAGAGAGAGAGAGAGAGAAGAAACGACAGGAGGCGTGGCAAAACCGCGCACACTCCACGTGACCCTGTCGTTCCGGAAGGCGGGACTTCGGGAGCCGGCACACAATTACAAGGGCAGTAGAACGGGCTGGTGGTCGCCGGTGCTCTCTCTGTCGTC
>NT_176962.1:1635623-1639380 GCF_000188095.3 Bombus impatiens
CGCGGAGCACCTCGAGTCGCGCTCGTTCCACGAACAACACCTGCCGCCGCCGATCGCCGTACATTCGTGCACGCTTTGTTCGTCCTCTTGCCTGTGACTCCTTCTCGAAAGTGCTAACCCTATTTGTCATCGTCGTAATCGATCGATCAGACCATTTTAGGGAGAAAGATACCTGGACCGAAAAAAGCTCGGTATCATGGATCGTAAAAGCAAATTAATCGAAGAAACGCGCGTCCACGCGAAAGAATGAGACTCGCCGGTTCCAGAGAAGCGACTGCAAAGAATCTTCGTTGATATCGATTAAAGGATATTGAGGCAAGATGTTGCTACCTCAAGATATGATGGCAGCCCAGTCGAAGATGCTGTATCAGATGAACAAGTATTATGGCGAACGGGTGCAGGCTCGAATGGGCCAAGTACAAAAGACCATCCGGGAAGTGTGCAAGGTGGTGCAGGAGGTTTTGAAGGAGGTCGAGGTTCAAGAACCACGGTTTATCTCCTCCTTGACCGAGTGCAACGGCCGCTACGAGGGCCTCGAGGTTATCTCACCCGGCGAATTCGAGGTGGTCCTCTACCTGAACCAGATGGGAGTATTCAACTTCGTCGACGACGGCACCCTGCCGGGTTGCGCGGTGTTGAAACTCAGCGACGGTCGGAAGAGGTCCATGTCGCTCTGGGTGGAGTTCATCACCGCCTCCGGCTACCTGTCCGCAAGGAAGATTCGTTCGAGATTTCAAACACTGGTGGCACAAGCTTGCGATAAGTGTGCCTACAGGGACTCCGTGAAGATGATAGCGGACACCACGGAGGTAAAGCTTCGTATCAGAGAGAGATACGTGGTGCAGATCACGCCGGCGTTTAAATGTTCCGGCGTGTGGCCAAGATCGGCGGCGCACTGGCCGATTCCTCATATACCGTGGCCGCATCCGAACCTTGTGGCGGAGGTTAAGACGGAAGGATTCGACCTGCTGTCAAAAGAGAGCGTGGCGCTTCAAGGAAAACAGTCGGCCATGGAGGGTGACGCCTGGGTTCTCTCATTCACGGAGGCAGAAACGAGATTGTTGCAAGGTGGCTGTCGTAGACGATGCTTAAGCATCTTGAAGACTTTGAGGGACAGACACCTGGATCTTCCGGGAAATCCAGTGACCAGTTATCATATGAAGACGTTGTTGCTCTACGAATGCGAGAAACATCCCTTGGAGACCGAGTGGGACGAAGGATGTTTGGCAGATCGCATTAACGGAATCTTCCTGCAGCTGATATCCTGCCTTCAGTGTCGAAGATGTCCTCATTATTTCCTGCCTAATCTGGATCTGTTCAAAGGAAAGTCGCCAAGCGGCTTGGAAAACGCGGCTAAACAAGTGTGGAGACTGACGAGAGAATTACTAACCAACAGTCGTGCACTGGAGAAACTTTAGCTGAACCGGGAATTTCGCTTTTGAAGTTCCAAATTGAGGAATATAATAAAGAGAAAGACAGAGACAAGCGAAAGTTGGAGGAACGTTGGAGGAACGTTGAAGGATTCGGTGACTCGCGTGAATCACGATTTTCAGGATGCTGCTTTCGCGACAGTTCTTTGCCTGCTTTTTACCCTCGTAAACGTGGGAAGCCTACTTTCACTCGCTATCTTCTTGCACACGCTGCAGCGTACCAGGGTATAGGGATGGTGTAACAAGTTTCATTACGGTTATCCCTTTCCTCTTCCTTTCTTCTCTTTTTCTATTATTTAATAGTTTTTAAACCATGGTACGAATAATGCGAGTCAAACGTTGTTCAGTGCAACGTTTCGTTCCAGTGCAATATCGTACAGCCAGTGTCCTGTTTCGTACGAAAGCAATTGTTGCTAGGTTCTACGTTGATTTTGTATAAATCGAATATTTCGTTTCGAAATGGGCACGTTAAATTTTGTAGACTGAATCGAATGTTAATCGAGGTGTCCACCGATCATTAGAAATACGTACTAGTTTGGAAGATATTAGTATTACTGCGTTTTTTATACGACTGAAGCTTTCGCTTGGAGCGGAATCTCCTGCTTATTAACGCAGCTCGAACGATTTTTCTACGTAGCGTTGCAGTATGTGAGAGATTAAATAGATACTCGGTTAGCTACTCTTATTCATCTAATGGCTAATGTGAATTGTCGTGTGATCCGTTATCGTTAAATTAATCTAATGTTTATGATCGGTTAGCAATCGAGCTGCCGACGGTAGCTTGGCCACCATATTGTTGTATGTACATAATTCTTTATATTATTTAAACGATATTTATTTCTCAAGAGAATCGCTGTTCGAACACATAATGTAAATATAAACTAATAAATGCATTTCGTCTCATAATAAGAATGCATGTAATTGATTTGAAACCTTTGCTTCGAGTTACTGTGATTAATATGAGATTATTAAAACTTGAATTTTTAACATCATAAATATTTTAAATCCAAAAAGATGGAAATTAATTGTTTGAATTAATAAATCATATGTCTTCAAAAACATCCCTAAACTTTTCCTTCATTCTTAAGAACTATCCAAATAATTTTCTTTCATCGTATAAATCAATTGGAAAACGGAG
This sequence comes from Bombus impatiens, assembly GCF_000188095.3. Taxonomy (NCBI): domain Eukaryota; kingdom Metazoa; phylum Arthropoda; class Insecta; order Hymenoptera; family Apidae; genus Bombus; species Bombus impatiens. The sequence goes on from NT_176962.1 coordinate 1,638,192, forward strand.
AATTTCAATAAACCGGTAACTGAATTGTTTCTCATCAATTATTTCTCCCACGAAAGTAACTTTAGTCCAATAGTGGCGTGTATTTTATGTAACTTTCAATACAAATCTAACGATGCATTAGAAGAATCAGTGAATATTAACAATTCTGACGACGATCCTCTACAACTAGACTGAAGTTGATAAAAGACTGTCGCTTAATTCAAATCTCTTTCACAACTATCCTCCCATAACAATCTTTCTATCAAACATAAAATTTGCATTCCAAATAACGAGATCCGAAATTTCGTACAGTCGTCCGATTTCAATCGTAGCCAGTTCTAAACGAGAACATAAAAACCATCACGGCGTAATTATTATCTACGATATTAACACTCGTGCGCAGGATGCCGAAACGACCTCGTCAAAGGCATCGCTACCGAGTTTCATGGTCATTATACGCCTACGAGGCGCGAGCCGTGTCCCTTATCTTAATTCTTCCCAGAAACTTCCATCCTTATCTTCCCAGCGCAATGACATTCGTTAACCGCTGCCACTCACTCTCTGCACGCCGATCGTTTGGGAATTTACGTTATTATTATTGGCCCGTAAAAACAAAGTGAGAGGAAAACGTTGGAACCGGAGAGCTCGCGCTCGCGAGCGGCAACACTTTACGCGCGCCGTATCGGGCAGTTGCCTCGCGATTTACAAGCCTTAATGGGAGAGTTATCGTTGTCGTCGTTAAATGTACATTTTATACGGAGCTTTTTTCGCCGCGTGCGTCCGGTCCTCAATAAAAACGCTCGTAAACGAAACTGTCCCCCATCTTCGATAACTCAACCGACCGCGTCAGCGTCGCGCGCGAATTTCTTATTTCAAGTCGAAGCACCTTTTCGCGAAATGTTACCGGGACCATATAGATAGCGACAGAGTAGTATCGTTAGAGGAAACCACGAAAACCTTATCCGACCGAACGAAGATCGGGAATCGACAAACCAGAAACAACTAAAAATCCGCCACGACTACGACTAGGTTTCTTCGCTTAAGTAACGAAGCGTGATCGGCGAATCTTCCACCATGACGAAAATTTGGGGGTTCGAAGGGGTTGCGGAGGAATGGCCGAGCCCCATGGTATCTATGAGCACGAAATAAAACGAGTCGGATCTGCATAATTCATGGGGGAAAAGGGGTTTGCGTTTGGGGTTAGCCGCCG
>NT_176962.1:1639875-1652978 GCF_000188095.3 Bombus impatiens
TCACGGGATTGGTCGAACCGCGCGGTATAAGGCGTAGCCTGTCGGAGGGACCACCTAGGCCACCGCACGTCTTCGTACGACTCGAAGAGCGGGTGGCGCGGAGGAGGTGAACGACAGCGCAGTCGACTATCTGCTCCGGCACGGAGTCGCTCGTACACCTTTTCCTCTCGCTGCTCGTTCGTGTCTCCGCCGCAAGGACCGGCGTCCTTAAGCGACGCGACGCGCGAGGAACATCGTCATTTTTTTTCAAGAACCAACGGGGTCAATTCTCGATTCGTTTCTCAGGTATCGAGTAGTTGGACTTGAAACGCAAAGCTAGTGAGATAGGAGGAAGACGGAGGAGCAAATGGAAAGGGAGCGAAGAAGAACTTTCGATTAAAATCGCAAGAAAATTCATCGTTTGGAAAGTTTTGAGGCAGAATGCGGTAAAAGAAAATAGCAACCGCGACAGAGAAGCCTTCGAAGGCTTCAGGCCGCCGCAGCGATGCTGTTGCCGGCTGATATGCTGTCGGCCCAATCCAAGATGGTGTACCAAATCAACAAGTACTTCGGAGAACGCGTGATGACTAGAAAGAGTCAGGTGATGAAGACGATTCAAGAAGTGTGTCGCGTGGTTCAAGACGTTCTGAAGGAAGTCGAGGTACAGGAGCCGAGGTTCATCTCCTCTTTGACCGACTACAATGGTCGCTTCGACGGTCTGGACGTGATATCTCCGACGGAATTCGAGATCGTGATCTACCTAAATCAAATGGGGGTACTGAATTTCGTAGACGATGGAACATTGCCGGGATGCGCGGTGTTGAAGCTCAGCGACGGTCGAAAGCGATCCATGTCCCTCTGGGTGGAGTTCATCACCGCGTCCGGCTACCTGTCCGCCCGGAAAATCCGTTCGAGATTTCAAACTCTGGTAGCACAGGCTTGTGATAAGTGTGCCTACAGGGACTCGGTAAAAATGATAGCAGATACAACAGAAGTGAAACTTCGAATCAGAGAGCGGTACGTGGTACAAATTACGCCAGCGTTCAAATGCGCTGGTCTGTGGCCCAGGTCAGCTTCTCACTGGCCCATCGCACATATACCTTGGCCACATCCTAATATCGTGGCTGAAGTGAAGACAGAAGGCTTCGACATGTTGTCGAAGGAGTGCATTGGTTTGCAAGGGAAACAGTCCGCTATGGAGGGCGACGCCTGGGCGTTATCGTTCATAGACGCGGAGAATCGTTTGCTTCAGGGTGGCAGTAGAAAGCGTTGTTTAAGCATTTTGAAAACTCTCAGGGACAGACATCTCGATCTACCTGGGAACCCGGTTACCAGCTATCATATGAAAACCTTATTATTGTACGAGTGCGAGAAACACCCGCACGAAGCAGAATGGGACGAAACGTGCATAGCAGATCGAATTAATGGCATTCTTTTGCAACTGATCTCCTGTCTGCAGTGTCGCAGATGCCCACATTATTTTTTGCCAAACTTGGATCTATTTAAGGGCAAGTCGCCTAGTGGTTTAGAGAACGCGGCGAAGCAAGTGTGGAGACTCACCAGGGAACTATTAACAAATAGTCGAGCTCTGGAAAAGCTGTAGCGAAGAAAAATTCTGATGTGTATGGATCACCAAGAGCGAGGGAGTATTTGCTATTTCGAGCTCTATGAATTAATCAAAGGAGCGATCGAATGAAACGCTGAGATCAAAGAAGATCGTTTTCCATTCAGCGATCTTATATATTGGAAACGCGAGTTGAAATGGAAACCTAAACTTCTGGACACCGCCGGAAGAATTTTCAAGAAGCTGCTCGGCCATTATAGAGAGTTTGAATCTCGTTTGCAAGTTGCGCTGTGTGTGCTCGAAAGAGAAAATACGCGTGTGTGATTTTGTGATTCACGAAGCCCGAGGACGATCGAACCAGTGCCATAAATACGCCGAGAGTCTCCGTTTTAGTTTCGAGTCGCCGCGCCGACGGCAGCTATGTTGAATTACGATACTCGAACGATACCTAACTCTTAACCGGTGTTACTCGATTTGTTGCTCCATTCCGTTGTTATATCGTTTCGTTTTAATTAAAATATGTTAAAGGCACCGTCGAACATTCGAGGAAGAAACAAGTGATTCGACGTAAATCTAAAATTATTTATGATTATAAATGAAGTTACGAATGAAAAATTACGGCAGAGTCATCGGTTACGGGTTATGCTTAATTTCCTTCTCTGATCGAACTGTCCCTTTTCTCCTGTCATTATGTACATACTATTTGAAAGATATTTATTGAAAGTGTACACGAGGTATGTGAAATACAATGCTATTTATATGGAACCGTATCCAAAGTCGTCATTTTCGTCTGTCAAGAGCAGAACACCCACTCCTTACCTACTCGAAATTTACACGGGAATCGAACTCGCGTAAATATTCTTTGGACGTATCATTAAATGGTTCGCGTACGTTAATGTCGTTGGTTAGCTCTCGTAAATTTTGTTTTCGCGCTTTTTCACCGCCGGAGAAACGAAACTTAAAATTAAATAGAATCTCTCGTCGTTCGATTCAGCTGCTGTTCAGTGGATATTTCGATAAAGTATTCAGGCAAGTGTATTTTTTTTTGTGTTTAGTCTTCGCTTTAAACAGATTGCTGTCGCCACAGCAATCTTCCATTTGTCTTTACTATATAAAATTGAATAGAAATAAAGTTTGCAGTGAGAGAAAAGAAGCTTCTAGTCGTGATGATATAGATTATAAACGTGAGTTACTACTTCTCACGTTATTGCCAGTGTCGTATCATTGTTCTTGTTTTTTCCTGCCCGGTTTTGTTTGCTGATAGGCAAATTGCACCTTAACAGGACGGGGGACTCATTCGTTATTTATATAACCGGGTTATACTAGTTTCTGAACTTATACACAGTTAACCATGTTTGTCATCAGGCACGAAAACTACACTTGTTACATGTAATTTTTATTAGTTCTGTGAATAACGAATTTTGTTCTGTGAAAGAAATGTTGCATTGAAATTCTTTGGGGATTATGTAACGTCCCAGCTATGGTTCTTGATAAATTTTAAAAGCTACATTAAGATGAAGAGGAAAAATGGAACTAATACTAAAAGCTAATACTAAAATTTGAAACTCCATAGAAAAGTACCATATTTTAATTGTTACAGAGTGCCTAATATTCGAACTGAGAGATTCAATTAAGTGATATGTTTCACTGATTTAATATCTTGAAAGTATTTTTTTGTATCGTGAAATCTGAAATTCTCACAAAATACATTCTTCTGTACGAGTAGAGAATATGTTAAACTATGTAAAAATTTTCACTATGAAATTTTTACATTATCACTTATGATAAAACTAGAAATAAAACTAACTATTCGAATAGTCTTGCATATGACACATATGCAATGTACATACATATATATATATATGCATAATAAGCAAAAATGATGAAAACGAACGAAAAAAATGTTATCTATTAGCCAATTACCGTCCTGTTATTTTACATTATGTTTTTCCTAATTTTCGTTCGTGTCAATTACAAGAAGATATAGGGATGAGTATGCAACGACACTTTAAATACAACCTGTTCGTTAGCTTAGTAATCGTCGGATTAGCAAAAATTAGGATCGTAGAATGTACGAAGCGGATGTACGCGTGTAATCGATTTGCGGATGCGAACGTCCGCGTGAGTGATGTGAAGCAGCGGAAAACTGGCAACAATTCAAACAAAAATCGCTAATATCCGTGTTTACAGTGCGTGCAACAAGAAAATTTCAAATAGTCGTTTGTTACGCGTTTAATTTATACGTTCGCAAAATCCACCATAAACTGTAAGCGTCCGTAAATGTAAACGTCCAATAGAATCATATCGGTTATCGATCAAGAAATAGTCACAGTCATAGTATATTAATTAATATTTCTGTCTAATATGCAAACAGACCTGATTAATCATGGCTTGCGACTGTTACATAAGTGTTCGCCGAGTTCCGAATAAAATAAGTAAAATTAGAGCAAAACCGCGTCCATGTTTTGAAATTATCGTTGTATTTAGTCAAGTTACTCGTTGATTCGTTTCCATATTATTTTCGAGTTGTTTATAAAAATCTAAACGTGACCACTAGCTATTGAGAATGGGAAATTGCTTTAATTTGTTCTAGTCTTATATTAAATTAGTTTCATAGTGGATGCTTAGGGTAATTAGAAGAGAATTAAGTGATTTTTTCGTTGAAAACCATTTTTCACGTTGGAAGTGCATGGTATGAATATTACGTCGCACTTTCTTAATTACCAATTTATAATATCATAAACATTTTTTAGGTATATTATATGCTATTAGTAGACTTTTATGCGTTTTAGAATGCGAACTAGACAGTTTCTCTTTAACTTTCTATTTTCCGAAAGAAATTTTTTTCTTGTACAAATATAGAAATAGAAAATATTTATCGCGTGTTAGATTTTCATGAAAAATTCGCGTGTCGTTGGTCTTTAGTTCAACGCTAATCTCGCGATCGGCAGCATTCTAGTCGACTAACGAACGAATAGAACGCGATTGTTCGAAGAATAAGCAACCATGCGACGATTTCGTCAATCTCTAAGCATGATACGAGAAGAAAATGATGAAATAGAAATGGAAAATACATAATTTAAATTAAGGACGAAAACAAGCGACGCACGCGACAATATTAACAAGCTCCTTTGCCAAATTTACAATTTCGTAGCGTGAACATTATCGCCGGTCCGTGGTTGCGTTCGTGGATTAAATATTAAGCAGTCATGCGTGCGACAAATTACCACGGTGAATAAATTTACATATTTATCTAGTTAATACCACGACTTTCAGTAGAAGGAAAACAAAAGTTGACTGGTAAGTTCGTCGAAAAAGCCTTCAGTGAACAACGAAGAAACTCTATAAGCATACCACAATTCGAGTGCAATTCTATTAATAAATCTTTTCCGATCTAAAAAAAAAAAAATACGTTAGATCACCGTTAAGGAATTTTTCGATTTTCCCCCGAAAGAAAAAAGAAATGTATTTTCTGAACTCATGTTATGTCTGGATTGTGCAGAATTATTGAATGCAGATGCAGAATACAAAATTATTTTGGTTTTTGAAATTCAATGTATGCAAGATTCAGTTTATCGAGCGGGAAATAGTATTGACACGATGATTTAAATCGTATACCTATTGAAATTCAAATTGTTCAAATTATTCCAAATTAACTCAAATCTAATTCATCAGAAGATATTATCGTATTTTTCGAATCCTCTTAAGATCGTAGATATTTCTTTCGTAAGAAGTTATATGTATATATTCTTCTCCATCGTATCTCGTGAAGAATGTTAAGATGTATTTGACTATTTTTACGACCCAACAAATGATTTAAAAATAAAGTGACCCAGGCCAAACAACGTTTTCTACCGCATCCCAATCGTATTAATACTTTCTTTCTTTTAATATAATATAATATAATCTTTTATCCCTTCTCTACGATCGAGTGTCTTCAAGTACCTCCTACGTACCTCCCCCACAAGACTCCAGAACACGCGTCCTCCTTTTCGAAGCCAGTTTCTCGCGGTGAGTAAAGCACATTACGAAATTCGGCGTACTCGCCAAGAAGGAAGCGGGGAAAAAATTATGGCCGCGAAGCCGTCGAAATTATCAAAGTGGCGAGAATCGCGGAGGAACGATGAGGTCCCCACGTAAAAAGGAAAAGAAAAAAAAACAGAAAAAATGAAAGAAAAAGTAAAAGGAAGGGAAGAGGAAAGATCCAGACACGGTATGCTAATGAAGCCAGCCGTTTTCCTTGTTTTTGCCGCGATGTGCTTTGCGAAGCCCGCAACAGATTCGACGCGTCGAGCCGCCTCTCACGGTCCACGATGGGCGATCTCGAGATCGATCTTAGCCGTGGACCCCCGTGAAAACACTGTCTCAAGATCCGCGGAAACGGGTTTCTTGATTGGCGGTATCGATCCTTAAAGATAATCGAAGAGAAACTGAGACAAGACAACATGTGGTGGATGAACGTCTGCTTCTTTTCTTGGGATGGACGTTCACGAGTCATCCTCTTTATTTCTCTCTCGTTCGCTCGAAGAATTTTTGAAACGAAAAGAGACTACAATTAAAAGCAAATTTGAATTACGAAAGCTTACACGAATGTCACAATATTAGAATCGAACGATGTTTTACGGTATTAATTCATCTTAATTCTTTGGAATTTGAGTTGCATTCTACATGTTATATCTTAGTTTAAGTGGTGCGAACTGGTTCGTGTATAGTAAACTACTTTCAAAAGCTGTTTGTAGTTGTACGCGCAGTAATGTTCTCGTTTTCCTTATCTAGGTATAGAATACCGTGTTCTAATATGCTACCTAATTTTTATCTAGGCGAAACACTTCGATACTCAGGAAATCGTTAACAAATTCTACAGTGGCGATTATTTACTGACAATCTATTTGTCTACCTGTTTTTCTTTTTTTTATCAATGTTGATAAAGTCCAAGCAATCATGACACTAAAAATAGGAGTCGTCCATTTTTAACAACGTGCGATTTAAACGTTATATGCATGTGTATCTATGTTCTTAGTTTTCTTGTTATTATTGTATGCATTTATTTTAACCTTTTATTATTACAGTTTTAACGAGCCATCCGTTTCAGCTAGTTATTAATTCTTATCTTTCCCATCAAAATTGAAAATTATAATATACTATAATTTACTTGTTTTACAAACAAGGAAACATCCAGTTACAGAGGGTTAAGGGAAAGTAGGGATAAAAAGAAGTTAATAAGAGATTTTTTTGCTGATCATCGGCTAATTACATACTTGGCCATTTTGTAATCTTAGGTAAATTGCAAATAAGCTCGCCATATATAACTAGAATGCCAATTGCAGGAACACGGGCAGTATATGTTGGCAATAATTTATCCATCCATTTTCTCTGCGCAAATCGAGGATACGCATTAGCGCTATCATGATCGTTTCCACCAAATCGCACTCCACTAAACTTTTATTTATCTACATTGGAAGGAACTAGTCGATAATACCTGCGCATTCAAGGAAAAATATGCAACTCGATATTTTCTTACTTAAAACGTTCTGCTTAATATTCTTTTACTTTTCAAATAATGTTGAAATATTTCAAGTTACTCTTTCTTTTAGTTTATAAGGAAAGCCACAATTATACAAGCTGTTACGAGATAATTACTGAATATTCTAAACTAATCGAAGGAAAACGAGAAAGTGGGAAATCGTTAGTTTCTTTTTTTTTCACTTCTGAGATGGTAGATAGGACATCTTAACTAAGAGCAAGATTATAATACAGGTTTTCAAAGTCAACGGAACAGAAAAAAATGAACGAAACAACTCGCGAACGCGAGGAAACTCTATCCAGGAAATATCTTTTTAATGTAAAAGAGAAAAGAGACAGAAGAGAATATATACGGGACACAAAGAAGAAGCAGAGCACAGAGGAACAGAAAACACAAGAAGAAGAGCGTAGGCAGAGAGGCCGCGGTCGCGGCTCGTCCTCCGGTTCTTCGCGGCTGGTCCACACGGCTGCCGAGACCTCCACCGCTATAAAACGCTCAGATAAAGCCGCGATGTTTATATGCGTGGATCGCAGCGAGAGGAGTGCCGTGTAGAAGGAAAGATATACCTGCCCGCGTGCGGCCGCCGACCAAATAATAAGACAAAAGCCGGGGGTGGACGACGCGGAGGAACAAGTAAAGGGCCAGGACTCGCGAATCCAGGGACCGACCGACAAGGACGGAGGAACGAACAAGGAGGGAAGGAAGCCAAGAGAAGAAAGCGGTGTTCGATATTATTCGAATAAATTTTCGTTTGAACGAAGAACAGAATTTTATAAAATAAGATATCCATTATTTGTTCATTCAATTTCTTATTTATTTGATGCTTGTTTTTTTCATTCAATGTAATTATTTTTCGATTCATTTCGGAGAGAATGTTTGGATTCGTCGCTAACGCTAAAAAATGCTTTTCTCTGACGTACTAATCAGTGTTTTACTTTACGAAGTAGGAAATTATAAAAACAAACGAGGATAGAGCTAACATTGAGAAATTTTGAGAAAGTCAAAACACGCGTCCAACATACGGGAGTATCGGAGACAGCAAACTGATCGAAAGGGTGCGACGGGTGCGCGAACAGAAAAGAAGATAACCAGACAGGAATGCACGGATGAATACGCCACATTGCAGAGGCTGTAGGTAGAGCTATGCTTATCTTAGAGGCTCTGGCTCTCATTAAACTGCCTCTCTCCGCTTCATCGACAGCTTCGATCGATCGTACGGATCGCAGCCAACCTGCCATGTACGTCAATCTTCGTGCATATGTGCTGACGTTCGTTGACGAGTGTGTGTGGGCGTAAAAAGAAGATCGACAGGCTGATCATTCAAAGGACATGCGTCAGTTTCGTTATCGTGCTTAAAATTTTGTTAACCCTCAATTGGATCGCAAGGCGCCGATAAGAATTTAGGTTAAATTATATACTTAGTTGTTTTACGCGATAAAAGTCATCATAATATTTATCGCTAACTATTGTAAAATGTAGGACACAGATTAAAATTAGGTATCCTATACTTAAAACTTTTTACCTCTGCAAATAAACCATCAGAACAAAAATCTATTTCGCCAACATACTATATCGATGATTATAGAAAAAGCGAAAGGCACTTTCCGAAAAGCGGTCCAATGTTCCAAGATCAAAATGATCGTAGACTTATAAATTATCATGAACTTTTAAATTTCAACATTTTCGACCATAGTAACCGCAGCAACAAATGGCATTCGATCGACGAAACGGCAGATTCCGTGAAAAGGGATCCAGAAAATATTTTTCAGATCGGTGGCATAATTATTTCAACGGGACCCGTCCATTCATTTCATTGTCCAACATGTCGCATCCTCGACATCCCCGAGTTTTATTGGCGGTCCCGGGAACGCGGTCGTGCTCCCTCGCGCGCTCGCACACACGTTTCACCCCTTTTCGGCCCTGCCGGCCAAAGAGGAGAAAAAGAGAAGAGACAAGGGCCTTACCTACCGATCGGTAACGCGATACCCCACGAACGATTCCTTTTTCTCCTGTGATGCACGCGCGTAAGACCGAGCAGCGACACGCTGAGACCGCTCGAGCCTTCGAGCCGGCAAAACGAGATTGTAAAAATAACGCGGGTGTCCCCGCTCGCACCCCCGTTCCCATGTCGCGGCTTCAAATCATGTCGAAAACAGGGGGAAAATATAGGCTTTGAAATTCGAAACTTTTTTAGAGTGCACTGTTTCAGAGGGGGAATATAAGTACGATGGGGCGGATGCAGGATTGCAGATGAATCAGGTTTTGCAGGTTCTATATTGCGCGTTGATAAATATTCGCTAATTTTTGGGAATTTTTGTTTGCAAATACGTTTACCATACGAATCGACGTCTATATATTGATTGTTGTTAGACTGCGGATATTTATGCCATAAAGTTCGGTGTTTATAAAGTTAATTAAAGAAATGGCGTGAAGGCAGACGTAACATGTGCTATACTATTCATATTTTTACACGTTCTAGTGATTCGTATTAGAATGCTGACGTTTTAATAAGGAACACGATAGTTGTACTTGAAAATTCAAAGATGCTCGATGAATTAACTTGCCTGATCGTGCGCATGAAATCGTATTTTGTATTTCCTAGATCGTTTCATTAGCTATTCCATGGAATTATATGTATAGCGTATAGCGACTCTGTGTGATTTTAAACGAAAATGGTTGAACCCAAAGTCAAAGACACAGAATTTATGCAGTTCTTAATCTTGTGCAGTCTGGTGGTTTCGTTCCAACTGAGTATAAAAGGCGGCCGTCTAAGCCGATTGGCTGTTGGAAATAGAGGGATACTACTTTTATGTAGGCTAATTAGTAAGATGGAGGATACTTGGAGTGAAAAGATTAATCACAGCGTAGTGTGACATAAAGCTGCGAGTGAAAGAAAAAATTACGAGCCAATAGATAGATAGAATTTTTACATACAGAAGGATAATCACGCAAAAAGCTGATTTGTTATTGAAATTCATGAAGCTGAACAAATTCCGGGAACGCAATTGAAAAACGTGCATATCCGTGTTTTGTAAGAAGTGTCTGGTCGTTTTACTATGAAAGACAGCCATTGCAACATGCAACCATGTCAACTGTATATTCAATAGAATAAATGTACCTATTCGTATACGTTGTAGCGTAATTTATTTCTTTTCAATGCAAATGCAGGCTGGTTTTGATTCTTATTCATTTATTACGTTAGTTAAGCGGCGTAGTAAATGTATCTTCTCAACGTAAGTTATTGAAATAGTTTTATTCTGAGAATGTTTTCGAATATGCATTATACAAATACTGGACCCTACTTGATATTTACGTACTTACATGTACTTCTAAGATAGCGAGATTTTAATAGCAATCGATATTAATATTAGCTAGCTTCTTTGGTACTAGATGTTTGAAAGAATCGACGTCACGGTAGCGTAGCTGGTTCTGATAAAACTGGAATGTCGAAATATATACTGTCATCGTGGCTCTCGTAGAAACCACTTTTCTTCAATGGTAATATAGAGATATAGATATCATCAACGAATTACCATCTAAACAAGAATTTCTGTTACTTGTTTTAACACTAAGCTACATAATGGGCACTAAAAACTTTGAACGTTATATAATAATTTAAAGCGAAAACTATAAATTGGTTTTCATCGTAATAGTTTGAAACTTACACTGTCACAAAAAACAAAAAAAAAAAAACAAATTTAGCTTTTAATACACTATTGGCCGACTATTTTATGCAAAAACTAACAATTTATGTTGCTGAATGTCGTTAATTGCCAGATGGGAGGATAAGCACGAGTAGTAGTAGTAAATAATAAAAACTTCGCTTTATAAATTAATTTCTTTTTTCTCACCTTAAAAGAATAAAAGCTATAGAACATTCTGATCAATAACGGAAGGAGATCATTAAAACTCCCTCAAAATAGGAAAACATTTCTCTCAAGCGACACTTCCTTGGTCACATGTGCGCTTTCGCCAACATGTTAGCCGACCCACTACTCGAGACCACTTACCAGCGACATTATCCTACGAACCGTCACAGCTTTATGAGCAAAACCACTTAGTGTATCGCTGGCGCAAGAGGTTGGGGTCATCGCATGCGTATGAAACATTGATGAAGTCGAGGTCGGGGTGATACGCTGCGTCTTGGACTCATGAAAATATTGTGTCACGCGAAATCCTTCGAACCGGATCGACCACGAACTGTGGTCTCTGATCGAACAAAAAGCTGCTGCAGCAATATTAATAGCGACCTTCGTTGAGGGATCATTGTCACGCAATGTCTACTCTACGAGATCAACGAGATGCTCATCTCCTATCTAACGTTTTTACGTTTATTCCTCTACCAGTTCTAGCAGACACTCCGACAAAAAGATCTCGAAGAGAATTTCTATAATGCCATTGCGAATCTACGTTCTTATTGCCACGATATCTACGTTCAATTTATCTTCTTTGTGCTTTGTAAAAATGGGATTTCCTAATAAGCGAATTGTGGATCTATATAGAATTTCATATTTTTATTAATATAACTAAAGACATGAAACCTATACAAAGACTTATTTCATCCGTTACATATTACAATTTTGTAACTTGTACTTCAATTTTGAAGATTCTTTTTTATTTTTATAAACCACGCGCATCTTCTATATTTTTGCACGTTCAAAGTTCTTATAAATTCATAACAATCCGTAATCTATTAATAAGCATATTTCAAGTATCGCATACCCGCCGCCATATGTAAGTACATGCCTGATGTTTAAAAAAAGTCCTACTTTAATAGTCGCCACAGTCTCAGTTGCCACGCTGTTCAGAGTCGAAGGATTTATCTCAGATGTTTAAGCGGTCGATATGAATACGACCGTAAATGGACTGACTAAACGTGTATCAATACTTAATAAGGTAACCAGTTAGGTAATCTTTCGTTTATGAAGTCCGTGAACGAGTTGTTATCACCTTAGCGAACGATCGAGTCGCGATTTGGGTATCGTTCAACAAGTCCAACAGGTCCATTCGACCGGTTAAATATACTGGAGCACAAAGTATCTACAATTAATGTTGTCCTTACGATACCAGCACCGGATAGTCCGCATCATTTCGACTTATTTGCAAGTTCCACCAAAAGCAACTCCCGAATGCTTTTCGACAATCTCGTCCGAGATAATCGGAAGATTCTTGGGTCTTTTAGTTTTTTGCCACGCACCGGCAGATGCGAAATTAACGGGCGACTTTTTAATAAGAAACGAGAAGCACGAGAAAGGGAGGCTGGTTTTACGGCACAGATAACGACAGGCCGAGTGGGTGAGAAAAGTGTCACGGGCATCCGGTGATCTGGCTAATGTTCGGCTCCGCCGCTGAGCAGACGGCTCCCTTTGTTCTCGCCGCGTCTAAACACCGCTCCTTGCTGATGCGCTGCTCCTCCTACGCGTCCACTGTGAGACGTATTAGGCTGAATGCGTTGAAAACGCACCCCGATAAATCACAGCACCGATCTTCCGGCCAGCGACGCTCGCTTCGCGTCGAGAGTGTAACTACCCTCTTAAATCGTCGACGTAGCGCGACTGAGAGCTTTTAAGTGACGGAAGCCTCGTATTCACACATTCATGTGTTATAAAAAAGAATAAAATAGGAGGGAAGAAGCTGTAAGTAGATACTTGTGAAAGAGTCTTTAATTAAAACTCGAACATATGCTGGGTGAAAATGTTCTATCTCAGTCTTCTGGACGACGAGAATTTTGATACTCGTATTGTGGAAAGAAACGTTTATCGATGGAGTTTCTTACGTAACTTTTAACATCTTTTACTAAAAATCTGGGATAATGTAGCTGATAAACATTACCTTTGCAAGTATAGGTTTCAATCCTACTTTTTTCTAAACTTTTGTAGGGGCAGAATGTGAGTTTATTTTAAAAGCTCCTAAAATCTAGAAAGTAAAGTATTGCAGACAAAGAGACGACAGAATGTAGATGAAGTGAAATTTTTTAATTAAAAATTGGTCGTGTGATCGCCGAAGAACGTTTGGGGGGGGGGGGGGGTGTTTAAA
>NT_176962.1:1653884-1661490 GCF_000188095.3 Bombus impatiens
GGGGGGGGGGGGGGGGGTTGATTAAATAATTCAGCGGCAGAGAAAATAAAGACGAGAGTATAGGAGTTTCTTTTATGACGAGAAACACTTTTGGTTATTAAAGTTTCGCAGCGGGCCACGTGTCCGCATTACTTTTTGAACGCCATCTTGAGAGAAAGTTGGCTCGTGGGAGTTATATTTCACGGCGACGGATTGTGTGAATTGATATAAATGGTTGTTGCTCCCGTTAGCTGTTCGATCGATGAATTACGATGGTCTACAAGACTCGCTGTAATTTTATGATGGATAAGAAAAATCAATAACTTCTTCTATCGAAGAATAAATAGGAAAAGACAAGAAAATCCATATGACATCGGTGTATTACTTTCGTACACACAATTTCAATTCTTTACGTTGAAAGGGGTAAGTAAATTGAATCATCCTCCCAGCGACAACCTCTGTAACATCGTTACCAGAGAAAGGGGTAGCGGACGAGCTAAGTGCTGTCCAAATATAATTTGTCACCGATGAGACAAACAAACAGAAGCGATAATTCCTCGCTTGCTAAGCACAACTTTTGTTTTCAAAACTTATCACTCTTGCAATTCTCACTCTAATTATTCTCCTGAGAAATCATTTACCACAATCATTTACTCACAATCATTTACCACAAGTATATAGAAATCCACAGTCTAATAATCAACCCAATTATATATGTATAATTATCCCAAAAGCTTGATAAACGATTCTCACAAAATATTTTCCTATTGTTCGTAAAAGATCTGTCTACGGCCGATTGTTTTGTATCAAAAACCAAGAACAGATTCATTTAGCGAAACCAACATCGATTCGTTTCACATGACACGTTTTTCGATTATAAACCGGTCCGAGTTCGGCCGAAAATTCGATTAGTTCCGGAGGCGGCGCTAGCTACGTCCGAACGAGCGGAGATTTATGTGTCAAAAGTGCGAGGCTATGGGCGGGGGTGTCGCGTGGCAAGCGGCAATAAGGGAAAATCGGTAGTCATCTAGCTTTTCCCTGGGGAGTGCACGGATGAGCTTGTGGGAACAGTGACGGAAGGAGGACAGCGTAAAACAACGTTACGGGCATCGCTCTATTTCTGGCCGAGCCATCCTCGAAGAACAAGAGGGGCAGAGGGCCATCAGGATTGATGCGTCCTTTTGCTTGAATTATTACCGAGTCCTGCCATTCCTTCCCTCCTTTTTTTCCCACTCTCCACATCTTAACTTCATCGGTTTTCCTATTGCTCTTTTAGGCTGTTTTCACAAACAGCCCTTCAACTCGAGAAACATCCACAACGAAACTTTGCAGTCGTACTCGATCTTCCTTAATTCTCACGAATCGTCGTCTATATTGGTTATTTACAGTCGTAACTTCGTGGCCACGACCATAAAGCTACTTTATCCGGAGCTGATTTCTGCGAGTGGATTTAAGCGAACGCACGATAGCTTTCTCGTAGTCTAATTTGGCACGTCATCCACCGTTTTAGGATAAACAATGTGATTTACTCACCGACATCGACTGAACTACCGACCTTGCTCGTGATCATGGCAAATTGTTGCAAGAAACTGAAAGTTCGTCGATTACTCACCTGAAATCAAAATAAGAACAAAGAGGGTTAAACTGGGTGAAGAGGATTTCGTGACAGGGAAATGTATGAAGAATTGAAAAGAATGAGACTATGCTGGGTTTATTTGTGTATCGTTAGTGATAAAGAGGCAGCGTTAATGCTATCGCTGAAGTAGTTTTCCACTACATGAACTTATCAAACTATAATGCATGAACTTATGAAAATGATACAAATCGAATCAGTACTTTGAGCGTTTTAGGTGTCCTAAAAAAATTGATTCGTGTCGTTATTGTTACACGACGTAGATTTAATATAAAATAATAATCTCATTAATTTGCTTGTATCAAAATATTTCAATTCCAACTTATTTCCCCGAATCCCAAACCTAACAGAATAAAAACCACCACAACGATCTCAAAAGCAATCTCAAAAATAACAGATTGCATAAATACGAGTAGTTATCGTGCATATAGATAAACATATACATGGAGGATTATTAATGACGCGTATCGGTAATATACCTGCGATTACGTTAATATAGGTGAATGCATTTCCGTGTCGCATTAGCAAATTCGAGTCGCGTATCAGACCGGCGTTAACAACTTTCGTCCGTTTCTTTTTCATAGGAACCGCTCGCGCGTCGTAGCGTTATCTCATCGATTCCGCTGGTTAAACTGGTAAAAATAAACTTTATGGTCGCGACAACGGGTGACAAGCGAGCAGAAAGAGAGAGAAAGAGGGCGAGAGAAGCCGAAGCAAGGTATTCGTTGGTCGTCGAGACACGACGTGGCGACGTGAATGCTAAATAGATCGTAGTGCAGTCGTTGTACGTCTAAAGTGCCCGGTTTATGGACGTTTCTCGGAAAAAATAGCAGTCACAGCGCAACGCAGCGAGGTGACCGGTAGTCGCTCACGCGCGAAATGACGTTAACAAGTTGATTCTCCGGTGTAATAACTTACTACGTTTTAGGCATTCGATTTTTCAAACGTTCTCGCCCTCGTGTAGATTGTCTCTCGCCGGTTTCGTGCTAGTCCTTTCACTTCGCCAAGCCACCGGGTGCTTTATAGCCCCGCGTCCCTTTTCATTTGCCTCTCCTCCTCTTCAACGAGAACCTAACTCCGCGTGATTCGCGTTTTTCTTAGCGTCTCAAATGCTACCTCGCACGAAACCTTCCTTGCTTCTCGGCGTTGCTCGCGGCGCCCGTTTACCTCTGTGTCGGATCAATTGCGGAACAGCCAAACGATTTACGAATAATATCCCGTTGTCACGAATTCACGAGGGAGAATATCCTCTGTGGAAATAGAAAAGACTACAATGTCGCTGTCGCGGATATCAATCCTGGGTAAATACTTTTTGAGCTATGGTCGAACGACAATAACGATTTACGAGCTATAATAAAATAGATATAAGGTTTCAAGTCATAAATTAATTTAAAGAATTCTTGGAAACAGAAGTTAATGTCCAAGATAATTATGTAAATAACGACACAACAAATTTTTACAGCGACGATCTAAAAATGCCAATAACCGTGTTTCGATATCTTAATATTCATGCAAACGCCTCTAATAATCCCGAGCAATGAAAATGTAGCAACATTAATAAATGCGAATTTTGAAATTCAATTGTCGCCAATACTATGACCAGTTTGTCAGCGAGAAAGTTTGCGAAGACACAGGAAAAGGAAGAAAAAGGGAATATTTTTCGGTGGTATCTCGAACGTACATCGACGAACTGCCAACAATTAATCCGGACGGACAACGGCGTGGAACGGGACCGTAACTCTATATCGTAGAGGACCCCCCTAAGTTCGAGCTTAAAGATGAAGCCAACAAGAAAGGGTGGTGGAGAGAGGACGACTAGGTTCTGATCTCGTATCGTATTTCGTGTTATTCAAATGCCAACAATGCCATTAAAGGATTTCACTGGTAATCCCTTGGCCGCAGTTGGCGGGAGCACCCGATGGTGCACGATGGCGAAAACACCCAGAGGCACAAAGAGTCGGTCGTTCCTGTACACCAGAGCAGAAACGGACGCAAACAGCCCGCAGGACAATACAACCGGGTTCTATCTGTGCTCTTTGTTCTTTCCGATCAGCTACTGCCAGCCACCCAACGTTGCTTCCACTTCCCATCCACCAGGAAGCGGACGACCTTCGCACTGCCACATGTTTTTCATGCAAACAGGAAGTTCACTGATATCCTTTGTGGGTTGTAAATCTATTCACGATGATGTATTAAGGTAATACAACAGATTCTGCATAATTATCTTTTTTACGATGTCATTGCGAATATGAGATAGATTTTTTTATTCGTTTCAGAAGGAGAGGAACGTCGTTTTTGTTGCTTTGCGAAAGATTTGTTATTTATAACGGATAGGTGACACGACAGATTTTTATGACGCTCGCATAGATGACACTCTGTGGTAAAAATTAAGTGGTAAAATAAGTTAGCAAAATATTTCGAACTTTATGTCAGATGTACTCTGATAATGGACGACGATTTGTTCAGTACAATAGAGATGGCTACATATTTTCTGCGTGTCAATTGAAGTTTGTTTTTTGGAACACTCGAGTTACACCATAGGGGAGAAGGCAAGTGACGTTTTATTTGAGAACGAATGTTGATGGTTTTGTAGGAGTCTCTAAAACGAAGAGGAAATCGGGATCAGATGGGGATGAAGTCATCACCGGTGGAGCGAAACAGCAGCCCCAGCAGGGCCGTTGGTTCGGAAACAATCACATTATACTTTGTACATCGAGCTCTCTATCTATCCCTTCCACGATACCACCCTTGTTTTGGGGTGGGCCAACGTAATGTAATGATTCTTTATTCCTTTAAGCTGGAAGGACTAATGACTGCTGGACCCTTGATGCATTAATTAAGTCATTTTCAACTCAAGGATATTATACAGGGTGACCTTTAATCGCGTTGTATTCAATTTCAGTGTAATTAAACACATATTCAGCGACAATAACATTCATCTACCGTACTTGCTCATCATCTTAAAACCGCAATTACATATATCTGAGATACTAGGATTTTGTAAAAAATATTCAAATTAATGCAGCATGAAATGAAACATTCCACCGCAGCTGGAAATTTTAAGAGTTGCCTTAAATTGACGTATCGTCCAATTGTGTTATATAAACTCAATGGTATCGGTGAATGTTCAATTCGTAATAAATTCCAGGCGAGAGAAGATGGGCCAGGGGTCATTAAGCCTAGTATTATAAATGCATTAAATACTGGAAGACGATGGGATGAGTCAGAATCCGCAGCAACGGGAAGCTGGATTTCGGGAGGGTGGCAGGTGGCGCCAATTTTACGGACCGACGGCTGTGACGGATGTAACGAGACGCAGTTCTGTGCGAGCGTTCGTCACACGTGGTCGCTTCGCTGGGCACGATGTCATGGCTGATTTTATGGGAAACGGGGGTGGATGCTTCGTTCGCGAGATCAAAAATCATCCCCTTTGGCGCTGAACCGAGGAACTAGTGCACGTTTAATGAGATTGAGAAGAAAATATCCCAGTATGGTGAATATTCGAAATATAATTGTTTATTATTTAATGATACTCTTCAGACATAGAATAATTATTAGTCGGTTGAAGGTAATTTCATTCTCGTCGTTCGTTTGGATAAAGATACTAACAATTTTCAATTGCATAAGTATGTGGTTCCGAAGGTTGGGCGCAATTCTGTCTGATAGTCGATCGATAACAGGAATTTGTATAATCAGTAATACGATAACCAACGCCCCGCTGTGAAAATCAGAAACGGAACATCAGATGTTGATCTCCCAGCCGTGTTTCATTACCATCGTAGCAACGAAGCTTGTAATATATATGATTATAATTTGTATTTTATGTAATATGTATGATTTTACTAGGCGTTACAAAAAATCGAGATAGATATCCGTTTCATCTGATGTTCTTTCTGAATTTTTCAAATGTTTTCAAGTTCAGATGCTTGGGTTGATAAATCCCAACTTCGCACGATAAAATCAATAAAAAATTCTCAGCTCACATCCAATTAAATCTCTCACTTAAATATCGCTTGTAATATAAAGGTCTTTAAAGTATAAGAAGATATTCTCACGCACCAAATTTATTACCAGATCTACATCCGCCGATAAAACCAAGTATGACGCTATGATCTAAAACAACTCAATCTAATTCTCATCGTCGTGCATTAGCCAAATGGAGGAAGCTCTCCAGCAAACTTATTAATTCTAAGCCCATCTCGACGTAACCTAATTACAGCCAAATGGAATGGAAAAAATATGTAAAATATATGTATCCTACTAGCCTACGCTCGAATACCTGAGTCCAATACTCAAAGGAACTACAAGAAACACGGGGTCTAGACTTACGGGCCTTCCTTAATAAACGCGAACGGTTGGAGACGTTCTCCATTTGGTGCATCGTTAATCATCATCAACCGACCTTCCGTTAAATGGTTCCATTTCACGATATACTTTAAAACAATCTTATCGACCACCCTTTCCTTCTCTTCCTCTTTCCACCAGGATCTACGTGACTGGCAACTGGTTGCGTGCACAGTATCATAGAGGCGCACACTTTTACCACGAGCACATAGAACCGGTAGTCCGATGGGGGCCATTGTGGCCAGGTATTCAGTCAGTTTTCTAGGTGTTGTGTATCGTTGTATAGCACAGGTATAGATGGCGCGCGTGGCTCATTAGTGCTAATGAGTAATGAGCCGATGATTAGAGGAGGCGGTCCGGAGGCGTGGCGCCACCTTGATCTCGCCGACGAAGCGCAAAGCAAACCTTCTTTGCTGCCCATTCTTCTGCCTCTTCCACCTTTTTTCCTTTTCTCCACGGCCTCGTGTTCATCTTGTTGCGCGCGACCCGTTCGCCATCCCCCTCTTCGCGATCCTACCCACGACCAGTTCACCAGCCGGTCACCGGCGAACCTCCGCAGCCTCGATCTCGGAAGATTCAGCTTCGCTATCGCGTTACCACGTTCCACGAACCGGCCTTTCGCTCGGATCTTTTCCTCGAATTCAATAAGGTTCGAATAGCGTGGGAAGTTGAATGAAATTCGAAAATTTCGCGTCGAATTTCAATCATTTTCTTGTTGCTTATTGCGTTTTTATATCCCGATTTTTTGACTGTTAGTTGTACGGAAGAACGAAAGAATTATTGCTGAAGTTAGAAATATGGTAGAAATCTGTTGCGAGCCTAACAGTTCATATAACTGGGGTTAATTTAATTAATAGAAGTTTATGAATTGCATATATCATTTTTTGTTCATGATTTTTCATTCAAACAATGATTTCCCATTCGGATAAGTGAATTTAATCGGCTGGTGTACAGTTAGTCAGATACTAACCAAAATTTCGTTGCGATAAATGGAGTTCTACTGTATACAGTTTGCTGAATGGTCGGAGCCTGAGGCGTCGAGCTCGCGTCAGCACGATTACGTCAATCCATCGCGGCTTCTCTGATGCCGTGCCGTTCTGATTAGGTCGTTAGGCTCGCTAATGCGGCCATAAAGTTTCTAATTTAACGAACACGGTTGTTCTGGTCTCATTTACGTGTGTCCATACTTATAAATTTACCATGCTTCTCACACACTATGTACATACTCTCTTCATCACTAGGAGAAATTAAATTACTCTAATTGCTAAGGATTGAAAAAATTAATCGAAAAATAAGAAGAACAAATAGAAAACAACGTAAAGCATACGTGAAACGCATCAAACACGCAATCAAGCGTTCGCCAGATTTTTGCCAGGCCGTAACCCTTGATTCTAGTCGGTAGGTCGATGACACCACGCCCACTTGACCGGTCGGTTATTATTCGAGGCCGGTAATAATAACATAACGACGCACGAGAAAGTCCGTTTCAGGTGAAAAAGAGGCGGATAGAAAGGGAAAGAAAGGTCCCTGGGCCACGGAGCCGGTGTCCCGCGGCTAGTGTCAACGTTTGACTTTACGAGGGAGCTGGCAGCCACGAGAATGGGAGAAAGGCCGTGGCTTGCAGGGGTCCACCGGCTACAATGGCCACCC
>NT_176962.1:1661994-1812217 GCF_000188095.3 Bombus impatiens
GGCCACCCGCCGCGGCGAAACCAGCCCCCTCGACTCCTGGACGAGTTAATGTTATTCCGCGCCATCCATGTATAGTTGCGTTTCTATTAAATAGACGTCAATCATACGATCCAGCGAAGATTTATGCTTCCCACCGAACATCGGGGTGGCCCATCCAGAGGGACACAATTTTTAATAACCTCGCGAACCCGTGCATCCCGATGATCTGATTGCAACTAGTCTTTTTGTACGAGCGGTAGAGGAATCTTCGAGTTTGATAATTATATTTATCGCGTGAATATTCGTTAGCAAATAATGTCGAGTGAGTGAGTAGTAGTAATATAATTATTGTTATATAGCATACGTGTTTTATACCGTAGATCTGTCGATACTTTTGTGTAATAGTATGCTTGAATTTGAGCGAGACAAAGGTGTCACATGGGGTGCGATAGTGAGGAAGCAACGATTCGTTTCTATCGTATCTTATTATTTAAAACAGACGAAGATTATTAGTTGAAACGAATATTGGTTGGGACGTGCATTCATAATATCACTAAGATTTGTAATCCGCCGAATCATATTCGAAACGATTCTAGTTTCTCATCACATGTAACATTTCCCAGCAAATCGAAGTCTTCCAAACCTTTTATCACTAGCTATCTCTCTAAATTTTCCTTGTTGATCGCGATCAATAAAATACCGTGAAGTTATCTTTCAGCAAATTTCATCATGGTAAACGGTTCGCATGGCCGCGTTCGGCAAGCGGCGTCGCGAAATTCACAAGGTTCAAGCCGACGGAAAAAAAAAGAGAAGGATAAAAAGTAAATAACGAAGCGTATCTCGCGTGCAATGCGCCGGAAAAAGATCGGTCACTCTCTTCCTCCAGTTACGTGTTTTTCAAACAGGCCGCCACTGGGTCGGGGGTGATCCTCCGAGAAATACCAGCGTTGGTCCCTTTTCCTTTTTCCAAAAGAGTAACCTGATCCTGTTATTCGCGCGGCAGAGCTCACCAGCTCGAGACTGCTGCTCCTGCTATCCGCCCCTTTTTTTACCCTCACTGTTTTCCTGAGAGTATAATATGCGTGAAGAAGATCGGCTGCACGATAAGTGAAACCCTTGGGTTACCGAGTCAAGCAGGTATCGAGGATCTACCGACGACCTAATAGAATCTGAAGTGCGTATATTATCGGTAGCCAGGAACCGGGAATCGTGATGCTACACCGCACGCATGCTCGCCAACCCACAAATATAAATAACGATCTACGAATTTGGGGATTTGAATTTTTGAATAATGAGGAAATGGGAAAGAAACACGAATTTTGGTGCGATAACGATGGCTTTGTGAATAAGGTTTCATTTTTTTACTGTTTCAAAAGTTTTCCATTTTTTCGGAGGTTCCCTGTTTTATATTGGGACTTTTTGGAATTTTTAAGTTTAAGAATTGAGATTTTACGAAGTCACATTAATATGTCTCTCGTTGGACGTTTCGAAAATTCCTAGACATTTATTTTTGACGATTTGGTAAAAATAGTGCCAAATAACAGGAATTTTGTATCTTTTGAATATTTATAAAACAGGGTACGTAATGTGGCAAGAAAATTATAATCGAAATCAAATGATAAACTTACATGTTTAACTTAACGATATATTATAAAATTCTTAGGAAACTTATGATTTCGCGGTTAATTATTAATGAACTAATACGCGTTTTTTATTTTCATATAACGCAACGACAAGAAATTGAACTGAAATGGTAAATTGCATAAGCTGTAACCGGTTCTAATGAAACATTATAAAGCAATGAGAAATCGAAAAATATTTGATCGCTATTAAAGTAAAATAATGTTTTCTGTCTAATAAGTCACATAAATTTATGTAAAGATTAGAAACGTATATCTCGGACACGCTCCCAATCACAAATTCTCCAATAACATGTTAAACTATTAAATAGGAAAGGAGAGTTAACTCGTCACTTCGATTACCAACATTTAAATTTATTTACATAGAGATTCTCGGTTTCCTTAATACATAATTAGTCGTATATTAAAAACTGGGAGTAAAGTCTAGTTTCGGAATCTAAAAGAACTTTGTGATTAAAAAACAACCTAGTTAGCATGTTAAATTCCTCGTTTAACTGGATGTTTGATTTAATCCTCGAAGCATTAGATATGTGTGTATGTTGAAAAGAATTCTGTGTTATTGTAAACAAGATATATCTTCATTCTCAAAAAATTGAAATAATTTCAATCGTCGATGTTAATGACGTCTTTTCATCTTTAATTCCAAGCTTCCACAGTATAGTCTTGACCAACTTGGCTGATCGTTTTTAATCAAAATCTATTTTAAGAACACGATCTTTTAAAGATTAGTCGTCGATACATAAATTATAATAAAGAGTGCTGGGATATCTGAATAATATTAACTGTGAAAACATAGAATCTTTTTTTAATATAAATTTCTATACCTGCCCGTTAAGCGTGCAAATAGTTATCGTGACAACATAATCCATCGGCCAGCTTCCATACCATACACCTGTTCCAAAATAGCAAACAGTAACTCACAGAATATTGAACGTCATTGCCGAGTGACGATCGAAACGTCAAACATCTCTAAGTCCATCGCAATAAATCTTTCGTACTAGCTTCCAGAAGCGAGACGAAGCTATTTCAAACTTCAAACCCACCAGTAACGTTGGCCATAGCGTGGCACCTGTTGTGCAAGCTGTACATTTGCATTTTCTTGGCGATTCAACCATGCGACATCCACGTCTCTTATCGGCTCTTTATCGTTAATGACCGCTCGAACGTCTTCAGTCGAATCGATCGAATTTATTTCTGTTTTATCGCGACGACGCGAAACAGGGTTCCTGGATGAACGTAAAATATGTGCCAGATAAATTCTTCATGGGTGTAGGTTTGCTCCTTATCAATATGGCCCTTGAGGAATCGTATAAACGACATGGAACGGCGCGGAGAACGAAGCGCGGCTTGAATTGCAGATCATTCGATCGGTACGTGACGCGTTGTTTGTTGCCTCGTGGAACGTCTTATTCATCGTGACCCCACGTTCAGTCGCTTGGCCTTTTTTTCCGACGAGTCATGTTTCGTTGACGATCCACGATCGAAATGAGTTTGTCTGTCAAGAGGCAACATCGCGCGGGACAGGAGACATTAACGATTGGGAACGACGTTGTAGATTCGTGTCATTGCAACGAACGGTTCGAGGTAAGTTACGATTGTGTAGGGATCATGTAAGTTTGTGCAAAGAGTAATCTTCTTACCGAAGAAATGAATTTTTTCCGTAAGGGATTCGTGAAACTAATACGTGATAAAGAAAGTAATCCAAGAAAAGTACATTACTTTCCATTTTTTTATAACTCCGCTACGAATCTTATGAATTCTTCTTATACTAAGAGAAAGAAAATTACGTAACCTTTCATTCATTGATATCACTGACTTGTCATCGAAGAAATGCCCTTGAACGACTGTGATTTCTATTCCATATTTAGTCTCTTATAATTAATAAGTACAGATAGCAATAAAATCATCAGTATTTTCTAAAGAGCAAAGTGTCACGGTTGATCCTGCACTACACATCGATTCCCTCGAAAAGTATCGGTAGAGTCTGGTGGAAGGGCTGCCAGGTGACGGCGGCGCCTCGCAACGCATCCATCTTCGTGCTCGGGCCTGTTTAGGTCCATCCCTATGGTCTTCCATCCTCGTGCGGCTTTTGAAACACGAGGAGGCCAAAAGATGAAGAAAGTCTAACTAACGATCAGACAGAGAAAGAAGGATGGGGAACTCAAACTTGGCGGTTATTTATTAGAGGACCTCGTTAAGGTCCATCCGCATAGCCGAGTCTCCGGTCTCTGGATACGGAGAGCTGTCACACCCGCGTTATCTGACCGGACGCATTGTTTTAATCTCCCACCGAAACAGTCTCTCTCCTCTTTCCTTTTTCTCCTCTTTTATCCTTCCTTCTTCCATAAACGAACACGCAAAGTCTTCGTTCCTTCTTTCCTATCTCTTTCGTTGTCGTATTACTGGTTCCCGATGGTCCGTTTCGACGTGACTAACCTACGACCAAGCAACAGTTCCTCTCATCGGTTGTATGGCGCAAACGCGAGCTCTTCTCTTGGTAGATACGATCTCGTTGCGCCGGTTTCTTGGCCAGAAACATAGGTGCCGAGCAAAGATACGAGCCGCCGTTTGCCACGGAGATTGATCACGCTGTCGTTCGAGAGGCAAGGAAGCCACGCGATGCGGTTGCTTCGTCTGTCGTCGTCGGGTTGGTACAGACAGACACGGTAAGGCTTCCTTCTTCTCGTTTTGCCCCGCGAACCGGCAATTCGAGCGAAACCTCGGGTGAGGATCTAAGGCACATTTAGGTCTCGAGTCGTGTTTTCAGTTAAATACGGGTTTACGGGCCGAGCTGTTCACGCGAACGAACTTGGCTTCTTGCGCCGTGTTACCATTTTTATGGTCTTTAATGTAAACGAAATAACCATCCGGTCCGATTCATCACTCGTACGCGATTGTTAGCCGCGTTACAAATGATGGGAGATTATATAGAAAGAGAATATCCTCTACGGTGGATAGTTCCACGATTTATGATATCCCTTTCGTTTTGTAACGCAAATGTATTGTAAATATTTCACCCGTGGATTATGGACCACGGGGCGAAATTATACGGGGTGTTGAGAGAAAAACATTAAGGGGAATGAAAGATGCCTGATCAACATAGAACATAAGAGTGATGTTTTTCGTGTAAAATGTAACTGTATATTTCCTTTCGTGGAGTATTTACGAGCTTAATTTATTATTTCTCTATGGACTGGCAACAATCCAAACCTTTCCAATTTTCATTCAATACATCCAAACTTTCTCGGCCCTTCACCCTTTCATTGATAAATTTGTAAGGGTTCAGCGTATGATAGATACGTATTTCAGGAGATCGTATTATTACGGTTTCAGTAGTGTAAGGATCAATCAAGTGCTTTAAACACTTGTCCCATTACCAGAAAAGAACTCACTAAGTGAAGGCAATCGAAAACATGTATCTCAAGAGAAGGTATCCGGCGATGCGTGATATCAAATACAAAACGAACGGCAGTTTCGGGTGAAAGCCTGGCGGGACCATTGCGCGTTACAAGTGTAATATATAGCTTATTATATATCACGATTCTGGTCGCGGTGCTTGGACGTTTACGAGCATAGCTGAAGGCGCCTTTTGTAGGACAGCGACGGTACAATGTCAGGTGTCCCCAACGCGGTGTTTCACGTGGGCACATGCTGCCGTTGCCGTTTCACAGCGTCTTCCACCGACTTGTCAACCCATTACCCACCCGATCCTCTCTCTCTCTCTCTCTCTCTCCGCTCTCTCTTACCGCTTGCTAAACACCCACGCAACAAATCAAGCGAATCTTTTAATTGCCTGACATCTTTACGACTCCTATAAAACAATGAATAGGTTAGGTTTCGAATGCTGTGGAGGGACGCGTCCCGCGGATAGAACCAATGGCTGTGTCGCTGCCTTGAATACCGGTATATCATGTTTACGGTGTCTCCGGGGTTAAGTCCTCGTTGATTCGTGAGAAGATCCTTAAGAAATCGGCCCGATCTCGGACAACGCGTATAATACGGCCCCTGGATGCCTTTCGAAGGCATTCAAGGACTCCAGAAATCCGAGATGCCACGAACCAGCAAGCAGGAAGGGCCTTTTCTTCCTCTTGTTTCTCTCTCGTTTCACGACGTTTGCGTGTTGTACCTGTTTCCAACAGCGGACGATGTTTCAGCGGTAATGGGCCTCGCCGCGAAATCGAGAGAACGTGCGTGCAAATCGAGGCAAAAACAGAGACTGCGGATCGAATATGCGTGCCGCCATATCGGTCCTCCGGAAGGCGTTTTATGAGATGTCCAGGTTCAATGATACACAGATTGCGTTTTCCCAGATTTCTATCACAAAGGAAGAAAGATGATCGTCGACTCATATTGTAATAGATGTAGGTTACTAGTATTTTTGCACTGTTTGCAAGAAACCCTATATATGAAAATAGATGTTTAAGTGAAAACCGAACGTACTGAAATAATATTTTAGAAGACACCTTCTCAGTGTGAAAGATTATGTTGATGACAAAAGTGGTATTTTTCACCCTTCTAAGTACGCATGTTACTACTAACATAACTTGAATATCTACGTTAAATTATTGCCAACGACCTAGAAATCGTGAAATTGCTGTTCTAAACTATCGAGATAGCTCCTAAAGAAAATGCGATTATTCTTTTCCAACGTGCCGGCGGTTATATCCTCCGGTAGGGTATCCCAATCGGTAGCCACGGCAACAACGACCAAACTCACCGGTATCCGCTTGTCCCGCGCTTCTTTTGCTCGTAGCGTGTAACGAAAGTTCAAGGTCAGGGAATAAATCAATCGGTTAGCGAAGGGAACCGGTTAAATCGCGTTCCACGCGCAATGATACCTACCTCCCCCCACCGCGATTAATAAACCCTCTGATAATTAATGACCGATCGCGGGACCGCTCTAAAACGAAGTATCACGTGACCGCGGCAGTGGTTGCGCGGTCGGATAGATGCACGACGATCGATCGTCCCCGCGACATGATCGATATAGAAGAATCCGCTTTTAAACGAACGCCGACCGATCATTCATCCTCGAAAGACAACGTGCCGCTGTTACAAACATCGAACGAAGGAAGAATCGCCGATTATACGACCGCGGCGCGGCACCGGTTCGCGTTGTAAAATAATCTTAAATATCGCCATTAATCACGAGGATATTTCCCGGATCGTATACGGTGTTCCTTTCCTACACATTGCGACACTGTGCATATGTATACAAAAGGGAAGGTAACATGTAACTGCGAGGGAACTTACAATCTGGCAAAGGGATGTATGGAAGAGAGAAGAATCCAGCCACGTTGGTCTTGGACATTCGCGCAAAGAAGAAAATCAAGTTTCCGTAATTCGATCGTTATGTAACGAGAATATCGATAAAAACGTTTCGAGACGTCCGGAGGAAGGGCCTATGGTCCGAGCGGTGATAGTCCCAGAGATAGTCCGGTACGCGTTCAGCTTCGTTCAGCATTATGGTTGCGGCGTCTGAGACCGCGGGGGGCGCCGGCGCCGGCGCGTAAAATCTCTGCCTTATGAGACCCCTCTCGCCTCCCACCACCACCTGTCCCCAACCACTATATACCAGGCCCCACGCCGTTCGCCAAGGAATCTCCGCCACCTCTTCTTCTGCTTCTCTATCCCTTCATTTTTCTCTCTTCTTCCTTCAGCCTTTGCAGTATCGTTCGCCCTGTTCCGCTTCGAAATACCCCGTCTCTGCGCGGCCTCTACCACGGGCTTTTGTTTTAAGAAGGCATCCCAAGGATCCCTCGGACGTGATAAATGGTACCCTTCCCAACGGGGCCTGATCGGTAACTTCACGTGCGACTATGCGGTGACACACCAGCCGCCGCGATTATTTGCCTCCAGAGAACCGGACAACTTGAACTGGCCGGACAGAGATCGATCTTTGAGATGACAAAAGGACTATGAAGTTCACGGTTCTCTTGCACGAGATGCGACCCGTGAACCGTGATAGAGGTCTTTCTCTATATTTTTACGAAGTTATGATCGTTTTTTTAATGGGACTTGAATTGTTGACACGCTTTTGGATTATGTTTCGAGCAACTGTTGCATTTAGTAGATTTAATGAAGTTTGTGTGTTAGATTTCGTGTATTTAGTTATAATCAGTGTGTATAATCATTCTGTTTTTATATATCCTGTCTTTTTGCTTATAACAAATTAGCTATAGATTTTAGCACTCGTATAGTTAATTATACAAATAACATGAACTCTCAGCGTTCATTACCTTTATAGATATAGGGGGGTAAATATTCTCATAATAATTCTCAATCTAAAAGACGATTTCAATTTCGCAACTTTTTTTCCGTGATTCAAACACCAGCTTATTCTTTTTCTCCATATTTTACGCTCTTCAATTTGTTCTTCGTTGTAATTACGCTTCTGCTGGTTTCCTGTCAGTATACCATGATCGATTCTTCATAGCCCGATCGAATTCTGCAGCTGGTAACATCTGTTTCATTGGACCATTGAAAAAATCTACTGGAGTACTTATATCGCACGGGTTTTTTTCGAACAAACGGGATCGTTCTCTTCGATCCTCGCGACCGATTTCATGTTTGCGACTCTGCAACATCCTCCCAGGTCGACCGTTCGCTTGTCTCTACCGTATGTGAACGTCTACGTAGCCATGTCCGTGCAAACAACCACGGCCCTGTGTGCGTTCTCGGGGAGGTATAATTGAATGTTTTGTATAATTAACCTGCGCCATAACTCAAGGTACGTCGCGCCTCCAGCCGCGGGCAGACCTTCCCCTTCCTCTTCAATGCACACGCACCTCCTTTCAAACGAGATATTTGTGTATTCACGGATTCGCTTATCCGCGACGCGCTATTACGAGAGGTTACTTCGCGGCGTGTCGTTAAAGGGAAAAATTGTATGGACACGGCCGAATAAAGATCGGATAATTGCTTGGGAAACTGTCCACCATGAATATTTATGTCGAACAAAGTGATTGTTTATTAAAGCTTTTCTTCGAGTTAATTGTTTCTTATAGGCTCTTATTTCGATCGAAGGTAATGTATATTACCATTTGTGAGATGAATCGATAAGATGTATTCCGGACTTGTAGACATTGTATATGAAGATTATGTTTCGTATGGTTGTGGATGCGAATTTTTCTCATATGCTTCTCTTCTCCGAAGTATTGCATCTATGCTTTATTTAACAAATTTGTGATAGGAGAATATTTAGAATTTCCGGTAATGGAAACGCGAGGTAACAATAGATGTATAATAGAATTTTACGTTTCAAAAT
The DNA here is from genome assembly GCF_000188095.3 of Bombus impatiens. Lineage (NCBI taxonomy): Eukaryota > Metazoa > Arthropoda > Insecta > Hymenoptera > Apidae > Bombus > Bombus impatiens. The sequence goes on from NT_176962.1 coordinate 1,670,881, forward strand.
TCTCTTGGTTGGAATTTCAATTTTAAGCCAAGAATCATTTGAGTGAAAAAATATAAAAGGTAGAAAAGCAAGCCCCAAAACGAATAAAGGAACTAAGCCGTATATAGCGAAGGCTACTTTCAACAGCCTCCAGCTGTTAGATTTCAAGCTCCAACTACAGAGGACATAAGACACAACGCAAACAGCAATCGAAGAGCGCAGACAAAAATTCGATCTCTCGACAGGGCTATATGTCTTCCGTCCAAGATCCTCCAGGCAGCATCACCTGATATTTACATGAAATAACGTGGTTATCCTACCTACAGGATGAAAATGTAAACGGATCACGCGGGCGCTATCATGTAGCGAGCGAAATTGGAAGGAGCTCCACCTACCATCGACTTCAGAGCCTAACTAACAACCGGATAATAGTACCGACGAGACCTGGAAGCTACCTCGTGTAACTGAGCGTCTTCGAAAAGCCCAACAAAACAACTTTGACCACCGGTTTACACAGTTCTGCACTAAACGACGCCGCTACAAATCCACCGCGTTTCAACCTTGTTACTTTGCCCTCCTCTCCATCGAGCGATCTTTTAAAAACTTACTTCCCGTCTAAGAAGGATCTAAGAAGAACCGTACGTATACAAGATATGGCCAGATAAATACTCGTGCTTGTATATAATAAACAATCGATTTCGATTGCAAATTATCAGCTTTAACGAGAATTAATTGAAAGGATATAGTCTCGTGACCGTTATTCGCGATAAATTGAGGCTCGTTTAAAAGTAACTTACGCGACCACATATCCCCGTCCCTTTTACCTGATCTCACGGATAATCGTGTAGCCTGACTACGTACTGTCGCAATAAAGTACAAGGTAAATAGGCTAGCATAACGAACGTAATTAGACGAAACGAGCGCGTTCTCGAGGATCCGTGAAAATTGCGGATAATCGAGTCGCGACTGATTTACCATAATTAACGTCATACGACCAAGCTCCGAGCAACACCTGTCACGAGCATCTAGCGCGGTTGTGTGATTACGAAACGCGTTTTATTATTCGTAGGTTTTTTAAGAGCACACTTGGTATAAACGCTATTCAGAGGTTTATTAGACTACTTGATAATTGCTCGCATCGTTGATAGCCTCGACGACTTTATTCTTTAAAATCATTCGTCGATTTTAATCTATTATTTAGTCTATTTTCATCTTCATGGTTTAGAATTGTTTTCCATTCCATTTTCTTACGTATTATTCTAGTTTAGAGTGGTTCTTCACTATACCGCTTAGCGCTACGTAATATTCTTTACTCTGTTTTATTTTATAGACTTTGGACAGAATTAAAAAACATCATGTCGTGCGTCGCATATTCATATGTCTCAAATCAACGACTACTTGTCATCGAGTATCATACTCCACGTCCAACACATGTTCTCTTCGTGGCACAACAGAGTCCACACGCGATTCCGAGTCATCGCAGCTCTTGTTCGAATTTACGTAGCGTGGAAGAGGAAAGCTTCGAGAAACAAACGACTGAAAGTGAACGAGGCGAAATCACACGTTCTCCGCAAAATTTCCTATGCAACAGTGCATTCGAAAGTATGTATTCATTACGGAACGCCTAAGTGCCCATTTAAATAGCTATATTTCAGAACGTAGCCGTAAGGCCAACAACCTGTCAAGAGATCATACCCTTGTCAAAATAATCGCTAAATTATGGGATGCGTACAGTTTTAACTACCAGCCCGCTTCCCCCGGCTCTTTCGCCGACATTCCCGTTTTCTGCCTATCCATTTGGCCCATCTTGTTTCTCTCGATACCTGTCAGCTTGCTTCGGTTCTGTGTCTTTCTCCCCATTTCTTTCTTCTTTCTTTTTGGTAAAACAGCGTTTGGGTTACTGGTATGATGAAAATCGACACAGAATTAATTATTCGACTCGCGAACAAAAATTGTATGGGACATTGGTTAGCTAACGTTATTGGGGCTCGCGATGATTAATGGGACAATAAAATTCACCTGAAAACATCGACCAACGACCAAGCGTATATAATTGTTATTTTATTCGTGTTTCTAAGATCCCGGAGAGGACGACACGTAAGCCATTAATTTTCATCAACCGGGACGACGCGACGTTCCTGGCGCACCGAGAGTCACTGCCGAATTTCTTGAAAGCATCCGTGATAGATGAATAGATTGGGAAAAGGAAAAATATCCGACTATATATGACAATTCGCGATTGAATAAATTAATTCTTAGATGCATTTATTGGAGATAGTAAAACAATTTTGAAAATGTGAATTTGTGTGTCGTACAGCTATAGAAAAATAACTAACACGTTGACAGGTAGTGTGAGAAAACACGAGTATATTTCTAAACGACAACATTATGCGTTCAAGAGCTGATAATCCCCGAACAAAGAGAAAGAGAAAGAGCACGAGTCGTAAAAGAAACGTTCCGTCTTGGTATTGACGCGATTGTGCGGTACTTTTGATCAGGCAATTACGTCGCCGTATGATTTTATATTTTGTTGAGGACAGATAACGTCTAGCGGGCAAAATAAAATCAATCTCGCGCGGTTGCTAAATTACAGGACACCGCGAGACCAGCGACTCGTAAAACCTCCGAGAGATGCTCATTTTTCGGTGTACTTTGTTACTTTTAATTTCCTCCCGGTGACTGGACATTCCTGTTTGGCCACACGCCTTGAAAAACAGCGCTCGAATGGGTTGTATTCGCTGAACCGTGATTCACACTTAGAATTGTAAACGTTCTCGAGGTTTTATGGTGTTTGCACCGGTAGCAGGCGTAGACGCGTCTCGTTTCACGGATTTATCGATCCGATCCAAACGGCTAGATGCTCGTCACGCTCGATGGAACATCGACATTCGCGATTTCGTAGAAACATTAGATTGGCAGGAAATGGATTGCCAAGCAATAAAAAATTACTAATTGCTTACTTAAAATTGTTGAAAAGAGAGCTATAGAGCTAAAATATTGTATATGTGATGAGCCATCTAACTCGATTACTACACATATATTATACTGAAAAATGTTTACGATATTCTATGATAGCTTGAGACTTTCCAATTTTCTTTATCGTTATTTTACGAGTTCTTTTACGATTTCCTTAGCGATTTTCTTTTTTACAAGTTTCTTCGCAAATTTTGCTGTATTAATAAGTAGTATCTCAAAAATCAGTTTGCAAACTTTTTCACGAATTCCCTTTTAATCTGTTAACCTAGTGTTATCCTTTGAGCAGAAATTCCTAATCATTCTGATCATGGAATTGAAAATTGATACAGACAAATTAATTTCCGTCATAATGTTGTGTTAGTTCTTGTGAAGTGGAAGTCCTCAAATAAAGGAATTAGTCCCATGAAAAATTTTCTTTTGACCATCTTTTTTTTTATAAATATCTGCGAATCTCTTCCCGATGGATGACGCACGCGAAAAGAAAATTACGTAGTTAACATTATGTCCACTTAGCGACGAGCCAACGAAAATACGCGTTCCTATACGCGTGACGATTCGCGCGCTCGTCCGTTCATTAATATTAATCGACCTCGTTGTCACGTGGCCGTTTCGCAATGCTTGAAAACGTGCCTCGACCGCCGCGTGTCTGCACGCAACCTACCGATGATTAATGACAGAAAAGGCGGGAAAGGTAGGCGCAGGTAGATTTTCCCTTATCTACTGGCGGCTGGTTTATTCGCTGTTTTAGAGCGTCGCAGCTGCGTCCGTTCGTTTTTCCATCGTTACGAGCACCAACCAGCGGGAATGCGCTCCTTAATGTCGAACACGGCTCGCCTCTAACCCTCCACCGTATAATCACGCGGATAAAAATAATTATACTGTGCATGCCCTACCGTTCAGGATCGTCTTGTTCGCTGAGACATTTATTGCTTACAATATTACCTTCGTTATAAATACGGAAAAGCGACTTTCTGTCCTGTGATTTTCTGATTGCTCCATCTTCTGTTGCTTTCACCAGCGACTGGTTGGTAGCAATTTCTTCAACGTATTTATATTTCTGGATCTATTATCTTGTTTATGTTGTCTTCACAGGACAGGTTTAGATATAGTATTATCTCGTGATAGTTCATGTTAAATGTATCAAGTTGTATTAGAATGTTTATAAGTACGTGTATTTTATACTGTGAACAGAGCAAGTAAATATTCTACAGCTAATATTCTTAGGCATATGTAATCCAGTCATGCGTGAGCTATACATTGTAGCTCTTATAGGTAAACTCAGGTGTGTTTCCTGTAATATCTTAACCACTATGTGCACCTTCTTATTATTCCTAGGCTTTCGTATTCCTAACACTTGCGGTCTGTTCATATGTCAATTTTCAAGCCTTGTATGCAATTCATACTGCGATTATGGCGCTTAGAATGAACGACAAAGTGGTAGCAATATTAGAATATTTTAAATATACTAGAACAATAGAATATACTAATAATAGAATATACTATACTATTATTATTAGAATATACCATTGTGCAAAAATGAGTGAACATTCGTACACTATATTTAAATCTCGGTAAAATATCGATCTCATGAATCATTTCCAAAAATAACAGACAACAAAAATAAATATTCTGCGCAATTTCGTCCATCCTATACAAATCACAAACATCTTTTGCCAAGAGTCTGCGTTACAATTAGTCAAACAACCGGATCGGGTTCGATCGCAGATCCATATGGCACACGCAACCAGCGATACGCGTTGGTACCAGCTTGCCACGGATAATCACGGGGCTGAACAGCATCGATACCCAATGCAAGAGCAGGGTGACGCGAAAATAGACTGGACGTTCGATCCGTGGCCCCTTAAAAAGCATATAAAAGTAGGGGTATAGGAAAGGGGGCAGCGAGAGGACCGGGGGGCATAATAAATATCGGGTAAGGACGAGATCGGGCGCTACTTACGCCGTCAGCGATAATGATGGGGTGTGTTCGGGCTGTTTGCTTAGCGAGCAGATTAGTGAATGAATCCACAGGTGGGCGCCATCCGTCACACTCTGAATCGGATCCAGCTTGGCCGGCTCCGCCTATTTACCGACTAGCATTCTTCCACACCAGGCTCGTCTCGAAAGGGTAACCAGGCGCCCCGTGATACACAAATTGCCAGCTCGTGGATTCGATTCAATCGACGCGAGTAGTCTCCGTCGTATCTTATTCCCATAAACGCCTACCTGCTCGCGCGAGATCGTGGTCGTGGTGACAAGAAGTTTTGTTGTATTATAATTTTAAGCAGTGAATCGAGTGAGACGAATAAATATCAATACTTGTGATTTATGAGGAAGTCATTAGAAAAGTGATATAAATATATTTTTTTCTTTTTCTTTTTCTTTCGTCAAAAATGAATTAAATACGGGAAACGATGTATGCTATTCGTATATGTCTGGATAATTTTGCTAAGAGTTTAAAAGAATACAGATCTCTCTATTAGAGTTTAACTTCGTCGATAGATTTCTAAAATTAACTTGAACATTTCAAAGTGGGGTGAATCGGAGCAAAATGCGTCACTGGATTCGCACACATCTGCGCCTCGGAGCATCGACTTTACGCGGTGCACCGTGGATCCACGGTACACGGCTACACCCACAATCTTTCCGCCTACCTGCAGCTGCTGACAGCGCTGATGTGGCACGAGACAGTTGCCTATGATATCCATCATCGCTCCTTTCGAGGATAATCGTTAGTCACGCCTCTAATAGCCAACGAAGGATATCGTACGAACGAAAAAATCCTGTGCCATAGCCAGTTCCATCGAATGATCTCTCGGTTGTCAATGCTGTCAACGAGACAACTCACTTTCCATTCTCCTAACTTACGTATCTTTCTAACCGGTCCTGTCATTTTCTATATATTTTTCTTTTTTTTTGTTTAATAATTCCACACCTGGTTCATATATCGTTGAAAAGTATAGTGGACAAGCATAATGATTAGTCGACTGAAATATAAACAAGCGGAGACTTGTTGCTTGGCAAAGAGTATACAATCTATTCTCTACGCGCTGAAGTAGAGAAGGCCCTCAAGGTAGCGATATGATGGAGTGCTAAGGAGATTGGCGGACCACCGGAGTAATGTCCGCGCTAATAGCAGTGATTACCCTGCCTTGTTGAGAATGAATCCGCCCGCTCTCCTTCTAGACTGCCTGTTGTTCAGGCTCAACCCTGTTTTGCCTTACGGTGCCCTACCCACGAATTGATGGATGTTTACCAAACTAACTGCCTGGTCGTCGTGCAGCCTGGCTGCTAGCCGTGAGCTACTATAACGTCGAATTCCATCAAAATCTTTGGCCTCGCGGATTAGAACACGACGTTCACATGTCGTGCATGTATACGCATGTACGCATATGTACAACTCTGATTTGTTATGTATTTGAGGTACTGGATAAATTTTCATTCTTAGTGTATAATACGATAAGTGGATAATCGTTCAGATAAAAATCGTAGAAATCGATCGTTTGATAAAGTTAAAAGTATGAAAGGTACAATAAATTGAAAAAGGTGAAGATATAAAAAAGAGAAAGAAAAGGTCAAGTGGAAAAGGTCATAACCACTGAAGAAGAAGGGACACATTACTCAATCGTTCTGAGCAATCGTTTAAAGCAAAGGCAGAATAATTAACTGTAACTATACTTCGTGATCCGCGGTAATTGTGGCACGATGCCATATGTTCATTGCTATTCAACATCGAACTCAACGAATAATCCTCTATTCACGGTAAGTACTCCGATACCGATCGACACAATGCAAGCGTCGAGTGAATGTGACTTAACTATTATTTATTAAACGAACGTAACTGATCTGCATCGATCGATAATATATAATCGAACTAGCGCAACGAAACTTACGGTCGCGCTCATGATGGCCGTATATTTACTTTCGAACGCGTACGCGACTTTTTAAATCAGTCTGTATCGAGCACAGGATAATTATAGTTGCATTATTGCCAACGTCATTCACGATATATCACCAGGATTTCATGCATATGCATCGCCGCGGAGGGGCATAATCGCATAACATTAAATCGGCGCTCGTTCACAGTTACTTTCCCGCCTTCCTGCCATTTCTCTTCGACCTTTCCTCGCGTGGTGCACGCCCTCCGCGATCATTCTTTCCTACGTCTGTATTTCGTTTGCCCGCAAACCGTGCGCGTGTCCGACGTACGATGAACTCACATCGGGATGCGATTATGAGATCGTTTCGCGTAATAGTATCGTTAATTTTTGCGTTTCGGGATATAGTATAATAGTATTCCAGTCAGGTAAACTTTGCCGTCTTACACATCCAGTGTTGACATTTGTACGAAACAATCGTTATATACTGTGAGATACCATTAGTTTCTAATATAATAATGGAAGGGGACAAAGAAAATATCGCGTTCGTTAGGTTCAGTAAGAAAAAATATAAAAAATGAAGAAATAATTCGAACAACTATGGTAAACTACAGTAACTCTTTTGTATAAAACAAAATTAATTGTTTATTAGATGTGCAGATTGCTGTGTTTACGGATTGGAAAATAAGATAGCTTACGGCTGTTGTTAATGGCAAATCGACCGCAAGTATGCTCGGTTGTTCGTGCATGCGTAAAAATTGTTTTTTTCGTAGAACAAGGTTAATTGTTAATTGAAAATACGCGTTGCGACATTTATCTTTTTAGATAGCCAATGTTTAACGAGCGTATTCTAACCAGTTCCTACGATTATTCATTGATGCAAAACCTATACTATACTCGTACGATTTTTCCCAAATAAACAAGGTACTCCGATATCATATTCATTGATAACATATGAAGGATATCGTGATTGACAATTAGGGACCAGTTGACTAGTGCTTTTCACGAGAATATTATACATGTTTCAAGTAATTTACAGGCATGTGACAAATATTTTCAATGTTTTATTCATTACTGTACTTTATTATCAGGAAGTTAGCCGGTTTGAATCTTAGAAGAATCGGTTTGCCCATTATTTACTTCATTAAGTTTTTACTACGGAGAAGAAAGAGTTACTTAGATGAAATGAAGTATCACTTTACAATAACGTTCGATAAAAATCTTCGCATTCATATATATTTAAAGAACCTCCCAATATTTCATACAAATTTTCACCATAGATTTCTTCCTGTTATCAACAGTTCCAAACAACGATATTTCATATATTGCATAAATCTCATGATCCAACCAACGATTAATTTCACTTCACAAAAGATTAGATATCCACAAAACCTCTCGAGTCCCACATACTTCCCGACAATAAACGTCGACTGCCTGTTTCGTGGTAATTCGAACTCGCAACATTCTCCGACCATAAATTAAACGAATAATTAATATCCCCTAGCCACAGCATGGACACCTATAAAACCATTAACTTGCAGGATTCCTCAATCCTCGTCAAACCTCGCTGTTGCTCGCTACCACGAACCATCCGTCGATTTTTCCATGGACTGGCAACCGTACACCGCAATATTCCCTATCCATAAATCGAAAATCTTTACCGCAACATGATATATGACCAGCGTAGCTCGTCTTGCATTCGCTGATAAACGATCCGATGGTTTCTTCGATTTTTCCCGATATTGTACTCCCGTTAATGGCATCTCACTTGGCAATGAGTGCGCGCCAACATACACCAACGGACCACCTGTCCGGTGGGTCTGTTTCCCTTCTTCCCCTCCTGTTCCATTCTTCGCGTACCATGCAAGTATCCCGTTGGGATATTCGCAGCATGCGTTTGCAATAGCTATACCGCAGCCTTTGCGAGCTTTAGGCGCCACAACCACTCCGTTTCCATAAAAATGCGAGCTCCGACGAGTCACGATACCGCGAGCTTTAACATTTACTGCCAACTGAATCTTTGTTGCATATTCTATGTGCTAATACAAAATGGCTTACAGACGTAAGCTATTTGTACAGCGCGAAATATTATTTGGATTACTATGGATATCATTATAAATGTATTATGGATATATACTTATTAATATTACCATGGATTATTATGGAAGCTTCTTTTTTCTCATTTTTATCGACGTTAGATTGTATTCTTAAAAATTATTTGTTACTTATGCAACGGTAATCATTTTTCCATTAGAGAAATTTAACATTGATCGTCTTTACCTAGGATTAAATTTGACCCTTAAATTTTTCTTTTCAGTCGTGCCCGTTCCGTTCCCTTAATTTGACACCTCTTTGAAAAGTGATGCCAAGATTTCAATTTCGTCTAACAGTAAATTACGATCCTTTCCCTCCTGAACTGTTCATATGCATATCGTCGAAATCAGCTCGAATCCGGAACTTATGCACTGAATATGTTAAGACACGAGGGTACCGTCGCAATTCGATACCTCGTTGTACTTTCTAATGAAGGGTTTAAACATGCCTTGTTACGAAAATATGGCAATTTATATTCAAACAAGTGTTCTTTTATATTTTTTAGCAATTGTGAATTTCAACATTCGGAACATTCCTGGCTGTTTGTCCTCAATAAGATGCTTTTTGTATCTTTTGTATGGCGAAGTAAGTGTGAATCGTGGAAAATGGAATCCTGTTTAAAGGCATTTAGCTCGCATCGCGTTCCTTTCCGTGATTGCTTGCTCTTGTAACCCGTTCTCGGTACCTTTCAACGGTTTTAATGGCGAACATGTGCTGGAGTCGAAACGTTGAATCGCGTGTAAGATTGGACAGATGGAAATTTGTTGGTCATTTTCTTGAATGTTATGTAACGGAGTTGTGTATAAAGGAAAAAGTTAAATGGTGGATTGTAGAAACATTTATTTACTAGATTAGCGGTTAATGTATCCATCCGTTATGCAGACTGAATGGTGATGACAATCGAACGGTATATTTCTAAGCAGTCATGTGTGTGATGTCCTATGTTTGTCATACTTTTCCTCGTAACAACTCTTCGATTAGATTAGTGAGTAATATATTACACATTCACAGTATTTGAAATCTTTAATTTATTAGTTAATTTGCATTAAGCAATTCCATTCTCGGGTAATTCTTCGAAGAGGATGAAACTTGGTTCACAGCAAAAATCAAAATAAAAATTATCAATTCGAAAAGAAATTCAGAATAAATATTTATATAAATGATTTCCTTTTATTCCCAAGCTTTCCGATCGTCTCCATAATTTTATTTACGATTCTTGTGTCTTCTAGATTCTCGCCGCATATAAATGACCGCATGTAGCAAGGACGAAGATTCTGTATAAGACGAGCGGATCTCGAGGGCAGGCTGGCGTAACGAGAGTACCGTGCGTGCTTGAAAGTACGGCAATTATCGAGCTGCCACTTTCCACAGAGCACGTAAGCCGTGCAACGTCGTGCAAATACAGTAAAGAGATGTAATAACTGTGTAAAGGCAGAATTTTAAACACCACGAGCTACTATTCGTATCCTTCAACGATTCTTTAAATTGCGATTCCTCGGAATTCATGAAACCCACGTTCACTTTTGCGCACGAGACTATTGCCTCCTACTTCGTTTGCCGTGAATCAGACTCCTCACCAACGTAACCAAAATGTATATTAATTACCATACTAAACAACGATTCGAATCGATCGAAACGAAAAGAGATGCAAATGGAGAAAGAAAGAGAAGCAATTAGAAAATCGCAAAAGATAAAACAAACGGTAGAATCTACTCGGATCAATGGGGAGTTGGAGTGAACGAAAAGAAAGAGAGAGGGCGCGCAGAACTCAAAAGGGTTCAGGATGTAACGGTCCATTATTTGTTTTAGATATTAATGTTCCTCGTGGACGATCAATAATTTACATCGGACGTAATCGCACGGTGTGCATCCTCTATCTCTAGCGCAGAACCCGTTGAAAGAGAGTCCATGGATATAGGATAAAGGAAGATAGAGGTAACCGAAGAGAAAGGAGACCCGTGTAAACAATAAATCACGATAAATACGTTTGCCCAGGACCATTATAAAAGCTCGAGCCGGGAGAGGAGGAGAATCGGCGCGATCGGCGAACAAGGTGAGGCCAGTCAGCCGAAGCTGGTGAACCGAGAGTTCACCGATATGCAGTCCCTCCCTGGGGCCACTCCCGATGCAGCCTCCTCTCTTCTACGTCCGCGCATTACGATCGCTTAAGTCTCGACTCGACTATCGAGTGATCCATCGCCTACGAATTCGACGAAGCCTCCCGCCTACCCTCGGGACATCCTCGACTAATGAGCGTGTCTCGATCGTGAACCACTAGCCTCTCTTTCTCCGCTCCTATCTCGGCCTTTTCACTCTTCCTTCGCTCTTCTTTCTTTTAGCTCTTCCTCTTTCCTTGTTCTTTCTTTTTCTTTTTCCTTTTGGTCTGTTTGGTTGGCTTGTTTTCTTCGTCTTTCGCTCAGTTCTTTACTCGTTCCAGTCATCCGCGCTTCCAGGTGCGTTCAGCGTGTTTCTGTTTAAACAGGATTCCAATTAAGAGGCGGGACGAGCCCGTGCTCCTATTCACAGACTCGTCTGGTCGAGATATATAGGAGATGACAGGTGGACATGACAAAATCGTCGGGAAGAGTAGGAATTCTTGGTGACCCTGGAATCGGACCCAAGACGCGACACTTTCGTGTTTAACTTTTTTGTGTCCAGTTTTCGAACGATTGAAATTCAGCGATTAAAGTGACATTTTTTCTTCCACGAATAGATAGAAATATTGCATTGCAATTCTGCTTTTTTTTTATTTATTATTTTATTCATTCCTTATAAAACGAAGATTATTATTGATTCAAACGCGTGACATAATAATAAGTGGATAACCTTTTCACAGCGAATATATCTTTTCTTCGAAATCTTATTCATCCTTTTCTTTAAAAGGTATACCTTTCTATAAGGTTTAATTTACTGATCTGTTTCCAACTCATTCGTGTACGTATTCTAAAACATAGAATACGATGAAGATGAGCAAGATTTGCTCGAGGAGTCTCTTCTCCTCTTTTCGCTCTCTCAAAATAAACATTGCGCGATTCATCAAAATCACGTTATTCATGTTCATTCGAATTATTGCATACAGATAAATTTCAAAGTTAGTATTACACAACTAAAAATTACAAAACGTTTCGACAATTTATATCATTCCTCTTTATCTACTAGTTATTCACCGATACTAAAATGAGTGTATAAGAATTCAATTAGGTACATCTCTGTATTGTAACACGGACAATCCTAACCCAGTTTGTTCCTCTCATCTATTTCCCAACCGTCCATTAACCATACAAACGAACATCTTACACAAAGCAGAGCACAATATTTCTAGCCTCTCATTTACAAAACTCGAAGCTTTCAAGTCGCTTCTATAAATACCCAAGGTGGAATTCGATCGACGAGAGATACTTCTCGATCCATCGGTTCCCATTGGATCGCGAAGAGGATCGCGCAAACAGGATGTCTGCGGTAAACGTGCAATAGTTACTAGATAGGAGGGGAAGCGTGGTAGTTCCAGTGCATTCCTGAGAATCTGTATGCCCACCTATGCCACAGATGTGTGCTTAGTACGTGGTGGAGCGATGCAGAAAGCAAATAGAAAGAGAGAGAGAAAACGAGAGGAGTAAGGTAGATACCGGGCCCCGCGGGGGGCTCATAATTGCCGACCCTGAAGATCGGCCGACCCCATGGGGCCCTCCTCTGTTTGTTTTATTCCCTAGTTATACAAACGCGAGATCTACGACCGATATATGATAATCGGCCTCTAGTTCTCTCCAGGGTCCACAGTCTCTCGCTTCTCTTCTCGTTCCTCTTATCGCTCTAACTCCTTTTCTCTCTCCTTTTAATCTCCATTTTATTTACTTCCTTTCTTCCCGTCTTTTTTTATTCCGTTTCTCGTTCTCTTTTGATTTTCACTCGGTCGGATGACCACCGTCGCGAGACGTGACTACATTATGCACGCTGATAGACAGGGACACGTCCGAACCAATTCCAACTACGTTATTGTGGAAGCTTTCGCCACGTCTCATCATTTATGATTCGCATTTATTCAAATTCCTTGCTCCGACCTGTGATTAATACTGTTTGTCGCGAACCAACGCTGCCAGTGGTCTGCCTCGTCATTCTTCTCGGAGTCGAAGTTTATTTATAGTAAAATTCTTCTGAGAATTTCTGGAGTCGTAAACACGGTCGATAGCGTTTTTGGTAACTGCGTAGAAAATTTGAGTAGTTTGAATCTTTGGTAAATGGGATACCGTTTAATCAAAATATTATTCATTGTTTTTCGATTAACTTTCTTATTCTGCATAATTAATTTTGATATGAACTTCAATCTCGAATTTAAATTTTTTCGTACATCATTCTGAGAATTTTTAATTTAAAAAATACGCAAATCATGCGAGTAATATATTTGTATTTCCTTTTAAATTGTTATCGATTAAGACCGATTTATGCGTGTTATAATAAATCTTATTGAAATATTATGTAGCTCCAGTTATATTTCCTAGAATTTTCAATAAAAATTTCACCTATAAGTCTCTTCAAAAAGTGAGGAAGTTTATCAGAAGAATCGTAATGAAGCGAGTTGTTTGCCCAATTACTAATTAACAACCTATGTCTCAATTTGTATATTTGCAAAATTTGCGCATAAATTTGTTGTAGAAAAATTTTCTCTGGCGAGTAAAGTGAGCCTCTGCGTGGCCCTACATTTCAGAGCGCGAGGGAACGTTATCTGCATGGAGACCAGTAACCATATTTCAAAGAGATAGCTTCGCAAACGCAACAAGTTGCTCCAAATGCATGTAATAGACGGTATCTTAACGCGGACAAACTGACACAATGATTAATCATTAAGATTGCGTGTGACAAGTGATAAATGTAAGCAAGGGAATACAGTCGCAATATATAACGCGAAAAGTGACAAACATAATGACTGTTCGAATCTCAGATTTTCTGTCGTAATCCGAAAAACAACTGAGTGATTAGTCAGCGAATCAATTAGAATTCTTTTTGATCTCAAATATTTCCTTTTGTCCATTTATACATCAAAGAACCAGCAAGAGTAGCAAATTACATAAACACTTATCTTTAAGAGGTATCGTGACGAAATTACTGAACGTTTCTGTAATTGATATTCCTACAATATGTTTCGTGTCATACAAAATGGTCATCTTAATTAGTATAAATAAAATTTTCATTAAATAAATAAAGATTTTTTATTTTACTTTAATTTAGATAACGGTATATAGTGGTTTACATAATTTAACTTAACTTTTCTTAAGCACAGAGTAAAAAAAAAAGCACAGAGGAAAAACAATTTTTTAGCAATTCATTCCAACTTGATTAAAGGAATTGTATCGTTGCATATGATTCAAGTTCCATTATTTATGTACGAACATTAACTTTCCCTTTGTATCAGCGCATCCAATAATTTCAATGTCAATAGAAAAAGATTCATGTATGTACTTACCTCACTGTCAATCTTCTTGAACTCTGGGTCGTCCTCATCCACCTCGAAGTACAGTTCCGCGGACGTCACGGAGATAATACCAGGAGCCACGATACCGGGCGCGATCAATTTTCCTTTCGTGCTGATGTTCACCGGGCCTGACAGAACACAATCTCGTTCTAGCTTACATACATCCGCGCATGTATATGTGTATACATAAACGTATACACGTGTAACATAATTTAAACGATAGAACGTGTCACGTTTCGCTTACATATGCAAGCAAAGGAAATAAGAGAAAATAAAATGAAATGAAATGAAGGAAGATCTAACCTGTCAGATCGTTATCGAGATCTCTGTCGTCCGACAACAGCTCACTGTCGTCCATCAGATCCGCCGACTGCAATTGCTGTTGATGTGCACGCGAGGCTGCGAGATGCGCGTGAAACTCTTCACGCGCTTGCAGAATCGCATCCTCGGGTGCACCGTGTTCGAGGGCCGCCTTCAGTGTAGCTTCGGGATGGCTCGAGCCTAGTGGATTGTGCACGAAACGCTTACGTCTACGTGCATCATCCTCCCAAGCATCTAGCTTCCAGTATTCGGCCAATCTGAATTTCAACAAGATTTTTTTTTTAATATGTATATTTTAAATTTAATCTTTAAGTAATAGATGGAAGTTAAAGAAATTCAATGAACCGTATAATATAAAACAAAACATTGAGCAAGTCAATCCTCCATATATTTATCTTTAATATTTGTTTTATTTAAAATAATTCTGTACTATTTAATACAATTCTCGACATCCTAACAACATTCCAAAGAAATACGACGACTCACTTTGCAGCCATTGGATCCATATATCCCCAAGCACCATGTTTGTTCGACAGGATATTACGGACCTTTTCCAACAATCTACTGGCAATAACATTGTCTCGTCTCCGTGCAGCCGTGATTAAGTGATCGCACATTCGTTCCTCTTCTCGTCGGTCGAGCAATGTTTGCGCGCATTGCGACTGAGCCAAAAATTTCAAAATCATTATCACAAAGTTTCATATACCAATGCAAAAAACAGTAATCGCAAATTACGTCAAGAAATATAATTAAGGATACGTAAAAAACAGATACCTCGAAGTCGGCATGCTTGAGCACGTCGTCCGCTCTCATACGGTTCAGGATAAACTCAGCCTCGTTGGCCACTCGCACTATATGATCCTTCATCGCGTGAGACAGTAACCTGCATAGTATAAACGCGAACTTTTACGATTTGCGTTACGAGAACCAGCGTAGTTCGAGCCGCGGTTTACTGCACGCACTATAACTCTGTCGTTCTAACGATCATCGTATAACGAGCCCTTCTTACCTTCCCTCGTTAATGAGCTCGATGAAAGCCAGGCCTGCGTGCTTCTGCAAGGAGTTCTGCCATTCTTGGGAACAAAGTAGCATCACCAATTCCACCACGGAATTGCTGTTTTTGAAGGTGGTCAGTCCTAACGTGGAACAGGAGGATCGAATCATTAAAAATGTCTCGTTTGGTCGTTCAATCGAATGGTCGAGAAAACGATGGGATTATGGATGGGGAAAAAGAAGTCGCAGGGTTTGAAATTCAGTTGTAAAATACAGAGAAGAAGCAGCGGGACACGGATGAAAGAAAGAAATAGGAAAGGCATAGACGGCCGGGTGATTTATAAACGACCGGTGAACGTATCGCTTCTCGAGCTGTTGTTTAAAAATAAAAGTGCATCGATACGTGGCACGGCCGTCATCCGCGACGTTCCACGAATATAAAATCCCCGCGAAGTGCCATGGACTGCGACCGCGTCACGTGAATACAAATGTTCAACGATTATCCCGGAATACGCGTTCCATCTTTCTAAGCGGAACCATAAACTGACTAATTTGAATACATTCGCTGCGATGAATCGACACAGATAAAACGAAAGGAATATACGAGCCTGGTGTTGATGCAAAGCGACTTAAGGATCCACTACGTTGGACTTTCCTCTAGAATTTCCCGACTATGTTGCACGATAAAGTTCATTTAATGACTGTAAAAGTTTCCGTTCAAATAAGGAGACATATGTGTCACAGTTTATGGCTTAAGAAGAGAAGATCGTTACACGGGATTATCGCTTCAATTCTTCTTATGAATAGTAAATAAGTGTTTTTGTGAAATAAGGATAACTTGCGTTACTCGAAGCTATGATCTACTTTTGTCTAATGCATTTTTCTTCAAAACATATATTATATAATATATAATACTATATATTGTCACATTTTTCTACGAACACATTAAGAACAGACATTTCTCAGATATTTCTTTTTGAATTTCATTTTCAAAAAGTAAAGATTAAACTGACCAATTTTTACCACTGTCCATTGGTACTTTTCAAAAGAGAAAACACGCAATCCGTTCACAATGTGTTAAACGATACATGTACATATAAATAAACGTACAATCTTTACTCACAAAATACCTTGAAATTAAATGACAATTCGTATAAGATAATCTACATTAGATAACCGCTACCACATTTAAAACCAAAAGCTCAAACTATTTTACATAACCCAATTCTACAACCAAATTTAGCAGTATTAAAATAAAAACGTATTAATACCAAGCAATACACACATATTAGTAGATTAGTCGATGAGATTGCACTTACGAGTCCTACCTTTGCCTTCCATCAGCAATTCTTGTCCGTGGGAGCCGACAAGAGTTTTCGAGAGGAAAGGGGCAAAGTCCACCATGATTTCCCGTAAAAGCGGGCAAACAGAACCCAATGCCATTTCTAATTTTTGCGTAAGCGACGCCTCGCGCGATGGTGTTGGAACTGGAAGATGGTCGACCAGTCCCTTGATCGGTAACTCGTCCGGACGTGGCGACGCGGAAGTCATCACCAATCTATCCGATACGCGAACCACTGAGATTTCCCCGGAAGGTTTCTCGCCACGTTCCGCGTTACTTAGCATCCCTTGCTCCAGAACGTTTCCTTCGCTATCTTGAATCTCACCTGTATCAGGAGGGAAGATCACAGTTCTCATTTTTCATTCCACATTTCCATTTCGAAGTTTTCTAAACTAACACGTTCAGTATCAGCAAGCATCTCACACGCAAACTGCAGGCGAAAAATAATGCACATTCGATATAGTAACGTTTTTGTATAAAAACGCATTTTTCTTAATTTCAATGTCTAATTTCAACGTATTTGGTTTAGAGGAATTCAGACAATATTGAGAATTTCAAATTGAAAAAGATTAACAAACAGAAAGAAAGAGAAAAGGTAAAAGTACGAGAGCAGAATTTGTTTAAGCCGTAGAAAGGGAAAGAGTTGGCGATGGTATCGTCAGTTTGGAATTTGGAACCAAATCTTCTGAGAAAACTGCCGCCAGACAGGTAGTTTATAGATTCTTATCTTTGGTCTTAACAGTTGAAGGTTGTCTCAGAGTAGAAATTTAGTTTAGGGATAATAGAGAAACGAAACAAAAGGATATAAAAGGATAAATACCCTGCCAATCTACCTTCCTTTTCTCGTAACATCAAATGGATTTCTTACCGCGAGTGTGCGCCATGTTGTGAATATTTCGCGGATCTTCCCTTTGATTCGTCATTGGGATCGTGTCTCCGTCTTCGTTAAGATTTACATCGGTCCAAGCTTCCTCGGACGAGTTGTGTTTGTTCTCATTATCCGTGGCAACCTCGGAAGGACTGGCATCCGCGGTAATATTGCTACGATGCACCGTTTCTTCGCTGGAGTCGTTGCTCTAAAAGGGATGACATTAACATCTCGGTGTGTTTACAAAATATATTCGTTATACATATATTTATTAGGTACGTAGATTAAAGAAAATCGAAAAAAATAGGATCGATCGGTTTTAACACGGTTGTGTGTATATTGAATTTCAAGAAAATTCTATTTTATCTATAAAATATTGTTTCATATTGTTGACATGTTATATAATTCTTTGAATGAATATTTCTCAAGATAGATACATCGTGAAAGAAGTGTATTTAACAACATTACTTTTAATCGAGACAATTTCAAACAACACTACGGCTACTTGGCTACTTAATACTGAATACTGTATTATTTCTAACGAAAGCGTAGCTTCCGCTGAACACACTATTTAATCATAAATACCTATGATATAATAACAAGTCTTAGGAACGTTTACTTGAGAAGAGAATCAAACGACATGTTCTGCTTACTGATTAAGTCTCGCGTGCTATGCATTTACTCGACGACATGCAGTTAATCGTAACAACACTAATACGCAGTCATCTAATATACGTGTAAACAAGGAATATAAAAGCTTCCTAGATTCTCAAGCCACGATACGGCGAACGTAATATCGTAATGGCTACGCTTGATTACGTCCATAAAATCGTACGTAACAAAAATACAGTTACGTATGGGAAGATTATATACGTGGATAAGCCACCGTACAGTAAGACGAATCGATTTTAGTCTCGTACTATTTTCTATCGTTAATTGCGTAGCCGTCAAACGGGCATTCGTTCTTACTTTCGATAGATGAAAAAAGAAGAAAAAAAATATAAATGCATCGGTTATGTAAAAAAATCGAAATAGTTTTCCGAATCCCTTTCTAAAAAAAAAAAGAAAAAAAAAAGAAAGATCATGTCGAGACGATTGTGTAGCTTGTTTAGCTTGTTCCTTTGACAGAGTACATCGTTAAAGTTCCCTGTTTCGTTTATGAGATTTTCTGTTCCGTGTCCGTACTCAAAGTCAAACTTTTACCTGGACATTTCGTGGCAGTGGTTCAGTAGGTCTTGTCGAAGAGCCAAGCGTTGGTTCTGACGAGGTGTAATCCTCGAGAATTGTCCGTGGCCGAGGTACACCACTGTGACCTCCCTTCAGAACCAGTAGTTAGTACGCATAGCAATGCAAGCAGAGGAAGTTAACGTTGAGAAAAATTAAAGAGTAAAAGTGTCGCATGCTCGAAATAATTACAGAGGTTGCACAGATACAAAATAGAGATACAATATCTTCAGGGATAATCGAGGATTACATTTATACGTACACATTCGAATCGAGCTTCAAAGAAGGGCATGTTTCATAGTTTTATCGCAATCGTTGGAAATTTTAAATGTACTTTTGAACTTCACGTGCGAGAACGAAACTATGTGTGGAATTATCTGGTACAATTACTTTTGACTACGTAAGTGCGAAAGAACATCGTTAAATATTTCACTAAAGTAAACACTACGTGCTGGATGTAGCTCGAACTGTTACGTTTTTAGATCAGAGAATTACTTCGGGATCGATTAACGACTGTTAGCTACTCAGGGTATAATTGAACTACTTCTAAGGAGAACTTTCAGAATTGAAACTGTGATATATCGATTAATTTCATACCTTGAGATCTGTTTCTTAATTTTACAGTTTTGTTAAAGATCTACTGTTTGTTATCAGGCTATCAATACTCGGGATGCATGCAGATTGTTCGTTGGATCAGAAATTTCAACAGAGACACGTAGAGATTTAAGTTAAATCAAGTATCTACAGTAGAAGATTCGGAAAATGACAAGTCGAGTAAACGAAATGCAAAGCGCATCGCGTGGGCTGGAGAGTGCCAATTCCATCGTAACAGTAGATCGTGCGTGACAAGAAAGGTGCAAGAGAATCGTGTCGCCATCGAAATATCAAATGTTGTAAAAATCGTATCAAATATATATATCAAGATCAGAATTCCGAAACGACCATTACATCTTTTTAAGATTTTAATTCGGCGAAATACACAACGAAACATGACTGTATCTCATCAAAGACATGCAATCTCAAGTAAGGTTGTCACAAATCATCTCGAGCATCGATGGTTTTATACATGTGTACCGAGAGAGAATCAAAAAATCAAAAAACAAAACAAAAAGTTTCGCTATTTTCGTATACTTTCACGTAGAAACAGCACTGAGGAGAGATTCACAAGATATTTTTCGCTTTTTACCTGGGAACAACGGATCAATTAATTCCGACGTATGCATCTTTCGTATGGGTAGATCTTTTACGTAGCACGTTTTTTAAACGAAGTACAGCAATAGTTGTACAGCAACATCTTATCGAATAGGTAAGGGGTAAGGAGGACATTTGTTGGTCACTTACCTTCGTTGATGGAGGGCCTGACGACGTAACGTCGTGATCTGCCAAGATTGACGAATTGTTCTCGTCGACGATTATCACTTCGTATTCACCGTCATCTTGAGAACCAGCTTGGCTCATTATACCTCCGCTTCCTGGAAACATATATCACCATTGTGATGATCTGTACTTAAAAGTATCGGCATATTTCATCTTGCAAAGCAGGCCGACATGAACGATCATGCGATCGACGATTTTATTAATGATAAATATTGTCTTTGTATTAGTTAATAAATCTTTGATATTTCATTTAATCATATTTCATGTCTTTGGATTATTGACGTCGATCGCATTGTAGGGAGAGGAGATGCATTATAGTGCATGAACTCAAAACGGAAAGGAAAATACGAAGCGTAATTAGGAACGTAAACAAAGCATTCAAACCTGTTCAACAATTTGAAGAAGAAGGAAGTAGTTCTTAGAATAATGAAATTTTATTCGATTACTTTCTTACTATTTTGCATTTCCTTTTTCTTCAAAGCGTATTTTCAAATGAAATAACGCTTGATAATTGTAATAAACGCAAGAAAATTATTGCCAATGTTTTAAATACGTAAGAATAGTGCACGCGTCGACGCTTTCTAGAGATTCTTTTCATCGCAGTAGAAATTATAGTAGTATTCTCGTAAAATATCGTTTTAGTTTATGCACGTTTGTCAAATTTTCAACCAGCAAAATAATCTGAAACGTGCAACTGTCATTGGTGAAGAAACTTAACGGTAACTATCATTTATTCGTAAGTTAACTTTTATATGTTAGCAAGAAGAATAGTCTTGCGTTAGATCAGAATAGTGGATGCGTTTAATGGAATCAACATCACGCAAACTTGCATTGTGAGTTGCAATCCGCAACATGCAAACTTTTCGATTGCTCGCAAATCGCAAGTGGTGCAGTTTTCATTCGCAGCTTGTGCTCCAAGCTTTCAAACCACATTAGAGAATCAACGTATAACGCATCATATAATTGCAACGTCTGCGAACGAAATTATCCAGAATTTCAATTCAATTTTACTTTCCTGTCGCAAAACAATAGGAAAAACAAATATGGCAGCTGAAATTAATTTATAAAATAATTCTCTAGAATCAAATATATCCAATCAAATATTTTTTCGTTGCCAAACAAAAGACTCGTCAAATAATAAGAATCAGAACGATGCTTATGCGTGTGTAAGTACGTGCATGTGTATGTCCATGTGTAAAAGTCAAACCTCAGGTTGGCTCAAACTGGTTAGTGAACGGCAAACATGCAGACAAAAATATCGATACACCGATGATATCGATAAAACAAACTAGGAAGAATAATCGAAGAATATACGAAAATATAAAAGAATAAGTAATTGAAGGGAGGCATGATAAAAGAAAATTAGTGTCGATAATTCGTTCGTTGGCCAGTAATAGACGGTAAGAAAAATATCGAGCAGGCGATAAAGAAACAAACTCGAGCATTCCGTGGAACACAACGTTCGGGCAATCGAGTTACCTTGCAGACCAACACCGGAGTTTCTATGACAGAGATTTCGGGGCTGATCGATATGCTTTTGAAGCGTATGATGGTGATTGTTGTTATTATGATGATGGTAATGATGATGCCGATGATAGTTATGGTTATTCGGATGATGGTTGTAATGATTACTGTGGTGATTCGGGAGATAATAGTTGGAGGGGGGCTGGCGATTAGAGTGCCTGGCAGCCGGTAGCGGGTGCTGGTGGTGGTGCTGGTTCATATGGTGGTTGGCATTGGCATTGACATTCGCATTGGCGTTAGGGTGAGATCCCGGGAGGAACTGTGGGTACACGTGGTGAGACCACTGTGGAAACAGGGGCCGCCCTCCTCCACCACCATTCCCATCTGCTGAGGAACCACATTTACCACATTACCACGATTCGAGACCATATGCCCTCCGTGTTTCTGTCATGCGTTTGATCTTTTTAATTATCTAAACGTGTTACTATCCCTTAGTCCTTCTACTGGGTTTCTCTCTGTTTCTTAAAAAAGCGTGTAATTTTTTCAAATTGCCCTAGCGTTGGGAGATAGATAGTAATATTTCACATCTAAATAGGGTCATAATTAATTGGGATTTCCTTTAATTTTTTTAAATAATTTGTTTAGAGTGTTTGTCTTTTTACTTTAGTACTCGAAACGTTATCTATATCAATCCTTTCTAAAACGGATATTAACTATAATATATATCTAAGATAAATACCACAGGTGTAAAATTAAGACAGATATGTAGTTCATTCGTATTCCTCGCAATTACCATTATTTTTTTTATTCAATTGAATATATCGTATTAAGGCTAATTTTTATTGTCACAGGGGCTTTTCAATTATTATAAAAACAAGATTCTCGCTGTTGTAATTTTCATCGATCATTTTCAAATACAGATTTAAAATCTCGTTTAAGATTTTTAATTCAAATATATATACGAGAGAATAATACAGAGTGAAACTCAGCAAAGAATACAATGTGAAACTCTGCAGTTTTTTTAAAGAACAATTAAATTACTGAATTATATAAGAAAGTGTAAGATACTAACTTTAGGAGCATCGCATAGTTCAAATATAACATATATTATCGAAATAGAACATTTAAATGATATATGTCGTCAAACATCCAAATATTTCTAAAGAAACATTCAACAGACGTAGTTGATGTATGTTACCTTGTTTCATTATCATTTATGGTCAACATCTTTTGAGTTTGTTTTACACAAATAAATTGTTTGTTTTATAATATAAAATAATAGCGACATTTAAATAATATATATATCTAAACCGAACAGAAAGAGTGCTAATGCATTCGACAAACATCAAAACTCTCACTGTCAGATACATAGAAAAATAATTCATACAGTGCAATTCGACATGCGCTCTATTCAGTGTAATGTGCTGTTCGATTTGCTGCTACACAATTAAAGTGCATAGTGTTCCACAGCATCTACGTATTTGCATATATATTCGTGTTATTCACAAAATGATCTATTATTTCACTTTTCAATTGTCCAATTACTTTGATTTGGTTTAATTTTATTTTTATCGTAATGATAATTTCTTATGTATCTCTTTGTATCCTATATTTGTTGAATTAAAATTACATTTAAATTCGAAAAAATATAGTTCTTTTCGAAATATGAATATCATGGGAAATATGCTCGTTTAGTTGTTAACAATAACAATCATGCCATAATGTTATGTCACGTTTAAAATGTAGAAAAAATAACTTTTCTTACTTAATATAATAATCAGAAAATATGATAATATATATCTGACATGTAAGAGTTTTGAAGTAATAATTTGATACTATTACTATTAATCTTTTTTAAACAAACAATTAGTATTTCTTATGTAAAATTTGTTAGAGGCAACACATACGTATTCGAAATAGAACACGCATATATTAATGTCAACATTAATTTCAAAGATTTTCATGTTCTTTACTAACGTTTTTTCTAAAATCCGTACAAAGTTCCTACAAATAGCAAGATCTATAGTCACCTCCATAAATTGTAATTAGATCATTTTTTGCGTAATTTAGTTACATGTAGCATTAAGCATTTCAACGCTTAAATAGAATAAATCCTATAATGAAAACAATGCTCCTGGATAAAGTAATATTAAAGAATTGTTTATTCCTCTTTTACTAGGCATCATGTGTTTACGTTTATCAATTAAGTTTCTCCAAATCTTGTATCATTTTAGTGTAAACAGATTGTTTAATAAGATAATAGTGTATACCTTACCTGAAGGGCTACCTGGTCTTAAACTAGCACCATTAGTCTGTATTGTTTGAACTGGACTTGGTGGCCGCTGTGATATTGGTGGTTCCAATATATCACGGTACTTTGATACCATTAGTACAGAGATGAAGTAAACTATAGCGAGGGACAGAAACTGGGCCTGCTTGGTTTCCTCCTGAAATAAAGAAAGGAAAACGTGCTTCTTATTAGTAATATCTACATATTACTATTCTTATTATTAACCCTGTTGAAGTCATCGAATTTTTTACGCCTGAATACAGTCAGAAAAAATTTAATGTTTTAAGAAAATTTTCGACATATAATTGAAATGAGGAACAACTATGTTCTTAAATCTAAACAATTTTTTAACGACAAAAAAAAATAATTCGATGGGAAATAATACAAAGAGTGTAGCAGAATGAATGACACGCGAAATATTCTAAATACTTACAACATCTCTGTATATCACAGCTCTTAAGCGATTCACGTCCATATCTTGCAGTAATTTCTCTGGATCTTTTACAGGACTTAATTGATGTGCCAGATTATCCACTATGTTCTACAAAAATAGAGACGATACTTTACTTGACCGTTGATAACCGATGTTAACGGATCACTGTGAATGCTATTCTCTATACGATACGGCTTCGAATAAGTACATGATATGTAACTTGTCAATATCGATGACAATAACACATTTCTCTAGATAAATTAAGTTCGATCAGATGAAACATACCTTGGGTGATGTTTGAGCTCCACGTATAAGAGACTGTATGTGCTGTGATTTATTACTAGAACCAATCTGTCGACCTAACATGCTGTACGATCTGCCACGTTCTTTACACTCTAAGCAGTTTCTAACGGCACATGTACAGACCTATAGAAGCATTTCATCAGATGAATATAACAAAAACATATAGTGTACACATACATGTTGAAGTTCTATGTTATACATTTACGGAGAACTAAAAATATTATGGCTATTTAAAACACTGCTGATATAAGAACTATTTCTATTGATAAAAAATATAGACTACGATAGTGTTAAAGTGAGTGTGGCTTTCAATTTTCTTTACGCGAAGTATATGATATCTTATTATTTTCAGATATCAACATTCAAGAGAATTATAATATGTATATTACAACAGATAATTATATCTTTGATTTTGGATCGAAACATGTGATAATTTTATACGTAAATTTTTATATAGGTAGTTTATATGTTATGACACTATGAAACACCAATATGTATATACAGATAAAAAAAATTAATGCGAAGCACAATCTATATGATTATTCTATTATAATAGAATTTTAATTAACTTCGTCTTTCATATGAGAGGGGATACATTGAAAATCAATAATAAAAGTCGTGTAGAAACCTTAATTTTTACTCTCAGGGGAAATATATTAAAATGCCAAAAGACGAAGTTCATCGATTAGTGTTTGTGTATATAATAATGTATGTAAGGAATTTCGTTTATCAGGATGCGCACTGATAACAGCGAATCTAAGAAATGTGGATCGAAAACACTTAATATGGTCTTTTTCAATAATCTCATTTCATTTGTTTGTTCTATCGACATTCTACGATATTCACAGAAAGAATTAATTTCTTCAACTATATATAAATGTCACAAAAAACGAGCTTTTCATGAAATTCGAATTACACGGTGTGGTATAATAGTGATGTATCTGTTTGAGAAACGAAAAATACTACGTGGACGATAAATACAAACCAGTCTTAGACACTGCCTTAGAATACCGCCACTAGACATATTCTTCTCAGCCTCCAGTTCACCGAAATTTAAAGAGCTGGCGAAGATAAGTACATCAGCCATGTTGACTAGTCTTTGTAGAAAAGAAACCGCTACCTCAATTGGCATCCCCTGAGTTGGTTCAATTACATCCAATTCGCTCTATGAATATATCCAAGCACCAATTAAAAAAAGGAATCCGTGAAAAATGAACTTTCCACCTGGGATATGCTCTTCTATGTGAAATCAGGGAAAAATATGGAAAAATGTTTATACATACATTTGGTGAGGTCGCCGATGCTAGAAGCGGTAACAATCCTCCGCAGGCAATTATAAGATTGTCAGCTAGTTGCGAAATTAGGTGAACAGTATTAACAACAAATATTGCGTTCTCGCTGCTGTTTACAAAGTCCAACACTGACTTCGTCGAATGACTGGAACACAGTGGAATATTGAATTTAGCAATAAATTGTATCGCAAGTTTATTATTATATTGAGTCGAGTAATAAATTCGTTCGTCTTTAAAATTTTTTTAAAATTGTAAACATGCAGTTATTTGAATTTTTTGATAAAAGATGTAAATCTATAGAGAAATAAAATAAATTAACTAATCCTTGATTCGAAAGATTTCATACTAATGAACGTGTGACGTGTTTTTTTTAAAAAAACGCGAATGAAATATTGCTGCAACTAATAGTATATGGTAGAATTAGATATTTATGTACCTTCTCCAGACTTGAATGTCTGTCTCTAACGAGAAGAGGACATCCGAGAGTAATCTCTGATGTATATAAGACCATTTGAATTCTGGTATTCTGAAAGGAGGACGAGTCGGGCCTGGACTAAACATTGGTCTTGTAGAAGGATTACCTTGCTTCGATCGTTTTGATTCTATAATAAATATCAACAGTTTTGTATAATGTGCTGAATACATGATATATAATAGATTAAATAATTAGTAAACTGCGAATGTTTATGTATTTATGGAAACTCAAAGGTCTACAATATCGAAAATAATTAATTGTATTCACAAAAATATAAATTTTCATAAACATCCACGATCTAATAATTAGGTAACAGAAAGCAAAGAATAAACATGTTATGGAAATTCTCACCGAAATGATTGGGGTCCACTTGCGTGGACGTTGAGGCACTCCTTGGTCGTTTCTGTGGCGACGATGTTTTACGCAAGGGTACGGGTAAAGAAGGAGGTTCGTTACTGTTTAGATTATCATCGGTGGTTGTCTCGGTGGATACAGCTGGTAAGCTGGATCTGCGATGAGCATCTACGTGATCCGGAGTTAAATCATTCAATAACGAATTATCCCTCGCAACCACTGTAGAACTAACGATTTGAGGCACACCGTCGGGCATATTTTTATTTGCATCACAGACCGTAGATATTGTTGGAATTTGCTGTTTAGGATTTGGCACTTGCGTCACATTATCTACAGAACTTTGAATATCGCTATTACTACAAACACTATCTGTTACTTCTACCTCGGTTTCAGTTCTCACCGGAATGTCTGACTGATTATCACTTACGTTAGTAGAAATAGTGGACGGCACCCTTGAATGTTTTTCAGTTACCTTCTCCTCGTTATCATTAATAACAGCACTTTTGTCCTCTGTTACAGAGTTCACGGCGCATTTCTCACTACTTAACTCACTAGTCACTACTGTTTCCACTTTCTTGTCTTCTACATCTACCTTCGTCTTACCGGTCTCGATATTTTCTATTACGCTAGTTGAGCAATTGGAATCTTTCACGGTTTCCTCGGTATCGTTTTCAACGCTATTCTCAATGTCGACGCTTGTCTTTTCCGTGAGTTCAATGTCCTCGTTAACATTGTCGTCAATTTTATCCGTCTCCTTCGACTTTATATCACCCAAATTGTCTTGGTTCTCCGTCGGTGTTAAATACGCTTCTGAGGTATCGCTGTCGATCACTTCTCGATCATTCTCCAATTGCAGCTTCTCGATGTCTTTGATGGTCAATGGCTCTGATGTCTCGCTGGAGGAAATAGGTAGCACTGATTCCGAATCAATCTGTTCCGTTGAAACAACAACGTCTGTGGAATCTTCCTCTACTATCTGTTTGCTAGTCTGTTCCATTTTTTCGGAAGCCTCTGCCGCGTCAGAAGAAATCTCATCACTGGGAGTGACTTTATCTTCCACGTTTGATTTTTCTTTACACGTTTCATCAACTTGTTTTGTAGTAGCTTCAACATCGGTTTCAGCATCAACCTCAGCTTCTACCTTAGCTTCGACTTCGGTTTCAGCTTTAACCTCAGCTTCAACTTCGGTCTCCGCCTCGGCTTCTGCTTCAGCTTCAGCTTCAACCTCACCTTCAGGTTCAGTTTCATCATCTTGCGACTTCTGTACGCTAGAAACACCAGTACCGGACGCATCTGTATTGTCTTGAGATACCGATGCTGTTTCTTCCATCTGTTCAATGTCTTCCTGTTTAGTTTGTACACTTTCCTCCATCTTTTCAACGGGAGATAATTGAGAGACGATTTCCTCCTGTGATTTCTGTTCTGAAGGATCGTCGTCCTTCTTCAGGACTTCCTGCACCGCCAAGGAATCCGGGCTGGAACCTTCGATCTTAT
This sequence comes from Bombus impatiens, assembly GCF_000188095.3. NCBI lineage: Eukaryota > Metazoa > Arthropoda > Insecta > Hymenoptera > Apidae > Bombus > Bombus impatiens. The sequence goes on from NT_176962.1 coordinate 1,699,505, forward strand.
GAACCTCGCTATAGAAATCACTGGAGCTCTCTATTGATATCGCTTCGCTGGTCTCCTGAGTCGTTGGAATAGAGACAGCATCGCTGTTTCCTTCTTCGAGAATTGTCGGCGTGTCCGTATGAAGTTCACGCGCTGTTGTCGGTGTTTCTGGTTTGTCACTCAGTCTGGAGTCCAAGGATATCGCTTCGCTCGACTGAGCAGTGTCCAGGGTTTCGCTGTGCGATTTGATGATCGCTGGACTGCCATCGCTTTCAGTATTGTCTATCGAGTTCAAGTCGCAGCTGCAGGACTCTTCCAAACGGTCGTTGCTCTCGGTTGCATCGAACTCCTGGAGATGGAGTTAGTTATCATGACATAGTACAATTGATGTTCTAGTGCTTATATATCATTTATTTCAAGAAGGTATTTTATATTTGTTCGTCATCTACAGAAAATAGTAGGATGAAATATTCCTACTTTCTCGGCCATGTAAATATCTATTCCCTTTTTCCATTTCTTAAACCGCAGAATCTTCAAACACGAGTTTAACTAACATAGTAAGCCCCATAAATAGCTTAATCCTAAAAAAAACTTGATATCCAACCTTGTAATTCCTTTCTACATGTTGCACTTCGTGGTTCTGTTGATTGCCCCAGGGTGATGGTTTGCTATATCCATTATTCCCTGAATGTTGTTGATCCCAACCGGAGATAGTGCTGATTGGCCTTTGCTGTCTTAACTCGGGATCCGTAATGTTATCTGATCGTTGCCTCTCGTAATGTTCGTACATCTGAGCGAACTGAAGCTTGAATTCCTCATAGGATACCTGGAACAGTGCAACGTTAACCTTACCGTAGGAATTGTCTTTAATTTTGTCCACTATGTTAGAATATTTACCTTGGAGTGCACGATGGCCAGAGTGTCTACCCACACTCGCCATCCACCGTACTCGTGTTTTATAGCATGATGCAGAAGCATACGAAACAACGAGTACACCATATCCGAGATCTTTTGCTCTTCCGTGTTCTTCGGATGAATGTAGGCCATGGCTATTAGCCACTCCTGCCATACAGACATCTGTAGAACAGTTCGACGATTTTCTCGATTGTTGTTGCACAGCAATGTCATATCCGAGAGGAACAGCTTCTTCACTTCCAACAGTTGCTCTGTTTGCTTTGATTGTCGAATTAACGTCGCTACTACCTTTAGAATCACTGCAATTATGTATGTAATTGTTAATACCATGAGATATGCTTTTATATAGATTTATAATCCTATCATTTTAAATTAACTGATTTGATGATTTACTTGGATTTTCTAAACGATAATGGGACTCTGGTTCAGGATGTCTGGCATAAAGGATCTGTTGGCTAATGTGCTCTGTCATAATCTGAAAGGATATTGTATAAATTAGAATAGTAATTGATTAGTTAAATTTTTACTGAAAATAGTACCTCGTATAAAACATTATAGGTGGGTAGTGACAATGTCTCCTCGTTCAATAGTAATCTTTCGGCCAATAATGTGTACAAGTTATGAGGGCTCATAACATCATATTTTCGTCTGGAATTCAAAAAATGAATCTTAATAGCTATCAAATAAATACTTTCTTTTTTTTTAATTAATTTATTGAATTTGTTTACTTGTGTGTACTGCGGCTTAAGAAGAATCCCAATAACTTCAAAGCTTGTAAACGTATTAATTGGCTTTCCGCCGCTAATAATTTAAAAATCGTTCTGACGCCTTGCTTCGCATCGAAAGCTGGAACCATCGACGATGGGTGCTCCGACATTAATGATATAAGCATTTGCAAAACATCGTGTAGATTTTCGTCCTGTGAAAAGATATAAATTACATTATTGGCGGGATCAACAAACTTACTCTTATTATTATAATATTTGAAACAAAAAGCTTCTTTTTTCAAACTTTAATACTCTTTATTTCAACATTCGAAACAATACGAGAAACAAACGTAAGTAACAGACATACAGAAACAAAGACAAGTCAAAATTAATTCTTTTTATTTTTCTATTCTTATCCTTCATCAAAGGTTAAGGTTAAACTTTATGTCATCAAAAGCATTTTTACACAATCAATTACGAGCATCATACCTCGTGTATTGTCGTCAGATAATTCAGAATACTCTGCAACTCGTCATCCTTTACTCCATTCCCGATCATAATAAGTTGTTTCAGAAATAACAAAATATAAGAACGTATTGTCAAAATATCCTTCTGTTGAGGTCGCGGCCCATCTGCAATGAATCGAAAACGTCATAAATCCGCTATAACCTATCGAATCCTATGGAAATACATATTTCCATGTATTCAAAATTACTCACCAAGTCCTTTGGGTGTGATTCCACTCTTCGCTCGCGGATTGGCAACCCAGTAATAGTACTTAAGCGTGTGCACTGTTTGTAATACTGTGGAGACTCTCCTTACATTTGAATATATTTGGGTGTCACTGAGGAACTCTGTGGCCAAGTACGAATAGAGCCGCGTTTGCACCGGCGCCGGTGTATAAATCCACAGAGCGGCATTAAAAAGTACGTGGTCCAATAGCTGCCATGTTAGGAATGAAAAGTAAAACAACTACATCACCATGGATCTGCCTGTTCTTCGGACACACCAATCTAGCCGACTTTTATGTATTCCTTATTTGTTTACGTGGTCTTTTTGTTCCTGCTTCTTAGATACATTTCTCCAGTTTCATGGATACGGATGGAAATTAAATAATCGTACCAGCGGATAATAATATTTTGCTCGTTATATCGAGCATACAGTCTCGTTATGGTGAATTTAAAATAGGAACTTAACATTTAGAACTGTGCAGCAGGGTATATATGTATACCGTAGAATGGAAAATACATAGGAGGGAAATTTGAAAATAAGAAAGAAACTGAGAGTGCCGATAAATTCATCGTACAGAGTTTGCGACACATTATTAAAAAGAAAAGTAGATTGAGGAGAATAGAGATGACAATTCATGTCAAACATTCATGCATCGAAAAATCAATATTGAGAATTTGGTAGCTCTGAAGGCAATATTGAGACAAATTGAAAAATTACATAAAAATCACAGAACCAATCAATATTTCACAGGACGTATATGAATTATAAATTTTAATATTAATTTTTGATATTTCAGACCTTATAAATGGACTTTTATAAGCAAATATTGAGATAGAAGTCTTCCTTTCTTTCATGATTTAGCTGTTCACCGCGAGAAAAGGATGTCCCAATATTTGAACTTTGCGTATAGAAAGAAAATAATGAAACAGCTTTCCTGAAGGCGATAGGCATCCTTGATAGAAGAATATGAAGCGAAGTATTGTAGATTCGAACGAAAAGTCAAAATTGTCAGTAAGTACGCTCTCATGTAGCACCGTTTCGAAATAGAAACTTAGACAGATCGGTCAGACAGCAAATAGAGAATAATAATATTCTTCAGCGTTGCAAAAAACAATAGAAGTAGATAGATTCTCGTATGGAAGCAAATATTTAGTGTGAACAAAAATATATAGTCTTGCGTAGCCATATTATGAAATCAGGAAGCCTAAAAGTCGGTAGATTGCATGCGATCCAAAGATTCGGGTAGCATAATGTCGTTTCCATGAGAAAAAGTATAAATAGTACATGCTTGAAATCGTAATGCATTGTGTGTGAACGGATCAAACCCGAATGAACGAAAATATGTACACATACGTTATAAATAGCATATAACATACAGAGCATCTACGAGCAGTTTTTATCGTACAAGCTATTGCAACAGATATTATATATGGAGTAGGCAGAGAGAGAGTAAATTATAATACACTAGAACTGCGTTTGATAGTTCTTTCGTTCATGCTATTGTATACTGTATCGTGGGTAAAACAAAAAGAGGAGAATGGAGAACGAGGAATAGTTACGTAAATGTATCATAACATACGAAATTTTTATGGGAGAAATCGCTAGACTGTTTCAATGATGAACTTACTAGGGAGCTTAAATGTACCTACGCTATTACATTTAGATACAAACCCTAATAACACAATGTGATTTTCTAATTATGAGAGTAACCATATGTCTCATAGTAGAGTTGGTAGTATGCTTTAATTCAATTTAATTGAGTTAAAATTTACGTTGAATTCTTAAGATATGTTAGCTAAAATAATTCGTCCTATAAAATATGGGTAAAATGAATAATTATGTCAAAAAGGATGAAAAAAATAAATTTCATCAATGATTCATTACACAAAATTGTATCTTCAATAGATCAAATTAGAAAATATTATTCTAAAATTATCGAATAAATTATAAATGGATACAAAGATGAATTATTTTAGCTAATTTTGATAAACGATGTGTATTCGCCTAGTACAAATACATTTACGATATACGTTATATGTATTTTATTACTTTCGTGCAAACTAAGCTTGCCCATTCTTACTTCCGTAAATCTACTTGGACCCAACTGAACTCCGATTTCCATCGAAAGTTCCATTCTACCTTCAATGATCTCTACCTCTCATCCAACTTATCGCTAATTACTCTTAACGTTAATTTAATTCTAATTCGTACGAGTACTAAACTAATGACTAAATCGATACCTGTTTCAACAACAAGTCGCTGTTAGCGCTGAGACAGGTAACCAGATGTTTCGTGAGCTCCAAAAAGGACGCGAGAACTTCCGTAGTTAGATGGTCTCTGCTCGCTCTCTGCAGCATATAGCTGATCACTAGAAAGCCACGGTTTTGTACCATGTGTTGTTGAACGGTTTGTGAACTCTCCACCAAATCGCAAATAAACCCCAACAGTTTCGAACTAAAATTCAAGTTGTCGTGTTATATGATCGAGAAACATGATTCGGCTATGATACAAGCCGAATACTTGTTCCATCGAAAATTTCGATGTGAAGAGTTTTGGTAGATATTTACCATAACGTTGGGTCTCGTTTAACATCGTTGGGCGCTATGCAATCGTAAGGCATATCTAGTTGCGAGAACAAAGGGAACAGCACTTGAATGCCGCCAATCGAGTTTAACGTGCTATGAATGGAATGCGTGATGACAGCTTTAACATCCTACAAATAGACAGTAAAATGTTCGCATGTTTTCCAAGTTCGATGTTCTACATTCGGTTGCAAAATAAAAAAGGACCAAAAAAGTTGGGACGCTCAGAAAAGCAACACTTTTAAATTTTTGTATCAAAGAGACAGCCTGCATTCGAGTGTAAATCACTGGAATTTTTATTTTTTATGAATTATAAAGTATTTTTTTTTGTATTGGTATCCAGGTTGAATGTTTGAAACTAGGGTTATTTCCTTTTTCAATATTTCAAATTATTTTCTTTCTACTAGAAACTACTAACTAGAAGTTATTTTCTTCTCAATATTTCAAACTATTAAACTATAAAATAATATAAAAGATTAAAAACATTTTAATAGGGAAAAATTCAATTTTTGTGTCATTCGTTTACGATATGAAAAACGTCGTGCCTTACAGCGAAAAATGCTTTTACATGAAAATTTGTAAAAAAAAGAGACTGCTAGATGAATGACATTTTCCGGGCGTCCTATCTTTTTTTTTTTTTTATTTAATTACAAGTATAGCGTGTTCGATATCATACCTGCAGCATAAGGGCGTGTGGTGTATGTACAAAATAGGAGACGTTGCCTTTCGGTGCGCTTTGCAAGCATAGTTGAGAATCCGTTGCTACCGGGTTGTACATGAACACAATCGCATTCGACAGCTTACCATCGTAAAGCACCTATAAAATAGCGTTGTTAATACCGTCGATGTGTCTTTCTAATTGCATGTCGTAAAATCATTCCACTACAACAAGTCACAATTTATCTTTGAAAGCCTACCAAACAGAAATGAATATGATTACCTGTGGAAATTTGTCATTTTCAATTATAGATTAATATTGGAAATTAAAAAATAGAAAAGTAGACTTTCAAAGTAAATTTTCATAACTATTTAAATTAATATCTACATGTTAAATGGACAAACGTGCCACACATCATAAACCGAACTGAACGTGATTTTAGGTCAGACAGGCTGTGTTAAATTTTCAGAGGGACGCTTACGGACTTAAAAGAATTTCCAAACTCAGGATATCCATTAGTCGCAGTGTCCATTGCTAATAACTAGACTGCAGATTTTTATGCAAATTCATATTCTGATCCTAAACAGTGATTTGTTCCTTAACTTTTACTTTTGGATATTTTACATATATTTGCATATTTAGAATTCTCATAAATGAATAAACATCCGCAGCCTATTAAAGAAACACTAACTAAAGTATGACAGGTATAACTTAGTATATGTTCGTCCGTACAACCTATGAAAAATCTTTTACTACGAAAATACACACATCACAGCAAAATGATTAAACAGACAGATTTATGAAAAAACTTAACTTTTATAGGCTAACGTTTAATAGGCTATAAATTAATCAGGGTCTTGCTATAGGCCTACATCGTAAGAAAGCATCAGGCAAAACAGAAAATTGTGGCTCGTATGAGTAACGAGTCGTGTGTGTAATAAACGAAAAAGAGAAAAATCCACAAATAGAAGCAAATTATGCAATGGATAGATACAAACGTTATGAATCGCAGTAACGTCCAACGGAACGTGACGTTCTGGGGAAAAGATATTCGTAGTGATGGTCGATAATCGGGGTAATTACCTCTGACGAAACTCGAACGCAGTAACAGAGTGATTAAACAATGTGCAAATCAAATGTAAACGGGAGAAAAAGAAAATAAAAATGCTTACAGTTTGCATACTTTGGTCCACCATGCTCGTGAGCTCCGGCTCATCACTCACCCTTTTGTGATTGTCAGGCAGATTCAGGTAACACTCGTTGTCAAAACGAAACTGACTCTGTGAACAGAACGGGAATGGGAACACGGAATGTTGAATATCTAATGAATCTACATAAATCCGAGTTCCAGATGCCTTTGTGATGAACACGGAGAAAGTATCACAGAAAATTAAAGATCTTCATGAAAAAATACGTGAAAGGAATATCTTTCACAATTATAATCTGCTTTTATGTTAATTCTCTATATTTTGAATTACTAGAGCGCAAATTCTATTTAAAAGAAATTCATATTTAGCTAGAACATGTATCCATAATTACGAACGAAGAAGGAAAGTTTAATGGAAGAATTTTTTTCAAGCCTGTTATCTATGCAAAGTTTTATGTTTCTAAACTCAATGTACCTTATATCCAGGCCCCAGTCTATGCATAGCGCATATCTGATGCGTCGTCAGAGCTTCGCTGAACAGATAAATCGCGCTCATTTGTCCGCAAAACACGCGCTCTTCATCCAGTTCCGGTGTAGCTCCGATGTAACATTTGTCAAACGGCTGCAAAGAAGAACGTGCTATATAGCTCCTTTCATTTTCGATCAACATTTCATAGCCAGAGACCACAATTTCAATGCGTTTCGAGCAACGACCAGTTTTAATTGCGGTCGGCAAACACGTAAAATTAATAGGTGAAATTATATTCAATACGTAAATTTACTTACGTCGTTTGTCGAAACGAACCACGCCATTTCGGTACTCGAAGCCAATTGACCATTGACCAAACATTTAATTTCACTCTTCGTCCACCTATTATATATGTACACTACGGCGATCATGTACCACTGTGAAAGTAAACGTTATTGGTTCTCTTGAAAATGTTTCGAATAAACTGTCCTTGAGTTGAACGTTTTGTAAAGAGATTTAACAGAAGCAATTTTTATTAAATATTCTGACAACACATACGGAAGAAATGTTACAAAAAGTGGTAAAGTTTTATACGATTAACACTTTCATTCCCATGATAAGTGCACGATACACATTTAGAATTATGAAATACTATGCTTCTATCTTCAGACATATCTTATTCTACTTAAAATATTCCTTGCCCATGTTTCCATAATGTTTTTATCACAATGTTCATATAAATTTTACCGATTATATGATCAATAGAAACATACGACGAGTAAGAAAGTTACACACAAATGTTTGTAATATCTAAATAATTTGGGAATGAAAGAATTAAATGTTCTGAAAGAATGTAAATTTCGAGTTACATCGTACTTTGATCTTAACACCGAATATGTTAAATAAATTTCCACAAAATTAACATAGAAATGTGGCCTACCTTACGTGGTTGGAATTCATATTTGACACAATGTTGGAAGCCCTTGCCCTTCACTTTCATAGATGTGAGGACCAAGCAGTTCCCTACGAAATGCGCGGAGTACCCTACTCCCTTGCTAGTTTTAAAACTGCGAACAAAGGAACGTACAAGCTTTGTGAACGTAAATGGTGCCGACTAGAAATATCTGGAATGTCAATAAAAATTCATCAACGATCTTTCTGCTCTGCACGGTTTCGATCCTCTGTATTTTATTCCTATTCTTCCGAATAACGATGTACTTTGTAAACGGAAACAACAGTTGTCGATTGTATGGAAATCGAATTGTTTCCGCGTGACGGAATGCGATCAAATTGTTGCACGATGCAACGTTCGAATAGGAATCCTTTTTTTCGCGCTAACTCAAACGGAGCTGCGTTTAATCAAATTCGAACGGTCGAACATGAAGGAATTTGATCGGCGCGTTTTTCCCCTGGCCCCAATTTCCTCTGTTTTATTCCAAGTTCCGTGTATTTCTCTTTCTCTCGTTCGTGAAAGACGGCAACGTAAACGATTCTTTAAGGTAGCCAGTACTAGCCAGGCCACTTCGATTCGAGAGAGTGTTCCCGCAAGAGGGCTTGATGTAAGAGCACTTACCAATAGAGGTACGGCTTTTCTCGTTCGATATTAACGGAGTTGATAGGATCCAGACGGAACCACGTGGTAAACGTGAATCCATTCTCGTGTGGCCATTTCGCGAGCGGCGGAAGGACGATCGCCTGACAAAGTTGCAGAAATAATTAAATAAGCTCGAGTAGAATTAGAATTTTATTATATTATATTATAGATAGGTACTTCATTTACCATTTATACTGGTTCTAGCTATTTATTTATACCTCCTGGTTTTCTGACATAGAAAGACGCCAAAAACTACTTAATAATTGATGTGATCTTGTCTGAAGAGGATGTTATGTTAATGAAATTAGGTTTTTCATGGGTGGATCGTGCAGTTTTCCGATATGGTGCAATTTTTCAATATAATAATTATTATAATATATATATAATATATTCACGATAATTAGGTTTAGGTATAGGTGTATTTGGAAAATAAGCTGCCAAACTTTGGCAATATATTGTGTGTATTTTTAACGAATATTCATTTTCTTCCTCATATTTATATAATTTTTAATAAATGACTTACAGCTTACGATCTTCATGAAGATATACGAAATGCTCGTTTAAAATGAGCTAAATTTTGAATTTTTACTCGATGAATTAAAATTTCTGTCTTAAGTATGTACTCGCTGCATAAAAACTTTATTCAAACTTCGTAGTAGACGCTTCCCCTTTGACTTGTACTCTTTCAAAGTTATATATTAAAGGAAACGCTCGAAACAGTTCCCCCGAATAAGAAACTTCTTTTCCTTAACATTTTCTGTCATATCGAAACTTTTCTGTCTCTAAAACTCATTGAATAGCTACCAACGTCTGCACCGGACGACATCTGTTCCGATGGATTTTCACAGAGAGTTTTATGTTCTTGCTCTACATTCGTCTTTTTGTTCGATCATGAAATGGATTGCTATGTCGATGCTAAAATAACATTTATTCTAATACTAGAGAAATTTGTTCAAGTATTCTCTTCAATGTACAAGCTTGAAAAAAGCTTTGTTTAATTTTGAAAGGAATAATTCTTATAGCTTTAAGAAGTGGAACATAATTCCAAAACTTGGCACCTCGTACATTGGTGATTCTGTGTTACATAAATCAAACGCTTTTATTTCTTTTTTAGAGAAAAGGGAATTGAAATAAGAAATTTTTGAAATGCAAAATGAATCAAGTGTCAAGATCCAAAAAATCTGATATATCTACTTAATATTCAAGGAGTCTTAGAAAAATTTACTCGTACGGAAACTGTTTCAAATTATTGCGAACTACGTCTTGGATTCTATCCTTTACGTTTAAAAAGATATACGTTTAATCTTGATCGAGTTTTAGGTTCATCCATAATTTCGAATGATTTTCCAGCTGTTCGTCTATGGAGTTCGACTGGACGAAGAATCAATAGGTCATTTGATTCGACGGATTAAGCGCGAGTGGAAGTTCCATGAAACAAGGCGAATTTTCTTATCGAAAGTTTAATAGAGTTCAGAATCGAATGGCATCTTCCGCGAGGTCGTAACAGGAATATCCGGTGCCGGAGAGGAACGGCTGAGAGAAGGATGAAAATCGACTTACCGATCCCTTTCTGCCGGGAAAACTGAAAAACACGTCGGGTCCGTTCCGTTGCGGCATCTGACGAAGAACGTTTAACAGTTTTGCCGAGTGTCGTGGCTGTGACATACAAGAATACAATAAAAATTCTATACAATACATCATACAAGATATAAACTTCTACTCAAAAGTCTTAGGAAAGTTTCGTCAGTTTCTTTGAACGTGAATAGTTCTCTTTCGAAAGAAAATTTGTATTTCTATATCTTTTGGACCTTCTTACCCATTTCCCTTTTACAGCTTTCATAGCACCGAATAAAAGTTTTAACTCCTTCACCGTTATACTGTAACTGGCCAGCACTCCAAGCATGTCGATCAGTAGATCTATCGAACAGAGGAACGTTGCTTGTTGTGTAAATTGCACGTATGGACTATTATAGACGCAACCAGGATTAGAATCGTTTGATAAAGATTTACCTGCGACGACAGTTTCAGCGCGGGACAGCCGAAGCAGCACGTGTTCGATGAGGCTTACGTCTGTACACGCTTGTAAGTTGCGCACGCTCTTCCTTAAAATAGCGATGAACACGCTCCATATTTCAGCCTGTAACAAACAAAAGATACAAAACATGAGAAAAATAAAAGTATCATTTCATTGCCATGAATGTATTCTCCAAGTGTAAAAATATTTTTAAAAGATTGCAATTTCACACGACGGACTGAAAATCGTACGAGTGTAAGTCATGATCTGGAGAATTTGAAATTTATTCAGATATTTTAAATTCTTAAAGATATAATCCCTTTAGCCTAATTAATTAAGCAGAATAATTATAACTTTATTCTCTGCTGCGATACGTGTACGTGACTTGAAAAAATATAATGAAATTTTTACAACAACAAATGCTGCACGCTGTTTCTTAAAAAATGGTCTTCTATACTGCAAGTTAATCTAAATGAGCCCGTTCTTACAACCTCTTCCACTGAACTATAACAAATTCCAAAACCCATACCCAATCACGAATTACGTAAGTATTAAACGATACATTAACGCGAGCTGCATCGGCAACCATAAGGCCTACTTTAGTGGTGGTAGCTAATATCCAAATTATTATACAGCGCTATTGGTTAAAGTTATCTCAGCTTAGTCATTGGATAAGAGATCAGAAGTGAAGCAACAACCAACGAACGAACTCGCTTTTAATCCGTTACTAATACGTGAGCGACGTCACGGAGCGACATAATCGTGGAAAGCAAGAGGAGGCCAAACTGAAAAGCATCCAGCGACCGCCGACACCGTTGAAATCCCGAAAATGCGGTGGAAATTTCACCGGCTTGGAATTTCCGAAGTTTCGCCGAACGAGAGTTTAAGGGTATCCTATGTATATCGGATAACGCGATAGGATGGTTTTTCGTACGTGGATGGAATTAAAGGGGCGCCACAACTCGAGTTAATCCCCGAGGGAAAGACGTTTTGTGTAGAACATTCGAGGTTTGGTCTCTTTGGGGATTCGTGACAATTCTATCGATACCGATGCGAGGATAAACGAGCTCGTGCCGTAAGTAAATCGATCCTTTTCCTGAATAATTACGATGAATTAAATCTAAGTTGAGAAACTATGGCGAATAAAGAGCGAAATTTAAACAAAATGAACTTTGGGAAAATTTTCTAGCTTTAGTAACGTGACAATCTTTGTAGCGTGTATGATGTCGGTTAATTAAAAACAAATGACGTAGTCTTGACACGTTGTTTGGTGCAGGTTTGCTTGATTGACTTTTAAATAGCAATTTTAACGTCTTACAGCAAAACTTTATGTCTCTACTTTACAGTGTTCAACGTTTCAGTTAATTAGTTTCATAGATAGAACCCCAAGACATTGAGTAGTAATATCTCCCAAAGGTTATTGGAATACTTCTGTTCTTCGCTAATAAATTTGTTGTACACAGACTAATTAAAATATAGAGTGTTTTAATAGCTATTTAAAAAAGAAAGAAGGTGAGAGAACGTACAGCTTCTCTTCTCTTTAATTTTCAATCAAAGACGCGTGATAATTCTCCCATTCCGATTTCATCCCATACGTTTAAAACAGTTTATCAATTAAGAATTTAAAAGTAATGAAAGTACTGCGGCCTGGTATAAATTACACACAGAAATTTACATCATAAATTACGTTCAATACTTCGCAGCACTCATCTCCGTACTCTACAAGGAATATGGATGGTATATATAGATATAGTCGTGTAATCGAGTTTTTAAATTGGCATTTCGTTTTCCGCTTCAATTTTTAAAAAGAAAGAAATTTTAGTTCAGTTAAACTACCGTTCCTGTCTTTACCGTTCATTTATAGGTTGTATGACGAAACTATTTCTATCTTTAATAAATATAATAAACGTTATTCAATAATATATCACCGACGTTGAAATAATTTCGATATCCTTACGTTTCCATGAACGTAAAACGATCAATTATTTAACATAATATTCTATTTTCGAACATGAATTTCTTGACGTCGCTTAAAATCGTGAAAAATACGTTTCCAACAGTCTTCGATAGAAAATAGGAAGGAATGTTGAAAACTACTAAGAAACACATCGCGTAGAATTCGTAACGAGTAAAAGTTATTACCTTGGATATCGAATTTATTCAATGAATGTCTTTCCGTAATAATACAGTGGCATTGTTTCCACAACGATGTCGTTACAATACCGCGTTTCGAAGACAGTGTATTGCGCATCAGGGCACGTAAACAATGAAATATAACCGAAACTATGCGTCGTTCGTGTAACACCGAATTCAGCGTGAATCGGTAATATCGCCCGATCGAAGACGATTACACGTGCTTCGATGAAATTAAATTCTTTAACGATTTCGATGCCCTCCCTCCGTGAATTCGCGTAAATTTCTGCGCGTGAAATTTTCATTAATTTTTTCAGAAAACAACAAGGGAGAAACCCCAGAACAAACCGTCAAATATATGTAATATTACTATAAATTTAACGCTTACTTGTTGGAAAGATTGAACCAGGCTTCTCCTGTAGCAGCGGCTTTGTGTTAACACACCTTTCTTATCGCACGACAGAATTTAGACTACGGCTCTCGTCTCGCTACGCTTGTTATTATTACAAGAACGTTTCTCTCCTTTGATCGACCGATGGTGTTGTCGTTCTCCAATTTGTGTTGATATATTGATTCAACCACGTAGGTATTATTGATGTCGACGAAAATTTAACCACTGTTAACCCCTTAACTTACGATTTACGTTCGAGAATTTTGGACCCAAAAACGTAAACAAGGTATTATATATTATATTATATATTATATTTGGCCCGATCATCTTACAACGGGCTATATTAAGGGGTTAAATAAGTCTGTTGCTCATTAGTCGACTGTGGATATTTATGCATTTATAGAAAATTTAAATATATATTCATTAACAATACATATTTCAATATATATATTCCATATATTCCATATTCCATATATATTGAAATATGTACTGTTAATGAATATAAGGTCTTTAAATATTATATATATTTCTTTTTACATATATGGAATATATACAATAATAATAATAGAAAATTAATAATTAACATTTTAATGAATTTCTAATAGAAATAAAATATATAGAAGAACAATATTTCTTCATCGCGCATTTTCTTCTGCAATTCATCAGTCATGACAAAAAAATTCTTCCCCTCTTCTCCTAGAATTGTCGTCTCAAGCTCTAATGAATATTGCGAAAATATGTCGCGAGGATGCCAGCTGATCTCGCGCAATCATGTTTTTCATGGGATCGTTCAATTTCGTCTCTGGTACTCCGTCCATTTCGCTTGGTGCATTAAACTGTACTTGCGGGACTGGCACCCACTTTTCAACAACCGTGTTACGCTAAAAGCTACCAGCCGTGTACGGCTTTTAAAGCTGATTGCGACACCAAAGAGCGCTATTCTTTCGAACATTACCATGTTTGATGGACGTCACTTCAGCGCCTCTTTTTACATTCGTATATTCTTCTGATCGTAAGATCGATTTATTGGCCTTTCATATCAAATTCGTGTAGTATCTATCCATTTTGTGAATGGTATATTGTAAATGTAATATGGTTTTATATCACGATCCTTCGTGTGCATTGAAATGGTTTACTGGAATTAGGTCAACTTGGAGAAAATGGATCAGTAAAACATGGACGATTTTGAGAGAAAAGCGTGATATTACAATTTAATTTTAAACACGATGTCCTAGAAACTATTTGCAAAATTTGGTACTTGCTCCGTCCATTTTAATATAAGGAGTTAGTAATATTTCATCGAATTAATTTATTTCAATATTGACTTGGTAACCCACTGAACGTCGTTGCGAGTTCAACGTCTTTTATATCTCCTATATTTTTATACTTTGCAATGAATCTGGTATCTTAGATTCAGTTGTGATACCCGAACGAATAAAAAGGAATCTCAATTTTCCAATTTTATATCCACACTATTTTAATCCTCGTGGGATCATATTTTCATTGTCTATTATCTTTGAGACGTCCTAATGGAAAAAGACGATATCGGGGACAAAATATTTCGTTACGCCGTGTTTATCTTTCGCAACTATCCATCTTTCATGATCTTACATTTTTCCATAGCATGAATCCAAAGGAAGATATCAACGTGGTCTGTTTTTCCTGAACGATTTTAATCTCAATACGTCTTCTGATGAATTACGATAACGGGAGTGACGTTGGCGATGTAATCTTCCGGCAATATCGCGGAACGATGGAGCAAAAAATCCGAACTCCATTTACAGCGTTCCTTTGAAGACAGAAAAAAATACGATACTCGACCCAGTGAAAAGTTTGAAAAAAGAGTAAGAAATATTTCTTCGTTAAGAAGATCTAGAAAGAATTTCAAATTCACCAGAAGAATGTGATAATTGAAAAACAGTCTTGATTGCATTTTCTTTGCGATCCAAAGAAACCGTTAATGACGTTCTAATAGAAGGAGATCCAAGAAGTTTCGTTGAAACTAATGACCTCGCGTTTTAAAACTTTATTTCGAGATCTGCTCGTTGAAAAATCCGCTCGTATCGTTAGATCGTTGCGGATACTTTCAATTATTCTAGGTACGACGTGCACCTCGGTCGTTTGCATATTTAAACACGCCGAGAGCCTCTTGATTAAGTATTGCCGCTCGAGTTGATAACTCGGCGCTGTAGTTGCATCGGATAATGAAAATCGCGAAAGTATCGGCTGAAAGAGGACGAAGAACCGTGGAGCGTTCTCGACGTGGCTGCGAAACGAAACCACAGACGATCTCCCCTCTCGACCCCTTGTTAATTACATCGTTATGAAATCAGTAACCCTTATGCAATTAACAACCTTTATCAAAGTTCCATCATGGGTTCCCGTTTAATCAAATTCTCCTCTCTCGCGTTTCTTTCTCGATCCCTTCGTCGATATTGTCTTCTGCTACCCCTTCGTGAATAAATTGAATCAACCGATAACCGACGATACCGTTGACATCTTATTTGAATCTCATTCTTCGCCACTCTTCCTTCATACCTTATAGCCCAGAAGCTCGATATTTGGTTTCTCTTTACCGATAATCGAGACATCGCTCCCACGAAATGCTTTCCATTCGTCACTGCCAATTTTGCGGGCTTTCCAGCCACGAAGCGTACAAGACTTTATTTCGTTACACTCTTCGTTCCTTTCTTGATATTTATCAGTTTCGATTGCTAAAACTCACTGAATATTGAGGTTTATTAATATCATGGATAAATGACACTTTAAATACTTTCGTAATCTCTGCGGAATATAATCCAGTCTTATTACAGCGCTATTGAAATTTCAAAATGTTTCGTATAATATACGTAATATATTCATAAAAAATATCTACAAGTATTCGAATACTTTAACATAATACAGAAAAATAATTGGGCATATGTATTTTTCATTCAAAGTTATCCTTGGCAAGTATCACCGCAATATCAACATTTTCTCAACGATCTGTTTTTCTTCCATCGTTTATGCTGGCAACATAATCAGCTAACCAAGCGCCACGAATGACCAGCGTGGGGCTCAACTTCGCTAATCAAAGGAGCTTTTCACGGTAAAGAGACGTTGACCCAGTTACTTATTCCCTTTATCGTCTTCGTTCTACCTGGGAACACAATCGATTGGATAAGCGCAGGTATGTGGCCCGATGCAAAATCAAATATGTTTGGAATGTTTGCCGGGTACAAAGGGCGCCGCGGATCGTTCACAGTTCGCGTGATAAACGATTAACTTCCGCTAGGAACATTCAAATTCGGTACTGGCGAACCGTGAACACCGTAAAGCCTTTACGATATCCTTCCTTTCTGGCAAGTTCAATGTGCTCTCCACAGCTGGCCTCCGCATCATATTTTAGATTAGGGCCATGAGGGTTCGCATCAAAGGAAATGCGAGCCTGCACACAGGTACAAACGTATGCAAGAGAAGAAAGTAAGCTTTTCTCGCTCCGTAGACAGGTTCATAGAGAGACTCAGTAAAAATCGCTCTCGCGAATTCTATCAGTCACAAAGCTTCCTTGCGGCTGACCTCGGACTAATCTTCTTGCAAATTTGTTTTCGACTCAGTCAATTTTCGAGAACACACTGTTTGAAGTGGTTTGCGGCGGAATAGAGAAGTGAACCGCGGAGTAATCATTTTGCACAAGTTACGAAAATATTTTCAGTTTGCACAGAGAACGCTTTGTACTTCTTTTCTTTTTCTTTTTTTTTTTTTTTGAATCAAAAGTATTGGAATACGAATGTGATGGTCGTTGCTTGAGGCTAGTTATGAAAACGTTTGAAACTCGAGATAGAGAATGTTGGATGTGAAATATGAAACTCGATGATGAAGCTAAAATATGTATCTCTATAGAGTTTCGTTAACATTGTGTTAGATCTTCATGGGAGCCTGCACACAGACTAATTAGTGTCTAACATTGATCAGACATTGTTAAATATGTTTGGTTTATATTCTCAAGTAGAATCTCAAGTAAATAAAAATTGAATTCTTTCATTGGGTACATTATATCTTAAAAATTACTTGTTGCTAATATGATGATATTTTTCATTCACATCTTTGCCTGTTATTAAAAAATCCAATGTGGAATATATAAAAAAAATTCAATCGTGGCTTAACATTCCAGATAAATAAAATGAAAAACTCAGAGTGCTTTTCTTTCGTTTCTTAATCTATTTCTGAATCGTGCCATTTGTATTAAATGTTCTTGCGCATTGCCTCACACTACACCGGTGCAACCGTGTTGTCGTTTGGATCTTTGTTTTTCAGCGAACCGTCGAGCGTGTCCGCGTGATTTCAACCCACTCGGTTCGCAATATCGCGCTAGCAAACAAACGATTACGCGAGATCACGCGAGATTTCATAGATGTATGAATCTTCGTGTTTTCATCAAGGGGAAGAGAAAATAAAGATCTGCCAGGAGCTGGTTAAATTTTTCGACGAGGAGTGTGATGACAAGTGGCGTGGTAAACGAAGAGACGGCTAGTTCATTTAGAGAAACAAACAAACAATGCTTCTTTTAATCAACTTTTTGACTTTAATTGACTTGGCTAAGATACCGTCCGTCGCGTTTATAATTTTCTTTCTTGGCAGATTTCCGAGTAAAAAGTTTCACTCCAGATGGAGGATCGGTTTAATGGCCAAAATCAATTGGCTGCTCCAAGTTGGCGCGATATGAATTTCGCTGCGTCAAGTACAGTGTATCGTGAAAGTATTCGGACAGAGACCTTTCATGAATACTTTTCAATAACTGTTCAAATACTTTTGTGAGCTACTGTAGTTACTTCGTTATCTTACTTTTTATCGTTTTGTCATTATTTTGTAATTACTTTACTTTGAAACTATATTGTAATTTGTTACAAAATGTAATTTTACGGCGATAGATCGAATTTTACTAATCGTCGATGATGAGTTTGAAGTTGCTGACATCCTAACGATGCTTGTAAATGAGAATCTCACACAATGGTACTTCAGTGATAAGCTCGTAATTGCAAAGGTTCATAATTGTTTGCGTCAATAATAGCAAAACGAAGGAGATATAATCGAGAAATTTATAAAGCTTTGATGAAGATATATATGCAAGGTCATCAATATTTCCTTGTACAAAACGTTCGTGCTTTCAAAACGAAACAAAACAACCAAATATTCCGTATAATCTGGTATTATCTGGACCCTTACGAAATATTTCTTCTTGATAGTGGAAGATCTTTGAGATAATTTTATTTAAAGAAGAATGTTTATCATACTTTCCCATTTGCGTATTAAAATATTCATATTAGAGCATTTTATTAAAATAAATCTTGTAATTTAAATATTCTTTATTGAACTATTCTTTGTAAAAAGATCCGCTACCCGATTTACACGTTTTTTCCAACAGCAACATTATCAGATAATGGAACGTTAGAAGGAACGACTTAAAGAGCAGCATAATTCTCCTCTATTCTCTTTCATTTCGCGAACAGGACGTCAAAGCAACAATGGCACTCATTTATTTTTCATCGGTCCGCTTTACTCTGTCTTTTCTAATAATGAACACGGCAATTATCTTCATGTCAACGAAAGAAAATGCAGTCATTAAAACTACCTTACGAAACCTTTTGCTAAATTGCCTTAATTGGCCAATTAATTAGAGACGATGGAAGATAGATATAAAATATACAAAATTATAAATTGCCAAACCACGAAAACCATATTGTTTTATCATTATAAAATTAGCAAACAGTATTTTTATCACAGATTTCTCTTGTTTAATTTTAAATAAAGTATTATATTATACATAAATATTATAAATAAATATTTTAAAAATATTTTAAAAGAAATATCCTCTTATATCATCATTAAATATTAAAAATTTTTTTAATAATTAGAATTTCATTCCTGACACGGTCGCATAATTATAAAAGAAAAATAAAGGTATATTATACAATACATTTTCTAATATAAAATGTCCAGATCTCATTTGGAACTTTAAATTGCCATCAAATTGAAACATATTTATACATAAGCAACATATTCCGATAAATAATATTTCTGATTGTACATAACAATTTAATAATAAAATACAGTTGTCAGGTTAAATAAGAATACATTTATATTTACTACGTAATTAACTTATGAGTCTGTAAAATCTTAATCAACATACAGCATCCGGATTCTCCAGATAATATTCTTAATATTCTTAACCTCTTTTAAGTATCATTAATTCTGCTTAAAATCTATAAGAAATTCAATAAACAAAACAGCAAATTATATATATAACTCGCATCATCATTTTTTTATCTGTCTTTCAAATCGCATGATATATTCTTAATGTAAATACTCTTTAAATTTTACTGTTTTATAGTGACACAGTGTAACATGAAAATATCGACGATGGAAGGATAAAGAGAAAACGTATGTAGGTGAGCAAAATCACTTCGTTGAAGCGTGAAATGAAAGGGATTCAATTTGTGTGCTCTAAATGACTGTGACACGGTGTCGTGGATGTGTTTGTGTTTATGTAGATTGCAAGTTAAATCGAAGCAAGATGGCCACTATTACTAGTGATGGTCAGAGAACGATGGATAGAATAAGTTTCCTAGTCCTCGCAGACGGCAAACATTCACGCTGCACATGGCCTTCATTTGCATTTCCTGTATGACCTTACTTTCGGTCGTAACGGTAACGGCTCGTTCCTCGCTTTGCTTCTCCCGTGATCTCGTGTTCGCTCTGCCCGAAATCGATATTTCCTTTTAGGTACCATCGCATCGTCGACATCGCATCGTAAAACGTCTACTATTGAATGGAACTATAAGCAATGGAAAAGGAATGCGCTACAGCGAAAAGCTTTGTACAGGATGAGGTAGTCGGTGTAATGACCTGGAAAATTGCTGATATTCCTTATTGAAATAGACTCAGGATAATAAATTTATGAAGTCGATCCGTATAATTTCTTGTACTTTATAAAGAAAGAGTTTTTTTTTTCATAAAGAGATTCTTGTACTGTATATCAATATCGTGGAAAATAAAAAATACGAGGAGATTATTTATGTTAAAAGATATCTTTGCTACTCAACGCGATTCGCTGTTTTCGAATTTCGCGGAGTCGTAAACTTATGATTACGCTCGTTTCTAACGATATACCAGGGACATCGATTTATGTACATTTAATTGTATTAGAATGAGTCTATTTTAAAATAACTAACTATGGAACTTCAAATATTTATTAAGCTAATATTCTCATTACACTAATGTTTGAAATATAACAGAAAAATTATAATCGGACATCTTATGAAATATTTATAAAATAATCATTTGTTTCTATAGACAACTACGATAATTTAATAATAATAATTACGGAGGATATTATTACGAGACACGAGATGGAGACACGAGAATGGATTTCACAACTGCTTGGAAGCTTGCGCGAAAAAAAGCTGTTCGTGCGCTAATTGCGAAAGAAGGAATGGAATGGCCGTTTCATAAATGATTACAATGAAATACCAACTGGTATTATAGATGTCATAACTTAGCGATAGCACGAAGGCTTGCGGCATTCTCCGGAACAACTGGGAATTGGTCTGAGGATGCCGTGAATTCCTGTGTTCGTCTGTTCTGATGAACGTCCTGTCGACACCGTTCTCGCTAGAACTTTGCTCCGAATTCGACTCGTAACCATTGATCTTTCTTCGTGCGAAAATTCTTCCTGTCATGGCCAATAATCGTCACCGTATTACAAACAGAGCACTGGAATACTAACACGGTTGTCTAATTGATATATTGCGAAAGTTAATGAATTTTGGTCTCTAAAAATTGAAAGTAATTCTGCTTGATTCATAAATAATCAGGTTTTGTGTTGAATAACAACTAAGCAAAGAAAGAAACATTTCTTTCTGTTAAAAGGTAACGAAATTTCTTTGATATAGTCGTAAGACGGAATTGGTCGATTCAATCATTTAGTTATACTACTGCGTCTGATTACTACGCACTGATTCGAAGATAGACAAACAAGGTACAGAATTAAGCTGCAATGCGTAGCTTTCTCGTGTCTCACGAACTTTAATAATTTTTAATTCGGAAATAAATCCTACCATTTATTATTAATTATAATATATGTAAATCAAAAAGTATAACTACATTCTTCCGTTTTTTATCCTCCGATACTTTTGTATTTTCTCTTTCTCTTCTCGCTTCTTTTGTCATCAAGCTTTAATTCTTAATCGAAACAAATACACGATACCACGAAATTCAATTAAAATTCCTCCTAGCCATATTCTAGGAAGACCGCAGCTCTTAAAATTTTAATCGTTAACCCTTGATCCTTGATATAAAATAATTAATTATACATAACATTTTACATTCTGACTAAATTGCGAAGCCATAATCTGCTTGTCGATCGATACTTGACGTGTGCGTCGATATATAGTGAAAGCCACTCGTTCACAGTTAGCAGCTCGAGGAAAATAGAGCTATATGGGATGGCTACGTTTCAATTACCTCGGTGGTTGGTCTCTCCGCCGTCCCGCAACTACCTAAACCGATATACGGAATTTGCCTAAGCCCACGGGTATGGAGCAGCGTCGCGGGAGCTAGATAAATATGACGACGACGCTGGATGCAGGACATGGACCGTTTCCCTTTTACCGGAACGCAATTTAGATTCTATCTCATCGGGACGAGACGCGAGCGCTCGAGCCTTTCGTCCGGATTGCGTTTTTCTCCCCTACACCTCCTCTTACTTCCATACCCCCTTGGATACACGATTTTCGTTTCTCCCGGCTGTATTTCCAATCTTCGTAAATTGAAGCCTCGGCTGGAAGCACGCCCGTACACTGATTTAGTTAGATAAAAAAAAAGAAAAACGCTCATCGCGGTTACGCCTGTTATATTCGAGGTTCGATTGCTTCGTAATTATGATTGCCTGATCGTTACCGTTTATCCTCTTTGTATCCAGCACGTTCAATTTTGTGAACGTCATCGATAAACCTATTTCGTGCAGATTAAAGTATTATGAGAATATAGGTGTATCGACGGCATAATTTTTTTTTATTTTCTTGGAAGATATATTTGTGTATGTATTTAAGTAAGAAACTGTAAGAGAAGTTTAGTAAACAATGAAATTTTTATAGCGACTTTCGAGAGAATTATGTATTTAAGGGGTGAAAGATGCGTGACTTTATTTCCTTTGATCAGATACCATTGTTTGCTCGAGAAGAAAAATATCGTGATTAATTCTGGTGAGAAATTATTAATTAGAAATGATTGATTATTATTGAGGTTATTAGATGTATAAACAGACAAACGCGTGGATAAATTGTAAGATAGAAAATATATTTTAATACAGAAGTGTAAGTACAAGCAGGAATATAATTTGAGCTGGTCTAGATCCACACGCTAGCAGCGTTACCCTATAACTGAAAACCCTAAAGCCAACGTCGCCTGTCTACTGTTTATGGTCTGCCTTCGTCTCAGTCTTTTGTCTATACGCTGTCGATGGCTTCAGTGCTTGAGAAAACTAAAAAGACCAGATGTAGAGTTTTCTTAGAAGTGGTGATCATTTCAACAATTATTAATACGAATAGTTGAAAGAAGATGAATCATGTATTTGCATACCTTTGTTTCGAAGTTCCTTTTAGCTTAATTCTTATGATCAGAAAAGCTTCGAATCAATTAGGAAGAAAAGGTTTCAGACTTACAATTTCTTTTCTCTCTTCGATAGTATTCACGTTACCACATTTTCACGGAGTGCAAGATTTCAAACAGAGATTACAGGGATTCTAATTTCCGAAAGGTAGCATTGCATAGTTGCACTTAAGTAAAATCGAGGGAACCGTTCGGAGGATCTTCATTGGCACTCTCACGATCTTACTGCTATTCACAATCTTCTAAGAATACCTTAGACTTTAGGGGAAATGGGAACTGAGCAATAGCTTTAAATTAGTTTCGAAGAATCACAATTGCTAACTATCGAACTGTAAAGTACGTGAACTTTGATTTCTCGTTAACGCGTATTGCTATGCCGTACTTGGATCTTGAATCACGTTCAGTTTGATCTCAAGATCTTTAATTCAATCTTAAGCTTAACGTAGCATTCAGTGATTAATCATTCAGCGTTCAAATAGCTTCTACGATCGATAATTCGTTCGACGAATCGTGCAAAATTTAATTTTGTTTTTGACGAAGCAGTATAACGTCAAAGTGTATTGGATGTTTCATTCAATTAATGCTTCGTCTATAGCTCAATTAACCATTTCATTATTTATTTGCAGAATTTTTTTGTTCCTTTAGGATTAAATCTTAGTTCCTGTGAATTAAATTTCTATGCACAGAATGCATGAAGAAAAATACTGTCTTCCTTTGATATTAATTCGTGCAAGAACAAGAATTTTTAAACGAAGTCCAAGTACGATGGTCGAAAGACAGGAATTTTAGACGTAACGTGTTCACTTGCGAGATTTCAAATAAGCTCTCCCGGGCTGGTTAAATATGAGGGCGAATTTTCGTAAGAGGGAGCAATACGAGAGTCTGCAGTAAAAGAGTTTACAAGAAAATATTAAAAAGTCGAGGAGGTCTGAAGTAAGTACCTGAAGCCAACAGCTTAACGTGGTATATACACTTAAATAAACCCTTCATATTTTCTAATTTAACACTTTTATCACTTCTATATTTTGACGTAATAAAATTGAACTCATATAGTTGAATCGATCGTCAACAGAACGAAGTTATGACTATAAGAGTCTTATTCAATAAATTAAAAGTAACAAAGATTCCTTGAAATGTAAATATACTACGATATTCACAAACTATCAAACGCCAGTTAATTTAAATTTTTCATCGGGCTATACCAAACTTTATCCGACTTTAAATCAGTTTAAATCTATAAAAAAGCTTTCTCTTCGTTTTAGACGCATTCCGTCGGTGTTTCGCGAAAGTTGATAGAAATGTCGATCGCGATCTCCGCAGACTACGCAAATCGAAAGAGTGCTTCCCATAGACACGTACAAACGTGCAGGAGTACGATTACCGCCGTGTCAGACGGTAACGAGATAACTTGAAAGAAAAAAGAACGCTCTGTGCTTCTGTCAGCAACGTTCATGTAAAACGAAGGCGAGACAGAAGATAGTTGAAGGGATGATTGAGGGAGAAAAAGGACAGGACGATGGAACGAGGAAAAGCTCCTGAAGGAGAGAGGAAATGGAATCGTGCTGCGGATTAATGACGCTACTTTCCCAGTGATTCGAACGTGTCAATCAATACCTACGGTTATCCTTCCTAGACGTCCGATATCAGATTGTACTCGTCATTTTTGAGGATCTCTTGTTGTTTGACTCGCGTTCGTTCGAGCTTGGATTTCCACAAAGGTATCTTGTTATTCTTCACTTCGTACATCCCTTTTTCTTTTGAAATAACGCGAAATAAAGCGTCCCCGGACGCTAAATCGGAAACAAACAAGATTTTTGAACGAAACGTGTGACTTGAATTTTCCTTTGTCATTTAACCATCGGATAAAATCGTAAATGGAGATATGAAAGCTTTCCATGGTAAGTGTTCAAATACTTTCGTGAATCAGTGTAGGTGTTTGCTAGTTTGTACTACTTGTATCAGTTTGAAAAAGATTAGAATCTGAATGAAACGAGACTTTCATTGTACTGCGCGATTTTTATTTAACTTTTTAATTGCGTGGAAGCAAAAGGACATGAAAGTTTCCTTTTCAGATGCGTTTAACTGGCTGAGTGAAAGAACAACGCTATCGTCGGAAAAGTTCGAATTGAACCGGGAAGTTGCAGCTCGTTAGAGCGTTTATAATCCGCTTACGAGCGAGTTAACTTCGAGTTCCAAGAAAAACAGATCGAAAGCGATTTGTTCGAATTATAATCCACGATTCTGGTTATCGGAAAAGCTTCCACGCGCGCCAGGTTATGGCGGGGCGTTTAAAAACGATCGGCAAACTCGTTCGAGTTATTGCTGTTGAAATAACATTTCCGCAGTTTGCCTGTTTGCCTTTCGTTCGTGCGCTTAAACATGCACAACGAGTGGAAAAGCAAACCAATTAGTCAAGCAATGTGCCACGTTTCCAGGGTGAAAACGCAATAATTTTGTTTTTGTCGATGATACGAAATACACGTCGGAGGAATGCCCGGTAAAATAGATTTCAGAATTCAATTACGTTATTTTGTGTCCAATTAAAATAATTCGTCACCTGCGTCGTATAAAAACTAATTTCAATATTTGTGAATTATGGTTCGACAGATTTTATCTGTAGGAAAAAATATCAATTTTCTAATTTTAACTTCAATTCTTCAGTAAATCTTATCGAATATAAAATATAGTTTTTCAATATTTTGCATCTAACATGGTATTACATCTGTTAAGAAATGCACATTTATATATACAAGATTGTAATAGGAAAGGTTCAAATAGGTTCAATAGAAAAATTCAAAAGATTATTTTCGAACAGTTGCAATAATTTAGGACGATTTGCGAAAAGTGCCACGAAACAGGATACGATACACACGGTTCGATAATAACGCAGGTGGAGTGGATTGACGCGAACGGGAAATTGCACGTGGAATTGTTAATTACCGTGCGAACGTAACCTAATGATGCGGTTCGGATCGGAAGATATTGGATCTGTGCCGTGCCGGCTGCTTCCTAAATCGATCGAATCCTCGTTGTAATTCCAAGTACATGTCTCCTAAAATTGCGATATCGTGTTTTACACGCAATCGCAAATCTATCCCGCCGTCATCGACAGTCGTTCAGTAGGTCATCGGTGGATTTCAGAGGATGTGCAAACGATCAGATTTCTCTAAAGAATTATAAGCTGAATGAATATGAACTTTTATTGGAACGAAATAAAAATTTTTGAAAATTTCAGAGATCTTCGTATATTAAAAGATAATATTATTCGTATCTGTTTGATTTGTAATAACGATAGATTTTTAATATCAGTAGAGAGCAAGTTTACTTTAGTATTTTTATTATCTTTGTATATCTATGTAGTTCAATTAACTTATTCACTACCATATTTTTCATTTATTTTATTATTACTATTCTTATGGTAAAATTATTATCAACTTGGTAAAATTTGTTCAATCTTGTATAATGCTCTAGAAATTTTTCGAACTGTGGATAAAACAAGTCGAAGTGAAACTGCTGACCACAAAAATTCTTATAAAGCGCTTAGAATCGTGACGTCCGTGAATGTGTCGTGAAAATATATCGAAAAAGAACTCGAAAAATAAAGTAGTGAGCTGCGAGCAAGAAGCTGAAACGACAGAAGCATCGGAGCAGTAAACCAGAAGCTGACATCCTACCTTCCACGTCGTCGAATTTTCTAAACAGGTCAATGAAAAGGCAACTGTTAGCTTCCAGCAATTCCTTGTCATTGGTATTTGCCAATTCCTCGAGGTGGTGCAAGAATGTTGGCACAACTTTCGTTAGCTACTGTCATCATGTACATGTAATTTGCTTTAACTTTAAGGTAGAAATGGTGAGATAGATTCACAAGATTTACTCGAAAGAGAACGTGAATAACGTTTTGTTAATAATTTTAATCCAATTTCACCATTTCCTGTTCTATCACACATTATCGTTAGTTCTATTTTTTAAATAAAATATCGAGAAGATAGCAAAGATAGATTTTTTTTAGAATATCATTCCACCTTAATATTTTAATGCAATCTTCGCGATGAAATTTTCTATAAAAATAATTGGAACTGAAAGTAATACGACACATCAAAGGATATTTTGCAACTCTCTTAGGAGACGTAGCCACAAACAAGACACAGAACTTGATATCATAATCCAAGTGTTGGAAACTCAGTTGATAGGTTTCGTTGATAAATCTCGCATCTTATCCCATATCTTATCTGTGCTAATACAACTTCTTGCTCTAAACTACCGTCTATCGATCTCCAGTCTGAACAAGATTACGCAACGTGACGCTTCTCAGGTTCCTACATCTGAACAAGTTTTCGCTTACGTAGATGATTTAACGATCGCTTTTACGCAATCGCCCGATTCAATCCTATTTTTGTGCCGGCATTTATCGAAAGCACCGGGGGATCAACGATTTCGAGGATTATCGATGGCCGTGTGGTATTCTTCGTAACTTCTGATTCATCGACGTCAAACCCCTCGAACTCTTTGCAATTCGGATCGACACGAGTATTCGGAATACGAAACGGAAATTAGAAACTACGAGATCCTCGAACGCGTTCGATGCGTTCTCGTACGCGTAAAATGACAATAGACTCGACGCGATAATAACACCTATGTGGGTATGTGTTAAATGTGACTCGGAAGATTAACTGTTTTGCTCAGTTCGCGGAGCATTTGACACGTTCGTCCCGGAAAATTAATATTCGTGCGAGTATACAAGATAAATGAAATTGAGCAACCAAGCTCGAGATTTTCAACGACTTCGATGTAATTTCGGGATTCAAGCTTCGTGACGTTACACGCTTCCATGATTACGTTCGAGAGTTGAATTTCGATGCAACTACCCCCTTTCTCCATCTCGCTTGAAGATTGTCACCGGCCTCGGCATAAGGAAGTTAAATTAAACGGATACGAGAAATGATTCGTGTTCCTCGATGTCTATGAGTTACAACGAACTCCTTTAATTATCGTAGGTATCACAATTGGATAATCGTTATGCAATAAACAACTTTGTAATTTCTTGTTAGCTTTGTTACTAATTGAACGCGTTTTAACCTTGCACCATAATTTATCAGCTACGTAATATTACTTAGACAAGTTACAAATTACAGGTTATAAACTTCCATTAAAATACCAAATATTTAAGCACTTTTAAAACAAGCTTCTCGATTCTATCGAAACAGCAATTCTCGCGAGATTAATTTACCGTGTAACGAGCAGTTCATAGTAAAAGTACCGTGATCGCTTTTTAATAAGATAGCGAAGAGGTAAGAGAGAACGGAATATTCCGAGGACTTTTTGCTGAGGTGGAATTGGCTCGATCAGAATGCAATGGAGCGAGAGGCTATCACACGCAGCGTTGGCCAGCTCCAACTTCATCGCCTCATCACGTCCTTATCGACTCCATACATCAGGCGGATTTATTCCTACGTATCTTGACCTTCGTTCGTGGCTATCTCGTCGAAAGTATCGCCACGTATACGGTGATCCACGTTTAGATTCATGGAATCACGGCAATCTTGTGCACCCGACCCTTCTTTATTTTTGATCCTGATCGAAAGAAACGAAATCCTAGCAGTTTTGTAGATCGGGATTCCGGTTTACGAGTATCGAGAGCAACCGAGGGAATTGTTTCTAATAATAAAGCTATCAGGAGTGCATTTTTGTTCGTCGTTACCGTACTTGAGAAGGTCTGCGACCGATTGTCTGAAAAATAATGGCAATAATGTTAAAAGATTGAATTTCAATTCGATTTACCAGTCGTAAGGTTAAACGAGATTTTCGGATCGGAAGATGCTTAGGTGGTTCGAGTTTAAAGCCTCGAAGAGAACCCAGACCTCAGAGTTTCCGAAACTCCAATCATTCTCAACTTCATAGATATGAATAGAATAATCTTGAGATTTATTCGAAATGCAAATTCGTGCATTTTACCATTCGAATCTTTTCGTCTAGTAGATATTACTTATATGGAAATAGTGAGATGCGTCTAACTTTTAGAAATGTAGTTATTATTCGCTGAAAATTTGTTGATTCTTTTTCATCGAGAACCGCGGAATAAATGGAAGAGAGAAATGTCAAAAATAATACGAATGCGAGGATAATAGAATATTACAAAGCGGCGTAATACAATATCGCAAAATAATTTAGGTTCGATCAATCCTAAATATTCGCCAGGCCAGACAAAGAGCCGATTTTAAAAGGCTATTGAATCGGAACGTGTGCATTCGTTCGTGGAATGGATGGAACACCACAAATTAAACACCTTCGATCAGTCATGAACGTCGCACTCGCAGATAAAATAATTTTCCAGGTCTAGCGCACCTATCGTTCTGCAACACGTTTCGCGCTACTATTAGTTTAGTATTTATACGAACAATTCTATTGTGTCGTATCAACGAAATATTCGCGGCTCAATAATCTTTCGATATTATCCTATAAACGACTTCTACGTTATGTCAAAGCTGAACATGTGCTGAAATGCTTAGCGATTTTACTCGAAATTCGAGGGATAAAATACCGTCCGATTCGATTAAATATATCAATTACAGCAGAAGCACTATTTCTACGGATAGATAATGCGTTTTTCTACGCTACCAGTAAAGAAAGATTAATTGTCTCGGGGGAAGATATATAGCGAGTAAGATTGCCGCAAAGAATTTCCACTTTCCTGTGTGGAAAGGAAAATTCCAACAACTGAAACGGTCAATTTTTCACCTGGCCGAGGCTGAGAAAGCGGAGGTCAAGTGCAAGATGTCTTCGTGGACATTTGGGAGTGGAGGCAAGAGTATCGTATATTTCTTTCGAAATATTTTCTTTTATTTCCTTAACACTGAATTCTACGATTATCTCGTAAAAATAAAAATTATCGGTAAAACATTGTACTTTATTCACCTACTTAACACCGGGAAAACCCGTTATGAAGATTGCAAATCTGAGTTTTAGGGGGTTTCATGTAGTAATATTTTATGAACTATAATTTGCTAATTATCGAACAAGTACATAATTTTTAAATATTTAAAAATTTGCCAGCCTATACTCGAATTGATTGTGTATAGCGCATTATCCGTATATATCTTAACGAAGAAATAAATAGGAGAAAAGTTATCCTGCTTTAATAATAAATATAATGTAAAAGAGTAATATTAAAAACCGAATCATAGTGCTCGCAAAAGATGTAGACACCGAGGAAAGGAAATTGCATAAACATACTGTCTATTTTCTGCAGTAAGGATAAGTTCATAAAGAAGGAGGAAGAGATCCTTTCTGTCTCGCTGCTTAATCAAACAGGTCAAGAGGAACGAATGCTAATACAGAAAGAAGTACGGCTGAACCTGTTCGTTTCTTAGCGTCTGTATATTAAAAAAGAATATTATTTCAAAATTTTCATTATATAAATATTTTCAAAATAATACGAGTTTATTATGTTCCAAAGAAGTTACAATTAAACTAAGTGAACAGAGATAATGATTTTCGAATGAATCTCGAACGACGCGAGAACACTGAACACTATCAAGTGCTATACTAATTTGTTTAACTCGTGTACTTGAAACTATCAGTTATCCAATTAATTTCTACATGTAATACATGTCTCTTCTGACAATCTATGCTTATGAATGAACACTTAAAAGCATTTCGACAATTTTACTCACAAGTATTAGCCATTCGCGTTGTATCCGTCAACTAGCATAGCTAACGCCGAATCCCGGTACAAATCTCATTTACCTAAATACCGACTCTGTAACGGTACCCCGAGTCCCTTGGGTAACGCGTAGTGTCGTAATGTTCATCCACAATTTCGTGAGATAGTGGCTCACGAAAGCTGAGACACGATAACGTAGTAATCTTGTTCTAGAGAAGTTTTGAAGGAGCAGCTGATTTGAAATTATAATCAAGAAGCTGTCCATAAACGCGGCCAGAGTAACGACCCTCGCGGCTTCTCTCCTTCACATCGAAATATTTCCTCGCGATTTCCCCTTTCCACGTGACTCCGCTCCTTCTCTGAGATTTTCTCTGGTTCTTTCCCGACGTTTCGCGTCCCTGTACTCCGGAGTCAATTTCGACAAGATGGAAATTTTCGCGGCGATCGGTCGAGCACAGATCTCAGCCGCGTTCAATTTTAACGGGGATTTATGGAGATAAACTGAAATAAGATTGAACGCTGTTCACTATTCCAGCCACGTTGACGGATATTTTATACCGGTTTTCTTGCACACGTTACTCCTCCGCCCCCCCCCTTTCTCTCGTTCTCCCTTTCCCACTTTGCGAATTGAAATGCAACTTTATAAACGAGCGCGAGGGTGAATGCTAAATAAACGCAGGATCTTTCGACCATCTGCGTTTTTTCCAGCCATTCTTCACTTTGCTTACGGGCATCCCTTGTTTCTTGTTAATCCATTAAAGAGCGACGTTGCGTTAACACAACATTTCGTTTGCAATTTTCGCAATTAATTTACGTCACCTGATACCTTTTCCCTCGCTATAGCTTCTTTCTAGATTTTACAATCGTATGAAATTTAAAAAACTGGATGTACATCTTTGCAACATCATGATAAACCACGCACACGAATTGCTTGGTAACATGAAAATGGGAAACATCGATTTCCAAAATATCAGGCAAAATTGTCTAGATTCCCCGAAGCCAGTCGTGTTATCGTAAACTCGTCGGATTGTCTGGTTTTGTGTTGGTGAAGGCAAACAGTCGTAAACGAATAGACCACGCGCGAACAAAGAGAGTGACGGCAATCTCTAGAGAAATAGGAATGAAAAGTTTCTTCCTAGCGAGGCATCCCCGAGGAGACATCACACATAACGAGGATAGTGTTCTCGGGTCATTCGATAATGAATTATTATTCCGGGGCCGCGGCTCGTCGTGACAATGCATTAAATTAAAGAAGCTAGCGAGTTTGCCGCGTGAACCACTTTCCAGTATACGACGGCTATAGCGAAGTCGAAATAACATTAATTAAGCCCGACATCGGGAATAGACGAGAGGATGCAATAATAGGATCACACTGACGGTTATTAAACGCGCTGACTGTGTTCTCCAGACTGTAAGTAAATCACGAAACAAGCAGTTTTGGAACCAGTTCACTACGAATTTGAGTCTGCTACAATAACTTATATGTAAACTCGGGACTATTACATAATTTACAGTTTAGTAGAACTTCGGTTAAGGTAGAATGAATCATTGAATACATCTTTCTTCTCTTTTGATTTTCTGATTTCTATGCCACTGTGTAGCTGAGGCCGAATATTTTAATAAAATTTCGAAGATGAGAATAAACTAAAAGGTTGGAAGATATGACTTAATGAAAATAGGTGATAGATCCACAAAGTGACAAACACGCATACTTAATCTGAAAATCAAATGAAAAGATAGTTTTAATGTGAAATTGACTCATCATGTTTTCTATGGTCTTCAAATTATTATTACATATCCAATGTAATTTAGCTGTTTAACAGCAAAAATATCA
Source organism: Bombus impatiens (assembly GCF_000188095.3). NCBI lineage: Eukaryota > Metazoa > Arthropoda > Insecta > Hymenoptera > Apidae > Bombus > Bombus impatiens. The sequence goes on from NT_176962.1 coordinate 1,731,968, forward strand.
CGAATCATCGAATAATGTAAAAATAACTTGACGATATTTTCGCAATACTTTCCATCTATCCTCCTCCATAAAAGCTATCAACTTGTGCAACGTTCTTACAAGAAACTTACTCTTGAAAATCCTTTTAACTCGAACTCGGCCGTGTCTCGGCTACCGTATTTCATCGTACAACTCGGTCTTTATAGACAACGAAGGTAGCAATTTCCTTCAAAGGCTCGACTCAACGCGCAGATATGATTTATGAGAATATATCAACGAAAATAGTATAGAAAATTCTTTTACATACGTACGAAACCGTGAAATTCCGTTTTATATTCAAAGATAAATCGTCCGTACTATTAGCTGCTCAAATATAAAGATTTGCATAGTACGAGGTTTTGAGAAAGTCGGTCGCGATGACTGTTAATCAACAAGATTCATGCAAAGAATATAGCCCGAGGTGGGTTTCCCTCTTCGCGAAATGTTCGAGGTAAAAGAGGGTAGTCGTTTTCGGCGAAATTTTCGTTTAGCTCGTTTGGTCTGCGAATTCACGAGCACCGTTCCTCGTCGTGGCCTCTGATTGGCAATAAAACACGATTGGCCCGAGTCAAGACATCGTTCGAGAGCAACGAGTAAATGAGAGGCGTATTTCGCTGTCGTCACTGAACCAAAGCCGTCGATTCTTAAACGTCGCCTCTTGAACGTTAATTGCTTCGTCTCTGAGGCTGACGTTAAATCGTCGTCTTCTGCGTTTCATTGTATTTGCGCTGGTATAAATAACGATTTGTTAGCGGATAATATTGTTAACAATTTCAGCCTTTATACTATACTCATATTTCGTTGTTATTCTGTCTATTTGAGTTGTCCTGTGGTGATATGGAATCCTTTCGTTACAACTGTTAGTATCAATTTGCGAGAAAACCAGGCTATGCACGATTAACAATAAACTTTGCCTGAAAGCTTATCGATAACAAATTTCATTCACATAAACATTAATAGCGGCTTTTTATTTTTGCGATCTGACAGTGTCTTTTTGTTAACTGTTATTAATTAGTGCGTTATAGTATAATCAATATAACGAGTTTTCGAAGAGAGCTTCATTTACGATTCTATTACACTGAGGTGGTCTATTATACGTGTTGGCTGGTTTATTGTAGAGACAAGCGAGGAATTTGTAGTTGTCAGTTATATTAAAATCACAATGCTACTGTTCAACTCCACGCTCGCTATTCGACTGTAGGACTCGCTATAATAAATATACTGATTGTCCTAGAGAGCACGTTCGTCTATTTGCATTGATCGGTGATGTTACAAAAAGGTCGAACGTAACTCCGGTTGACGATTACAAATAACAGCGATAATGTTTTGTCCAGAGTTCGTTTACCTTTGAACCTAGCAAACCAAAACAACATTGGCACTCCAAGGCACAACAATATGAGTCTCTCCGATTCGGATCTTCCATTGATTCATGTGCCGCTACAACACTATATATATATAACATCAATATAAACATCAATAGCTGGCAATAATTACATTCAAAAAATGTTATTTTTTAGTTTAACTTGTATAATATATTTCCAGCATATTTCAAATCTTTCTTTGCATAGGTATTCTCTTACAAAAGTGACTTGCTATAGTATATTTTACGCATGAAATGCTCCCTTTTTTCGCAAATTTTTATCGAGCAGAACGTAACAATTCAGTAAAGATATCTCCATTGAAATCGTTGTTCAAATTTATAAAGAGAAGAACTGCAACGGGCATAGAATCCAGATTGCGAAACAACGCAACTAAAAGTTCACAAAGGAGGATTGGTCTTGTATAGTATACCTATGCTCGCAATTGTAGCAGGTGGGAATGAACTTCTCGGACGTTGGATGTGAATGAAGGTCTCGTTGCACTACTGCCTGTAAATGACAAGTGTTTAGGAAAGCATAGATGGGATCAAGTTGCTGTTTGGCGTAGAAGGCAGTGTTTCAGGCAAGATACGACTTTAAATGGATTGTACGGATAGAGAACACATGGAGTTTCCGATATAACGAATCGTTTGGCTTGATGGTGATGGCTTTGCGAATAGAATGAAATCGAAGAACGAGTTTAGTTTGCGGTTAAAGTTAGTTGGTGTAAAATGAGAAATGTAAGAATAGAATTGTAACTTGGAATTGTATCACAACGTCTATTCATTTTACTGTAATTTTCAAAATAGTACAAACATTTCAGAGTATTCCATCTCTTGTATCCATCTCCTACACTAAACATCAAATTCTTAGAATGCAATGATTACTATCTTCAAATCTATCTTCATTCTCACAACACAATCACAGTCCTCGAATCAAGAAAAATCTCTCATTGATCAATTGAGATACTTTTCTTCGTTATCTATGACATCTTACTTGAAATTTTTCCACTTCATCTTATTCGTTCGCTTCCTCGAAACGAACGAACTCCACAACGACAATGATGTACGTCGAAATCGCGTCACGAAAGTGATCATCAAGGTCCTTCAGGAGGTAATCGCGTTCCATGCTGAACCAGAGATCGTGTTAATACACTACTGAGAATTCAGTTTCACGTTTACTTTGTCTATTGACAAACATCAAATATTCCAATAGCTTCCTGTTAGCTCAACTGTTTATTATTAGTTTCATATGATGACAATTGTATAAAATCACACCTACTGAATATTTCGATCATCATTTAAATAAATTTCACGTGAAGATGTTTCTATAAGATCACATCTATTGATGTATTTATTTGAAACAATTATATGAACGGTTTATAAATATTCAGCAAAGAGATAAACCTAACCTTGACTGTCTTTCCTTCGATCTCAACACTTCCATTTGATGCACTTATACTTCGATTTTCCCACCCTGTCTGCTCCTCCTTTGTCTTATGCTCAACGACGATCCGTTCAGCACGAGCCAGTGTACTCGGCCGCGCGAATCCATCCTCCTGGAAAATTATTCCTCTGAAAGGGAGTCGGGCTTTGGCACAAACTGCTACGGAACCAGCCACCGATTTCGAGCCCCCGAAATCGGCTGAGCGATAACGCCGTCGTGACGTCACATTCTCGATAACTGAGAAATTTCTGTCGGGCCGTGGAACCGTAGCCAACGGACTGGAAGAGCGTAGAGCTCTGCGCGTTTAATGGCGAGTTAGAATTAACCAGGCGTCCGCCTCTCTGCTGTCTCAAATGATATCGATGCACAAAACCAATGCTGTTGGCTGGAGAAACTAAACGTGGGCTTGATAGTTTGAGCACAAGAAACGATTAAGAACTGAAAGACAATTAACACGTCTGTTTTTGGGCCGCTGAGTGTTTGCGCTTGACAGGACGATGGGAATATTGTCTGTGGTCTTGTAAATTGTAGATTTGAACGTTTTATTCTACAATATTGGGTTTATTTCAATTTTTAGCGGATTTTTAATGTAGTTGTTTCAATATCGAAAACTTTTTCCGGTTAATTGTATTCGCTATTAAGAAATCTATTAAACTGAAATTATAATATCGTTGTAATAAAATTATAATAAAAAAATCTGATCGATTTATAATATTTTAATAGAACTTCCAAACCATTTGCGGTATATATGGAAAAATTTATTTTTGAAAGAAAAATCTTTTATCCATTTTTTTTTCTATGAACTCCTTCTCGCTATTAGGCTACATTAAATGAAGCGGCATTAGATAGCCGAAAAGACCGTGCTAAGTACTCGTCCTAATGTACAATAAAAGGAAAACAAATAAAACATCGCCTCTGCCGCAAGAGTACGCTTTACGATCTCGTTTCCAGCACGCTTCCTGCTCTTATTTGCTCGAGAAACGCATGGCTGTCTAAATCGGAAATGTTGCTCGGAAACCGCTCCAGAATCCTGCAGTGTTTGTCTACCAACGTTGTTTATGAGACGCTGCAATTCTTATCGTTTTTCCCTTTGCCTGGCAAAACTAACCCGTTGGATCGTCCATGTAGACCGATATCAAAAAGCTTTTCCGTGATACGGTGCCTGGTGGAACGTTTCCTTTTCACCCTATATCCCGTAACAAATCGTCGCTCATTAAGAACGATTTGTCTTACTTCTCTTGTAATAGGTCGGGAGTATCTAATAAAACCCGGTTCTTCCTTTCTTAATACGCTTCCGTGGAAGCTCGTCCTTCATGATTTGGTTCTTTTACATGAGTTCTCCAATGAGACGGTGAATTTAAAATTTGATGAATCGAAAAATGTTGGTTGAATGAGAACGAGACTAATTTTAATTATAACGGAATACAAGATAAGTGGAAAAGTTAAGATTTCGATATTTTTATTTTAATTTAATTCTATTACTCTATTGCGTTTCAAATTAATATTTTCACTTCTGACAAAACACTTCAATTTAATTCGATTCTTCACGAGGAAAATTTTGATCATGAGATCGATATATGAGACACTTCGATTCGTTTATTCGACATTTGGAAGAACGAGCTGGATATTTCGAGGGACCGAAACGTCCAGCGAAAGCTATTAGTCAGTTTATACGGCATGCATACTAATGTTTCCCGTATGAAAGCAATGGATGTCCCGACGGATGAACGAAAGAAAGGTAGCGCATTTTTTCGTTAATCCGAAAGGCAATATCGGACTTGCAATGATCACTGTATCGGTGATGAAAGCGTCACGAATAAATGAACCCTTTTGTATGCTGGCATGGCATAGAATCAGAGTTTGCGTAAATCACAAAGCAGGGATACCGATAGCATCTATCAAATGACAGTTCTACTTTTCGATTAACTTTACTTCCGATAATTAATCTCGTCGATAAATTCGTTTATCACCAATAATCATTCTATTGGAAATATTTTTCGATGAAAATGTACAAATAATCCTAGTAATTCAACTTAAAACAAAAGATACAGATGATAATAGTTGACTTTTGTTTCGTCTTGAAGAAAAAATAATGGAGAAAATCAGGTAAAAAATAGAAATTAAAATATTGTATTTATTTATTCATTCAAGCAGATAGTATTAGTTACGTGTTAGACATTGATCCTCTAATCGTTTTTAAACGCTTTCACCTCTACAAAGATATTAACGATTTTCTAAATGGAAATTTAATTTCCAGCGAATGTAAGTTCATCAACCCGCGCAATTTACAATACATTCTACACACAAAAATCGTAAAAGAAGCGAAATGATGCAGCACGTTCGTGTAGCTTGAAACGTTGTTTTCTCAGCGAAACAGGATACCGGAAACACTTTTTTCCCAGCCATCCTTTCATCCCCACTGATTATTCAGCAGGGACACAAACAGAATGCGTCGCGACGCGCCAGGGCGTTGTCCCGCGAACGATTTCCGTGGCACCGTTCTATGGTCGCACAATCGTGCACCGTCGACTAGATTACGTCCCAGGAACGTTCAAGCAACCGCAGCTCGAGGACTTGTGCTGTTTGAATAGACCTCTTCACGATAACTCCCGTTGCAACGCGCGGTTCTGCGAAATTGTTAGCGACATAGATTCGGCGAAAGGGAAAAGCAGATTGTACGATGAACGCAGGATCGTTTGGTTCCTCGTGTTTCGGCTCGCTATAACGGAGATACATGGATCAGCTTTGCACAGTAATAAGTAGATTAATTCGCTTCTCAACTTGATTTAGTGGAATGGAAGTAGAATGGAAATAATGTTATTTTCGTGAAAATGTGTTTTGAAATATCTCCTGTAGGTGAAATGTTTTTAGTTGTATTGATAATCATGAAAATAAATTATGTCAAGTAACGTTTATTTTGAGACTTGTTGACAAGTATTTTCTCTACGTCATCTAGTGGATTTAATAATTTCATATTGTTATAGTATACAATAATGGAGCATCAGAAATTAAATGAAAAATTCAATTTCTATGTATTATTAAATCATCTTATCGATTTATGTTTTTCTATGTTTAACTTTTTGTTGTTTACAATCTTTGTTTAAAGATGGACTCATTTATTAAAGAAAAAATAATTTCACTTGTATGAGACAACAAAGGACTTATTCTTTGTTTTGAATCGTGGTTTTAAACTTCAGTCTCTCAAATCTTAATTTTTAAGCCTTACTTTTAAATCTTCGTTTTAAATTGCGTCGTTAATTTTAAGTCATACTTTTAAAGTCTTAATTGAAAGCTGCGTCGCTGGATTTAATATTTTATATAGTCTTAGTTTTACTATCTATGTGAAAATCGATGCTTTATCCATAGAAACAGATTCTTGGTGATCTTCTTGCTCTTTTCGTTGGTCTTTTTGTTCCTTTTATTGGTATTCTTTTTGCTCCTTTCGTTAGTTTTTCGTTCTTTTCCGCGATTTTCCGAATCGGAAATATGTGGAAATATTGAATTAAATTTTTCGTTTGCGATTGCAGAATATTCTATTCTATATTTTATTTGTAACTTCAAAGAAGACTGTCATTTTAATTCAAATCGCTATTATATTGAATCGATAACGTCACACGTGACACAAAAATGATAAAAAAGAGTCAGATTAAAGATATGTACTTCCGTGGGACACAGAAAGGCATTGTATATCACGTGTATTCTGTTCTTAATCAATGGTGCACAGGGCCAAGCTAATTAAAAACGTAATTCTGAGACGCCGCGAGAGATTAACATTACCGCCGCGCAATAATGAGGTTGCCTCGTTAGTTGGTAACGTTTGAGAAGATAGCGTAGACTAAGAACATCCGTAATTACTTTTCTTTGCTCATGACGCAGCCGTTTTCTGGAAATTCTTGTGTATATTTATTCCCGGAGGATAACAGCCTTTTATTCTTTCTTCGAAGATATTCCTTAATGTCTCGAGATTGGAATAAGCGCTCGAGAATGATCATAAGGCGACGTATGTAAGTTTAATGTGTTGTAATAAGCGTTACGAAATGTCTTTTGTATTAATGTCTTTTATTTGATATCAAAACGTTAAACGTTTCAGGAAATAATCCGTATTTTAAAGATAAATTGTTAAAGTAGGGTAAAGAAAAAGAAAAGAAAAGGAACCGTGTAATTGCGATGCTATTCTTCTGTTATTTAATTTCTCAGTGGCATTAACAATAACGAGACAGAACAGCTCTTTTCTGTTCAATTTATTAATGGCATTAACAATAGTAATGGTCACACACATACACAGTACAAACATGACTGGTCTTTTATATGTGTAAGACGAATCATTTATAGAAAGAAAGAAAGAGGTAGTTGAAGCAGAAGAAAACATCGCGAGATTACGGCAAAACATGACATCTCTACTTTAAACAAGTGAAACGTTTATCTACTATCCTAATTCGAGGAAGCTTTTGTCACAGTTTTCTCGATAAACAACTTATAAAATTGCGCTATGTTTCTTGGGATATTTTAATATTGTATAATAGTGAACGAATATATAAATTTTAATTACGGTTTAAACAATTACTATACGTGAGTAGTTGTGGTTAATTTAATGAAAATTGTAGCAGTATCATAATGCAGTATAGAAAATTTCGTAGTAAACTCTATATGTAAATCAGTGTATAAACTACACGAACTTTCAGATGGTATAGGTACTTTATCCTTTTCACGCATGGTTAACAATATTTATAACTCGATCACACGTACGTGTCATTCTTTACGTTGCAGCTTCTTAAAATATTACTCTCTCCTCGCTTTCGTAGATCAACCTCAACGATGACGGATGCAGTACATATTTATCCGAGTCGGTTAACAGAATTTCCTTACGTGCTCAGAGAAGACATACACCTTCGGGTTGCCTGATTTACGGCGAATTTTCAACGAAACTTCACTCGATGAACAATGGTGTACGTTAATAAATGCAGCATCGGTAAGTTTCCAAAAATTTCAACGGAAGTTTCTGACCCGTTTAAAAACTTGCTGCGGCTGATTTTAGTCAAGCGTTAATAAAGAATATTCGACCAACCGACAAAGTTGACTTGCACAGAGAAAGAAAGAGGGAGAAGAAATTCTCGTTCAAACTAAACGAAAAAATAATATAAGAGAGAAAATGCTCCTGCGGTTTACGTGTGTTCGAAATGAATAAAAAATTACTCAGTGGAAAAAAGTATATTGCCACACATTCATAATAAAGTTTCAGCGCTGTTAGGAGAGTGTAATAATTTCTTCACTCTGGTTCGCGTGCTCGCGACTACCGAACATGCGCATAAATATCGTGTAGACGCGAAAGAACGTATAAATATATAAACGGGTGTTTCGGATTAAAAAAACAAACAGTTAAATGAAATATTTGATACTGGCGCGCCAATAAATCTTCCATCGTTAACCGCGCTGTTTATTTTATGCACAAATAGTGGCATCGAGCTGGAAACTTTGATTTCGTAGCCGCCACCATCGGATTACACATTTGTTAACGTGATTTTTCTTCAAGCTCGAAAACACATGATGCGGTCTGTTAAACGCATTTATGTGTACACCGTCGTTCAAAAGTTTAGGCTTGTTATTTTATGTTATATTCTCGATATCGTAGCGTTCGCAATGCAAATTATTTCCTTCCCTCTCGGAATACGTGTAACAATATGAGCGGATTCCTACGAACGAATAAGTATATAAATAAATTTCTATAACTTTCTATGCAGTTTGCAGTTCGAAGTTCGAAAAACGATCTTTTCAATCCCATTCTTTTGAAATGTCTAACGTTACTTATAAAGATATGGTCAATCTATGTGATTTTAGGATATCTGTAGCTCGTAAATAAAAAAAAAAACAAAATACGATTACTGAAAGCAATTTGAAAGTTGGTTCCCACGATATCACACTGAAGAGTGATATTTTCAGAAATTCAAATATTAAAGATACATAACAAACAGGGAAGTTAATATTTCCAACCTACCAGCTGTAATATTATCTTAAATTTTAACCATACATATATAAATATATATAGTAATTACCCGCAATCACGTTAATGTTTCACTAACAAGCCCGAAGTTTCCAATGGTAATTTCAAAAGTAATATACATATACACAATACCACAAGATGATATCGCGAATATTACCGCCTTGCGTTTCCACAATTTTCGCTTCGAATATCGGGTGAGAGGATGGAACGTTTTACCGTTGGTGATTACATTTTCCGGCTGCCGTATGAAATTTTAACGATCGGCTACGCTAACAACAGAAAATATGTTATCGTGCTACCATCTGATGTTTTAATTTCTCCGATAATCCCCATCGTTTCGGCGATTCGATCCGCGAGTAATTAACTGCAACACGACGCTTTTGGTGTGTCTGGTCGGCTCTGTCTGCGGTACATGGAGCATCGCCGACGAAGAGTGGTTATCGTCGATGCTCTGATGTTTCGACAATGACTCGCTTCCGACCGACAGAACCTACGACAACAAGAGCTCGGTCGACATAAATTCGAGCTGACCGCAACGCAAGTGTCGTTATTATCGCGCCACTTGCCACTAACCGGGATTAATATCCCGACCTGGCTAATAACTAAAGACATTCCTGTTATGCGAATGTATACTCGTCGTGCGAATACAATCGTGAAACAGCTGGAAAATATCAATGCGCGTTTGCAACGAATTAAGCCTATAACTGCGAGGCATTTACCGTTCTTTGGTGCTGGAGTCAAGAGTAAATACCTGATGATGAATAAATACTTGACAGATGTGCGATTTTATTGAAATTTTAAAAAACTTATGAAAAGAACAAACATTCGAAAATTTTGATTTCAAACGTTACGCGTTGTATGTGTGGACAGTACGATTCTCGAGCTCTGGTTACTTCGCTAACAGGTTCACCGACTTTTATGTTAGTCGTTTCATTCGTTTGTCATTCATCGAAGCTTCACAATAATTATACGAATCTTTTCATATTTCACGACTCATTTTGTCATGCATACAAATACCGGTAGACACATTCAAATATGCATTCATTCCATAAGATTTCTATAAGAGGCTCTCTGAAATCCGACGAATAAAAACGATTGCGTCATAATCATCGCAAAAATTGCACAAACATATTCATTAAGTAAATGTGAAAAGAAAACAATGGTAATGTATAGCTATGCTTAGAAAGCTCACAAGCTGGCAACGAGCCTTGGAGTTTCGCTGCTTCCGGTGATGCGCAGCGAATCCTGTTGACTGGAAACATCCATGTTTCATCGTGTTTCTGAGAGAAACGCAGCGAAGTTGAGTCATTAAACTTGACCCGACGTTTCGTAAACGCGTTTGCGCTTTCAGCTTCACTTCTGTAGCGCGGTATTAACTTGTAGTATATGTATGCTTGTTTATACTCGCTTCGCATTATACGGCCGAATAATGCTGACGACGCGTGGTATTAACAGGCCCACGTAAAATATTTTGTACCGTTGGCGTGCATGCAGGATATAGGGTTGAACGCGCCTCCAACATCTGTTAAATTGTATGATTAATGACTTTGTAACGAACTTGGGTGAAGTTTCGCGGTCTCGAATGTTCGTTATCTTTGGTACTAGGTCATGGATTATTTGTTGTAATGTCTTGGCAGAGTTATGGCGAAGTGGCAGAGTGAAGGGATTTGACCACTTGTGGCTTGGGAAGTAGATTGCGTTGTAGCATTCTGCGGTAGAATGCATTTGAGATTTGCCGAATGGGAAAGATTAAATTAATATGAATATGCAACTTTGAAACTTTCTAAAACCAATTGATTTACCTTTTAAGCATACAAATTTATTTAAAAAGCTATATTCGATAAAACTCTGACATTAGATATTCGTTGTACATATTGAATATTTAAAAATCAAGAAATTGTATCAAACGATCACACTATGAAAGTGTTACGATAATAAAAGGTTTGTTACTGCTAATCTTCCCGTCCGATTTAAAAAACTTCAGTGGAAAAGATCTGGTATAAATAATTTTAAATCAAAAAGATAGCGTAAAAGGATACTTTTGTATTACAGAAACCTCTCACACCCGAGTTTGGATTAGAATGACTGAGGGAAGGTGATCTCGAATCGGAAGAGTCTAACATAGATAATTCTAGATTGAAAGAAGTTAACAAAAGCAGTCATAGATGAAACAAGAGAAGGATAACGGTAGCTTGGTTCAAAGGCAGCGCTAGATCTGCAACTCTGCGTCAAAACGAATTACTAAAGGCGGCTCCAGATCAAAGGAGACCAACGTAGTCAAGTTCGGATCAAAGATAGATAATCCTGACTCAAAGAGTGGCATGGAGAACAGTCAATTCTGACTCAAAGGGGTTGGGACAAATAATACGTGACACAAGCGATACAAGTGACCCTAACTCAAAGGGACACGATGCTGGCAGCCTTACTTTCACCGAAGGAACTCCGTACAAATAACGTTGGAGGAAACTGGACAGTCTACTGAACATCTAAACGAATCGATCTCGATCCTTGGACCTTGAGGTGGCGTATATACTACGTACGTCCAAGAATCCAGGTCATCCACACCAAATCCCGGGGACCAGCACTGATCTAAATTAAGTTTCTTGGCTCTGTGGTAGTCTGTATTAGATCCCTTGGGTTTAGATTGATGTGTCGAATCCAAGATCGTTTGTATCTATTACTTCGAGTCCAGAAAGGTGTCACTATCGAGTCTCCTAAATCAAGAATGATATATCGATTCTCTTGAATCGACGTTCGTCTATATTGAATTTCTTAGGGCAAAAATCATTTAAATCTGGTATTTCATATCACAGTTATAGAATTTCAGGTGATCTGTCCAATATTCAAATTTTTTATTCAGAATGCTTTGAATTTTTATATTAAATTCGCAGAGTTGGAATATCGTTCGAATTAAAAATAAAATTTAAAATTAAATTCGTTGGACATTTTGACGCCAAAGCTGTTTACGGTAAATTTAGGATATCGATCGACGTAGGATTCGAAATGGAAAATAGAGGGCAGAGATTAACGACAGCATGGCTCACTGCAATACTGACAGACCGTAGGATACATAGCATTCTCACCACTGAATTGACAATGTTCGACGTGTCTGTCCAGCGATCGAAGTGGCGTCCAACTAAATTCTCGTACTATTAATTTATCGCTGGAGTAAATGAAATGCACGTTGCATTCGATAGAACATAATTTACAAACCGAAATTAATGCATCGCGTGGAAGATAAGGTTTTCAATCTTTGTTGAATCGTGTTGTTACTCCGTTTTCACGCTAACAGATTTTATCTTCGACGTTTCATTTCGGAACAGATCTTCATTTGCATGCGCGTACACCTGCGTATCCCACGATCGGACGTGGCTGCGAATACGTTAGTTTCTTCATTGCAGAAATTTGCAGGAGTAATTCGATCGATTCTATCCTGTCATGCGAACGATTGTGTTCGATGGTTGTTTCGTTGTTTACCATGAATGCTGAATTATTTGTGCGTTATTAATTTCATGCGCTAAAGTTTATTGACGTTGAATAAATTGTTAGTGAAAACGAATTTTCGTAGTTTGCCGATTCTAAAAGAGTGTTGACCGCAAAAGATATTATGGTAGTAGATCATTTTATGTTTCTAACAAAATCAAACGTCACTCAGGTATCTTTTTTTAAGAAATATTTTCTCTATAAACGATAAACCATGTACGGTCGAATTTTTTATAGATTTCATACGAATTTTATTTGTCCAATTTGATTTCCACCGATTATTTACACGATCGCGTAATAATTCATCGGGAAATTTTATCTGGCAACTTCATACGTCGTCCATATTTATTTCGCTGTTTGGAAGCGTTTGGAGATCGTCCAATTTCAACAGCGCCGCAACATTGCAGATTTGTGTAACGCGTTACAGGCCGCGTCTGTATTTTGTTAGTCTAGCTCGAAATTCTGATAAATGGTTATTCGATGAAACGTAAATTCTCCCCTCTGCTTCTCATCTCCATTTTTTTCTTCCCTTTTTCATTGCAATATGCTTTCCTCTTTCAAAGCAACATGCTGTCGGTATGCAACAAAAATTAAAAGTTAGTATATGCACGTGAAAGATATATTATTTATTCAATAGTTTTTTACATTTTTGAATATGCGAACAAATATTGAAGACATAAAAATTACAAATGCTCTATCAAATGCATAACGTAAAATGTATGATTCTTTACAAATATCATAGTTGTTTGGAAAAAATATTATTATTATTGTTATATAAAATTGTATCTGTACGTATGAAGGATTTTGACTAATTAAATCTCACCTGTAGTAAATATCCTTTAATTTTAGAATTTAGGCGATTCTTATACTGTTGTCTATACCTCATTTTATTGTACTTTCTAATATTTTTACGCATTCAATTTACTTTGTTATAACTGTTATACTTATTATATTCTATACATTATTCATTATTTACGGAATAGAATTCGGTTTGCATAGCTGTACTTGCTGTCATAATGCTAAAATACACGCGATATTCCATATTAATGCACGATCAAATTCGGGCCATACTTTGATCAGTGTTACACGATTATCCCGTGAATTTTAACATTTACTTGTTTATTTAAAACACCAAACATATTATCCCGAACTATCTCATCTCCCCATCTCGTTGATCTATCACGAAATTAATCCAAATTTATGTCCGACTAGCTGTATACGTGTTTTCGATGCTCAACTGTCATGGCAGAATGGAATTGTTATGTCCATAACTCAGGCTGAAATTTATGAAAGCTAGCATCATCCGGTAATCCCGCGATATCCGAGTTATATCGCTATATCATTATAGTTCGCGAAACGCGAGTGTTATTCATTGACTTCGCAATCCCGTGAAGAACTTGTTAAATCTGTCTCGGTGCAACCATCTACGTCAAACTGTTCGGACAAAGAGCGCATAGTGTGACTCAAACTCAAACGTTTCTTTGTCTAGAACGGATTTAACAGTTTACCGATGTCCAATTGTATAATTGTCGTATAAATTTGCTCGCAATCACTTTTAGAAAACACAGAGATAGAGAGAGAGAGAGAGAGAGAGAGAGATTGAGAGAAGGAGAGGAAGAGATTTTTGCTGTTCTTCGAGATTGCGTCGGCGTCAGTTCGGACTGATTGCATATACCTTGCCTTCCGGTTATTCCGCGCGACTGCGTTTTCCCATTGTCGCGATTTGTCTGACTTAACTGGTAATTTGCAGCTTGACAAATGGTTCCGAGCTTGCACTGAAGTAGGTATAGTTCATAGTTTACCGAATTATCGGAAAAGTAAATCGTAGCTGGTGAAATTTCTATAAAGAAGGTATTCATGGTTTTGCAACATGAAGATTAAATTAACATTAAAATCAGGTTTTACCATGGCTAGATTAATATTAAAGATGTATACGCTGACAGACATTAAATATTTAAAAATAGTTACGTTATTACTATCTACATATCTAATGAATAATTCATTATCCAATTTTATTTTTAGATTAGAAAATACATCACTGCTATTTTAAATACTTTAAATGTATATTAGGAATATAATTTACGGCTATATTGCGACTATGATACCACTTATAAAACTACGATCCACTCATAAACAGTTTACGCGACTCTTGGGGTATCATAAGCCATGTCATAACTTGCGAAATTTGCGTGTCCGATATTTACTTGCAAATTCGCTACACGAATACGACCTCGGTGTCCCTTGACTTGTAAACACGGGTCGCATTTATTCCTTAAAAGCGAATATAGCAGGAGAAAGCGATAGCGCAGTCTGCCAGAGGCATATGCATGAGATAGACGGTGTGCAGATTGCACCGACATGAATGACGTTTGCAAGCAGTTATCCAAATTTACATTTCATCGATACGACACCGGTAAATGGTTGTATCTGAAGTACTTCCTCCGGAATACGGTTAACCACCAGCTGTATCAACGTTGCCAGACCTGGTAATTAATTGAGATCACCGAGCTAGCACCTACAGTAACAATCGTCCGCCGATATGATTTTATTCGGATTTCAAGTGCAGTGATAGGTTTCTGCATACGAAACGTTACTTTGCCGAAGTATGAAATTAACAGGTTGGCTATCGTATAATTAACTCTGTTCAGTATTCAGTTGTCATAAATCATGTTAGAGAAATGGTAATTCGCTGTAATTTAAATTTGAAAATTTGAATTTTTATTTAAATATTTAGATTTGAACTTGACCGTATGAATATAAATATGTGTTTGAAAATTTCTAAAGAATATTCGAATTACGCTGGTAACTAAATACGTTAATATCTCAATATACCACAAGATTCACAATTTAATTATCATTTGCTATGTATTGTCATATGCATATAAACTAAATTTCTCTTGCAAATACATCCAGGTTGGTAAACATCAAAACACATGCATACATAAGTAATGTAATTTAAAACGAACTTTAAAAACTTCAATTCCAAAACGTGTCTCAACCATGCTGTTCAACAACGATGAACGAAAAAGAAGAAAATCTAATACAAGAAAATTTCGAATCGTGTTCGTTATATCGTAACGTGGTATAAAGCGTAATGGCAATGCATGTTAAAACTCTGCTGTGAATAGGTTCTATAACGAGTCGCGTACGGTTACAGGGATTCGCGCCTTTGAACCTTCAACCATGCGATAATGGACACAGCAAATTCGATTGGAATTCTACCGGATTACTAGCACGTTGCTTAATGAAAAGATTCAATATTTCAGTTGTTTTCGTTGATTTTACCGGCTTTACAGAGCAGCGACATTTTCTTGTCTCTGACTGGTACCTTTCAAGTCCTTAACCCGATGTTTCATTCATTTTAATTGCCTCTTTGTAGATCTTACCGCGTTGCAACGAGGTTACCACGGTAAATAACGAAGAAACATAGTCGGCATTTAATTGTGCATTTCTCAATCTAGTTGGTATCTTTCGAGGAACGTCAACCTCTGCCTCCGAGGTGAATAACAGTTGACTGTAAATTGGTACGAAGACCCCAGCCGAGAAAACCTCCGATGGAAATTATTGAAACGTTATTTCTCTTCGTCTTGATATTCAAGTACAAGCTAGTCGCGCAAGGACGGAAACGGTTTATTGTTGGTTGGTCTTTGTACCGGGAAGTTCAATTTGGTTTCTATTGATCTCGTTTCACCGCTGGTTATTGTCAGTTTGTTTGTAGGACTCAAAGAATAAATATTCGCATATAGCCGTTTACTTCTATTTCCAAATCCAACGTTGGAAAAGGGACTGAAGTGGATAAACAGAGGAACTTTGAAAGTTTCTATGTACACCAGATCAACATTGAAATTTACTTGCTTAATCATACCAATATTAAACCTCCTATTAAATTTCATCGCTTCGAAATTAATAGTACAGATATGAACACTAATTTACTTTGGTTTGATACAGTACGAAACTCTTCTGATACTTGAACACTTTCCTACGCTTCTCCAAATATTTTCCTAACCGTTTAAATCTTCTTTTCTGTATTTTCTTACAGAAATCTAAAGAGGAAGAACATTCTTTTCACACAAGTCATAAATATCGGAAATCTTCAATTATTCCCATACTATGCTACATATTCTCTACAAAAAGTCATTTACAAAAAGCTAGATTTACAAATCAAGTGCTCCTTCAATTATTCCGACAACAAGAATACACGAAACGTTCGTTGAAGTAACACGTTGCATACTCTATCGTGCCTGGCTTAGATTTCAATGACTGGAGCCTTCTATGTACGTGTATTTATGTACATGCATATGTATTTCTCAGGACATTTCCTATACATATACGTACATATAAGACACTCATATGTAGAGAACTGGCATTGTACAGCTGGAGACATCAACGAGGAAACTCCCTTAACAGTATTAACATTTCAGGAACGTGCTCGAACCGGATTCTGAGGACACCAGAAACCGATCCCCAACAGATTATATCAGCCACAGGCAATTCTGTCAAGATGATACGGCGAATTCACACCGTAGATTCGTATTACTGAGCTATTATCCACCGTTAATACACCTTTCTCGATGATTCGCTTATTATCAATCGCGAACAACGAGTAAAATATTGAATTTTACTAAATTGCCTTAGAATAAATATATCGCAGCTTTGATCATTATTTCTAGTTATTACTATTTCATGTTATAAGATGTACTACTTAAAGCAGATCACTTGACAGTTCTCTGTAGTTGCGACGATATAAAAATTATTTTGGGCGCAACTGAAATGATATCAAAGACATGATCGAATTTGCTACAGATAACATTTTAATTTGAGAATTGTTTCCTGTGAATTATTATTTCACTGAATAACTTTTAATATCTTCTGCCATTCTATTTTCGATGTTTCAAACAACTGATTTTCATTCGTATCCTGTGGTACCTCTTTGTTTTCAATAATTCTATATTCTCTTTTAATAACATTGAAATTACATAATATATTGATCACGATGGTATATTGTTTTATTTCTATATACCCTGTTCGTTTCGTATCTCATTGTCAGTTAATAAAAATATTGAGATGTATAAAACATTCTGGAGTACCCTGATGTTAACACGTGGATGGATAAAACGAGAAACATGTCTGTTTTATAACTTTTTTCATGTTCAAAATAATTAAAGATTTCGCGAAGATGAGCAAAACGAACGTAACCTCGTAGATATTAAAAGATACACATACTCTACAGTTAATGTACTGTAGGACGTCAATTACCTAAGCGACCATGTATAAATTATATGGAAACTGATATTCTGGTTATCGATTATTCGATTATGTAAATTGAAATGCCAAAGCGTGTCAAATGATGCAAAAGGGAGCATTATTCAATTGCATATGTTAATGAAAGAACTTGGGATATGTTTGGAAATGGAATATAAAAGTAGTTTCTTTTTACTAGTAGTAGTACTTTCCGATTTAACTTGCATTGAAATTAAACCATCCTTGTTTTTATCCAAGTTACAATGTTTAAAAACGTGTTTTCTGATTAACAAATTAATCACTCGACTTACATTATCCAATTAATCAACTTCCCATTACATTTGTATCTTTATTCGTCGCGCGAACGCAACATCTCATTTACGATTCTTTCTAATCAATTTAAGTTATCGGTTTCTGTTTTTCAACATTATGGTTATAGAAGAGAATTTCAAGAATTTGTTTAATATCTTTTTCGATACTATTTCTTCCACTTAGATTCAACAATTTTACGGAATTTCCACAAAAATAAATGTTCGACCGTTCGCAGAGAGACGCGATCGCGAACAACAGGAGTCGTAAATTCTCGTTACGATTAGATAATCGATGCCACGAAATGATCGATCCCCTATTTCGATTAGGATAATAGAGATGGTTGAACTGATTATAACACTGAAGTGACAGGTTATAATATACACTTTATTCCAACAACTTTGTAGACATAGACAGTTACGCTCGATGTGTATAGATATAAGCTAAACAGATGACTGAACTAAGGCTGATAAACCAGTCAAGACATTGACTGGTCAACGCATGAAAAACCGAAGATAGATGTTGACTGATCTAAAGATGGAAAACCAATGAAGTTCGGTGACGATGCTGTGGCGGAGGAAAGCTATTGATGGGTGTGTCTGGCGCACGGGACCATTGGATTTGTTGATGGCAATTTTGGCTAGGAAAGTGAAGGCAATAATTATTGCTTCTGTTCGGATAAGAAAAAGTTGGTGGACAAGGAAAGGTTCTAGCCGCCCCCGAGATAAAGTTGGTAGCGGGAGACATCGTACCTTTCCGGAGTAGACAATAAATTTAAAGAACACTTGAAGTAAGAAGATACTTGTTTGATCTGAAGGACCTTAATTATGAAAATGTCAAGATTTATGGTGGGTCCTTAAGATTATTATCGCAATGAGGGTGTGTGGATATCTAGCAACCATCTTATCTGCGGCGTGGAGCTTAGTTTGTATAGAGAGTCACCGGACATAACAATAAAAGTTCCTAGAGTTTAATACATTCCATCTTGTCAGACTGGTTAAATATTAGATTATGATATAACAATACGTGTATATAAAACTGATGAAAACAATGGGAGGCAAATTGTTCGTTTGTGAAACTTGCATCAATGAAGCGACAAATTAGATTCTATTGTTAAGTTCAGAACCGTACAACAACGTTTTCCTCTGTTATGATCAAAGGACGCGAGAAACAGTAGAACAAGGCTCTTATAACTTATTCCGTGTACACAGTTTAAATTTCTATTTACTTTTACATCGAAAGTTTCTCGCCACGACGCAAGCAGCTCGCGCAAGTTTAACAACTCGTCGCGTCGGTGGAAAGAGTAAATGGCTTTTTCTTCGCTTGACGCGGCGGCCGAGCACCGGCTATTACTTACGAAACTTTCTTATCCTTATGCCTGTATCTCGTCGTTCTGATGGCTCCCTTAACGAGACGGAATGCAACGACTTCGAAGCCCCGTAATAGTGCTGCGTTTTTCACGACTACCGTTTTCGACACGTGATGCATCGACGTTGCGAAGAAAACGGCGCGACGTAGCAGTTCGACGTTTCTTGCACGCCCAACTCGAACGAGAACGATATTTCTTGCATCGTGTGTTATGGACGAGCATTGTTTTGCGTGGACTAACTGATGGTTTCACTTTTTGTACGTATATATTTTACACAGTTAATTCTATGCCTTCTGTATATACGGGGCTCACGAAAGTATTTGAACGCTTAACACAGAGAAGATTTTGTATATCGTATGTATTACATAAAATATTTTGAAATTTCATTAGCAGCGTATACAGACACGACAAAAATTTTTATTAAATTTCAACATTTTCTATACATAACACATAATATATTTATAAGAAGGTTCTACAAGTTTTCGAATAATTGCACGAACTGTCGTATATTTTTTATAACAAGTAAAAGAATAATAAAACAGTTCGAAACGATTGGTGTCTGATCTTGATTAATTTGCAACCGTTTGTAACGAATAAAATCATACCAATTTTCGTGCAGCAAATCATATCACTATTTCGCGAGTTCCATTTTTCTCCATCACGGAAGAAAACTGGTAACGATTTGAAACTGGCAACGTATCTGAATCGAGACAGCAATGCAAGCGACGTCGACGAGGTTGATAAATTCCCGTGGCTTCACGGTGGGTGAAAAAAAAAAAATTTGCGTTCTGCGCATTCGTTTCCTCCCTCGAACGAAATTTGCGACGTAATGGATTTCAATTCTTTTTTCCCGTCGAGCGCGTTCAGAGTTTTGAACTACCCCTTTTTTCCAACCGCGAGTTTGAGAAAAAGGTATATCATGATATAGCACGCAGCTTATCGGTCTGTAACTTTCCTGAGCGTGATTAGGATCTTTACGTAAATTTTACATTTTTTGGTAGATTTAACGGGATTGAATAGAAAAATTTTATTCTACGTCTTCGATTTATTTTTGAGTCTTTTATCCATTTTCAATATTTAAACCACGAGAAAATTAGGATTCTTAGGGGACAAAGAAATGGTCTACATATTAGCGGGCGAGCAAGAAATTAATTACGAGCAAGTTTGACGTATTGATCGCAGTGATCGTGTGTTCCTTCGTAGAATCAAATTTGTGACGTGGTATAACACCCCAGCCCCTTGGATAATTAGTTTGATCGAGGCGAACGTTACGCCCAATGCTTACCTGGAGATTGGGCGGGCAATGATCGAGCAGTTCCAGCATGTGCCTGATATTCTGTGCGTCCTGAATTACGAAGTTGAGTTCCATGTCGAATTCGCCTCCCACCAGCTGTAATCAGAACAAACAAATCGTTATTAGAAGCGTGTTTCAATATGTTCTGTCATATTTTAGACCTTCATCGAGTAGAGTATAGATTTCGCACAGAAAAATCATGTTTCTTTCTAAAATAATATGTATCGAACCTCTTAATATCGTAACTCTAATTTTAGCTTTTTTAATTCAAATATATTTTTGCTCAGATTGAAACCAATATTTAATGAAAATCAATCGCAACAAATTTGACGATCCCATTACCCTGAAGTCTATTCCGCTATCCATCCATAATTTCAAGGGATGTTTCCATTTAAATCGATTTCGTTTGAATTTATGCTACTTTGCCTCCTCCCATCCATTTAAACTCGCAGCAAAAGAGGTAATGCCTGTCGAATCGAGCTGCGTTTGGCCATATAACATCCATATACACATTTCCGACGGGAAGGTCCAACACATTTAGTAAACGAGCGTGCACTGGCAATGAATTTCCAGTCGTGAAACATTCACGTCGTTCGTGTGCAAAAAATTTATGAGTTTTCTCATTGGTCGGGAGGAACGATGACTTATCGATACCGAAAGACATAAAATACGATGGACTTCGGAGAAAATATTTTCGACAGAAACAACATGCAGCGTGGATTTAAATATGAGCTTCAAAAGAAAGCAAAACAACTTCGAACAAGCTGTTGAAAGCATAAGATTAAAATAAAAATATGAAATAATAAATTATAAGCTGGTATGGTAGACAACTTATTATATGTAGTATGAGCAAAGATTTCGGGCTTTCGCGTGAATTATGGACGTATCGTTGCCTATAGATACAAGGGTTACGGAAGCACTGTGGAAGCTCATTTAACGCCCTCGTATTAGACAGATCGAGAGATTAACCATGCCGATTCTGAGATGCCAATAGAACAGACGAGAGATCAGTCGACTTAGTTGATAGCCCTTGTCCACCCTATTTTTATTCTACCATCCTATAGAATGTGAGACAAACTATTATCGAATTTTTACTTCTTCATTCCCATAATACGGTAGTATCAATATTAATATTATTAATTAAACTGAATATTACATGAACTGAACATTTTTGCAATGTTACAACAAGATTTTAATGATTTAATAATTGTTCGTGGACACTGAATATTGTCATAACGATTGAATTATCTACATTAAACTTAAAAAGACACTTATTTTTCATTGATGCCACTACTACTGTTTAAATTCTATAGCAAATTAAATCGTAAACCACAAAAATGCATTCGATGCTACCTAACCTTCTCTTATATATCGCACAGAGGAGCGATAATGAATCGTTGGAAATTCGAGGCTATGAGTTTATGAAGCTACCTATATGTGTGCACTTGTGTTCCTGGTGTCTTCTTACAGAGAGATGGCTTATGTACAGCCGAACCGGAAGCTCTGTCTCCATGGGGAGAGCGTAATTTCCGGTGGAGTATCTCTTCCTTCGCTATTCCCTGTCGTGCCTTCTACCAAACACTAGCCCTGATGAATCGGTCATGAATTGCTTATATCTACGTGGACGAGACGCGGTCACGAGCACTTTTTACGATCCGAAGTTTCTAAAAATTCACAAATAACACGCTGATCTGTATGAAATTGGAAAAAAGTAGCTTAAAATTTAAAAACCAGCAGAGAGCGTTTAAAATATTTTATAACCATTATTAAAGAAATAGAATCTACTCAGAGATCTGTTTTACTTACTAAATATTGTAAGGGGAATTTTTTTGGATATTTTATATATTTTTACATATAATGGATATCCTACACAGTTTTGCGTTATAAACGTACATAGTCTAGTAATGACGGAAAATGTTACAACGAATTAATAGTGAATGGCCAAATTTTTGGTACTTTTATGATCGTACCTTCAAACTTTGATAAAAACAAACTGCATTGCTTCTTCGATAAATAACTTCTAATGATATTATCATAACTGCCCTGTATCTCTAATTCACCTTTTGTTTTCGACTGTCGAAAAGCGCAATATCGTTATCGTCGATTTCCATTTGTCAACCCATTTTCCATTACCACGTTCAATCCTATTCGAGCGAATTCCTTGAGCTACATAAACATTCGGGCGAAAAACATTTCTTTTTATGAAATTCTCAAGATCGCGCACGAGAGACGAGCGCAATAAGGGTTAGGCATTGACCCTCGTTCTGCGGGCGATTCGTTTGAAACGCGAAGGGGTTATTGCCACACGGTTTTCCCTCTGCTGTCTTGACTGTCACGTAGTCGTCGTTCACGAGCGACCTCCGAGAAAAATAAATTTCGCGGCAAGAAGCCAGAGGTTGTTGTCACGAGTGCCACGCTACGACGATTTCACGTTCGACGCCGTGGCTATCTTTCCAGACAATCCGCGTTTTTCGTTGAAATTCTGAGTGTTAGTATCAAAGGGGATGCTAGTAGGTCGTTGAAAAATAGGAGGGTTACCAGAAATATCGATCTCTACCGTTTGCCAAAATGCTGCTGATATGTGCGAGATGAAACGAGATTTTGCCAAGTATTTGACGAGGCGAAGTACGATTTCAGGGCATAGTTTGAGCCCTCTTTTGTGGTGGATGGAATTATAAAAGCTGTTTCTGTTTGAACAGTAGAATATTTTCTATATAAAAATAAATTAGAAATATTTTTTGTCCCTTTCTACTACATTTGAAGATAATATAATATAATACGAAGAAGTAACACAACGAGAAATTCATCATTTAGTCAATAGTACCCTTCAATAGAAGATTTTTCGAATCGAATGTACTAATAAACAAAATTAGGATCACTATTTGCTAAAAAGGCGTTTAAACATGTCTATCCATTTTTCTATCTCAAGTTTGAACAACAAAAACAATTTTCGATCAGCTGTGACAAATATGTCGGTACAAGTAGTCGGAGTTAGTATCTAAAAGAGATTGATAGGAGTTTTAAAGCAATAAACTTTGTTACGCCAATAAAGGGTAGACATAGTCTCCGTGAAAAAGAAACTCCCGACAAATTATCTTCAACCCTTCTCAAGCCGATAACAATTTCAAATAAAGAAAAAATATCGTTTCTAT
Source organism: Bombus impatiens (assembly GCF_000188095.3). Taxonomy (NCBI): domain Eukaryota; kingdom Metazoa; phylum Arthropoda; class Insecta; order Hymenoptera; family Apidae; genus Bombus; species Bombus impatiens. The sequence goes on from NT_176962.1 coordinate 1,755,636, forward strand.
CCTTAACACCGTGTCGCTTCAAACGAGATATTTCTCTCTTTAAAATAAAGTTCCAACTGCTACGTACCGGGTCCAACACTCGATGGTAACGCATCCCATCAAATTGATTGCGTCAGAACAAACAGAGTCTCGATCGATTGAATTGTTTTTCTACGCAAATACTCGCCAGCGAAATTTCCATAAACAACGCGTCTACACACCACACCAAAGGATCGCTTGCTGTAATAAACTACTCTTTCTCTCTCTTTCTCTCTTTCTCTGTTGAACCATGCAACAAAATCGAAAGAAGAGAAAAGAAATATATAGACTCGCGTGACTTATGATTTTCGGCTATTGCCCGATTCCGCGCGATAGTACGCGGACTGGAAGCGTATTTGACCGCATCCGCACACTAACTCGTGGGAAAATGGGCGTTCAACGGAAGGTAGAATGGGATTCGGTGAATTAGGGCCGGTCAGCATTGCCGACCGCTAATTGGACACCACTGGCTTTTACACCTTCTATGTTTCTGTCAGTGGAAAACGGTCAACGAGCCTCCCGGTACGTGCCAAATTTGCTTATTCGGCAACGAAAACAGTAGGCTTGCTCATTTCGCGAGCCACGAGATATAATTCTAATAAGAACAACGGGATGACTGTGCCGATTGTGTTTCACTGGAGAATCGATATACGGCACGAATTATCAACTAGTGACACAGTGAATGGTCCTCTTGGATTTGGATATGAGGATGAACGCTTAGATAAGCGAAAATCACGGTTAAATCACGGGATGAACGTTGAAGATTCCGAAATGTTACACGTGGATTTTAGCAATTTATTTTGTAGTATAGTTAAGAATCTATTATATATATAATAATTTAGTATATATATACAAGTAAATATTATAAATAATTGGACTATGGATTACTACTGGAGTTTGTAATTACAATATTATTAATATTGTAACTAACGTGTGCAAATACGCGATCTGTGATACGTAAATATGTATTCTTAAAAGTTATTATTGTTTTTTAGTTAGAAACAACTTCTAGATCAATACTTTTCACCCTAAGCTAAGGAAAGTATCCAACCTATTTCTCAGCAAAGGTATCTAAACTTCAAATGTTAAATCTCTCAGCTGCTATGTACATACTATAACTCTCTTCCTTAACCAGCTGCAAACTGCGAGTGCCTACCATGTAATTGTTAGGTGAAACTATTCCAACTTTAGTTAATAACGCGTCGTTATTGAAAGCCGATAGCTAATTTCGAATGTTCTCCGCTACGTTACCGAGGCATAATTTATTACAAACTGAGCTAGCGGCCGCGTTTCGCCAGAGTGGGTAAATTTTCTGTCGGAGAATCGATGGCTGTTCGCGGACTTGTCTGGTTACAGGATAATATATTCGACGATCGGTTGGGTTCCCAAAGGACTCGTCCAGTTCACGCTGTTCACACGTGAAAGATCTTGATCGAGTTAACGCGCAGGCCCTCGCAGAGGCTTGTTTGCACGGTTTGAAAGGTTTTCAATTGCCTCTTAAGAATGTATTATGTCGAGGGGGACTTCTCTCTCTCTCTCTCTTCTTCTTCTTCTTCTTTTTCTTCTTTTGCAGCGTTTTAATCGTGATACAAAAACAACAGCTTTCGTTTATTCTCACGAAATCGCGTCGAGTCTGTCAACGCTTTTGAGTACGTTGTTAAAAAAAACTATCGAAAGAACCTTACAATCGAATTTCGTTGTTTCTTTTCTCCTCGAAGTGGTTCAAACTTGGGTCGGTTTCTGAGAATTGCTGATACTCTTTGGAATATGCATATTGGATTGTTTAAGTGGGAAATCTTTCTAATCTCCTGGCTTCTGTCTGGTACAGATGATTTTGAAAAACAATTTCTATTTCATTTATATGGATATTTCTTTAAGTAGTTCGTCCTTGTTTCGAGGAATCCTTTTTATACAATGACGTTTTAATGACATTGTAAACTATCACGCCTGGCGATCAGATAGCCGAATGATATTTTGAGCGGATAGAGTGTTAACATTGACGCAAAGATCTGAAAGCGTATTTGAGGATGTCAATTCTATAGAGAATTAATGTCGGGAAGCATAGTTCGGACGGTAGTTTGAATTTGTAGTGCGTGACGTTCTGGTTATTGTGGTAAGCAATTCTGGATTTTATAGGAATAAGCGTGTGTGATTGAGCTCGTTGAATTTATCGAAGGGTGTTCACTATCGCTTGTTATAATATTTGTTATGCATATAATTGTAATTGGTCCAAGTTAAGATAATAATCGACGGTCAACTAGAAAATCAAAAGCGTGGATAAGTGTAAAAATTATTTACAAAACGAACAGATTTGGCGTTTTTTAAAAAATTAAACAAATATATTAAAACGGTTATTAATAAAAATAAATTATAAACACATTAAAAATTTTAAATAATTAGTAATGAAATAGAAAGGTAAGGACACCTACATTTGTTTTTAAATTTCTTTTAACTCGTACGTGATTGATATTATAAATTCTATTTTTTATTTCCTACTTTCCCTATTTTCAATTCTTCCTTTGAATCCTTTCTGATAACGTACTATAAAAGAAGACCACCAGTTACACGTCGAGTAAAATGGTTTACCCGTATAATTCCTCGATCCGGCTCGATTCGATCGACCTTCAGCAGCAATTTTTTCTATAGCTGAAAACCCCTCGTCCCGCCAAAGTAAATTCTCCGCGGGACTATACGCCAGAGGTTATTTCGACGGAACATTTGCAAACAGAATTTCAGCGGGGGCAGCCTGTTGTCATCGTTTCTCTTTCTTTTCGTTCCTTTTCCCTCTCTGTATTCGCATTTTTCGTTCTCCTTTCGCCTATCCAGTAAGCCACATCAATTGGCTCGCTATTTGTTTCAGCGACTCCTTTTTACTCGTAAAATGAAACCACATTTTTTCGTTTCGCTCTGTTTATATTGATAGTAAACAGTTTCAATGAATTATATATGTTACATTATATATGAAGAGTTTAGGGAAATATTAAATTGGTAAGCATAAACATTGTAATGCTAAGGAAACATTAAGAATTTCTCAAATGTAAAGAGAAAGCGACAAACACGTAGAAATAATAGGAATCCTCTAAAAGATTAAACGATAAGGAGAAATAATAGATTCGTAGTGAGTACATAAAGTACTTGATGAATAATTCAGATTGGCGCAAGGATGGCTTAGCATTGGCATCTATTTACTTGCATTAATCCCTAATCGTTCCTCGAATTGGCAGACAGCCACTAGCCAGCCGGTTGATGGGTGACCAATTTGATGAAACCCGTGAGATGTCAGGCCGGGATCAATCTTCATTCTCGAGAGCAATTAGTGTTCGTCGCGAAATCGGTGCTAACCCCGACCATGCACCTCTGACTCCATTTCATTGGACGTGTCTTGATAGCTTATATTTAATTAAGAGACACTGGAGCACACGTTGAACAGTCGATAACAAGTTATTGGAAAATTTAAAAGCTTGAATGTATACCCATTTCTAAAATTTGTGATAATGGAAGATAAAATGCGAGAGGAAAAGAGAAAAATGGAATCACTGCTAATTCAGACTAATGAGATGATGAAATGTTATTAAGTTTCAAATGCACATACCTATGTACGTATAAATATTCCAAATAAACAATTGGTAATTTTAAAAAATTACATAATGTAGCAAATGATGAAATCAACAGTAAAGGTATTTTCATTTACGATATAAATTTTATAATTCCATAGTAAGTAATACTTCCTTTTATCTCTACTTTAAGTGCATCACGGTATGTTTCTAGGATGACAAATCCCTTTGCTCGATATTTTTTATATAAAAGCACGTCATTACAAAAGCACACGCACAACATAAATCATCCATCACACACGGTGCATTATGCATAACCAGGTGAATAACCCCGGCTTTTAACCCTTGTAGAAGCAAGATGAAGAAGAGGAACGCGAAGCGAGCTCATTGGCTATGGTACGCAACCCTTGGCCTCTCATTGCTCGTCTTTTTCTCTTCATAAACCTCGTGTCCTTTCTCTCTCTCTCTCCCCCCCTCTCTCTCTCTCTGACCGACATTCATATTTAAGCTGCGTTCCTCCTAATTAGGCCGCCATCTTGACAAGCTCTAAATTCACAAGCATTGTTCTGGTCGGGCCAAGTCATGCTTTCGGTCCTTCTCTTTTGGGAATGGCCAGCGAATATTCCAGACTTTCCGTCTTTTCCCTTATCGATTATAAAAATACGTATTGTTCCCTTTACGCGTTACGTCTTTCTCAATTAATCGACACACCGCCAAGTATTTTTGGTTTGGTCGCATTGGAGCGAGATGTCGGATTATTGGAATTTCAATATTTTTCGAAAGTTCGCATTTGGCGAAGATAAGTTTCTTCATTTCCTTAGATGCGAATTCCTTTGAGTAGAAATCATTCTCAATTATTCTTTATTCTAAATTAATTATGCGGGCAGTGCTTTAAGAGTACTACGTCAAACTATTCGTGTTACCATAATCCTCCGAGACGTTCATGAACTTGTTGAGTGATTGTTAAGCAGAGTGGGTAATGAGATCTCGAAAGCATGGACACTTTAACCGTCTTTCCCGGTGTGTATCCACCAAGAGTTAACGACGTTGCGCAACGATGCTTCAGCGTGAATGCTTTTTAATGGTTTTCGTCGTTAAGCGCGGCTACGTCGGAGAAGAAAATGAAAATCATCCTATCGACGTTCATATTCGAGGTAAAGTGAATTCCCGCCTGAAATATTTCAGAGAAGTATAACGCGGAGTTCTTGCATCGATGATGAACAACTTCATCGAAAATACAAAAACGAGCATTAACCACTTTCGACGAGTAAGTCTCTTCGCTAGTAGGCTTCTCTCGGCAGCTTGTTGTTCCTCAAAATTTTCTGTATCATATTAATTTTTTGAACTCGTGTGATACGAATAACTTTAATCGAATATTAAATCAAACTTATTAATTCTTAGATTCATTACAATGATTTTAAATGGTTCCATGAAAATTTCTGAAATATTCGTTAAGAAATACCCACAGATACAACTACGAAATGATTTGCATTCTCATAATATTTCAATAAGAATTCAAATTCCTCCAACAATGGGTTCTAAAAGAGGTAAAAAAGGTAAGAACCCTCAAAATAACCATATCCAAGATTAACATTATCCGATGTACATAACCAACCTGAAACTTCAATTCCGCGTCCTTTGTAAAGAGGACGGCAACCTCAACCAAAAGAAACCCTCGACACCCACCATTTCCCCAACTTCGTCTCGAGTAGTGAGACGATCGTAGAAATTACCAGCTCGCAAACAGGATTCGTATGCGTCGCGACGAGTCGAGATATCGAGGAAAGGGATCCCTGAGAGCGGAATTGGACCGCGAGGGTCTGCCACGCAAGCGTTCCGCCGGTTTCCAACTGGAAGTAATACTCGCTCTCTGGCATCGAGATGCCGGCTGACGTTCTCGAGGCTGCATCAGGGAGTATGATAGGGTGGTCCCGACCGAGACTCGGTGTAAACTACGATTTGCATTCGGAACAATGTTCGAGCCCGGGTCAATCCAACTGGCCTGTGTTTCCACGTGTCGAGAAACGTCCCACCTCCAACCCGCCGTATTTACGAAACGGTCTAACTTATCCTCCTCACTCCGTTCTCTCTCTCTCCCTCTCTCTCTCTCTGTTATCGAACAATCCACGGACGTGGACCGAAAATTGCTCTGGGTTATCGTCCTGCGTCTTTCCGGAGGCCGAATATATTTCTCTGGTCGAGCAATTATTTGCTGATTATTGTTGTGAAACACGCTCTTTTATCTTGAGACTATGTATTTGTGAATGGTATATTAGTATGTGTCCATGTGGATAGATAACGCGGTTTAAGATGGGTATGTTTAATAAATTTTGTTATTTTTCGTAGTCAGTATAATGGTTCTGTGCTCTATTAACGCGCTGTTAGATACAGAAAGCATTTGCACATACTCATATTTTCTAATGAAACGATATTTTTATTACGACACGTCTTTATTATTGCAGCTTGGTCTACATAGCACGAAGATTAGCTTAAAAATTTGATTCTTCAGTAATTGGCCATCGGTCAAAGTTTAGAAATTAAAATTAATTGACGATAAAAATATCATCCTGTCGTGTTTCTTACAACGTGTAATTAACCAAGTTACAACTTTTTCAACATTGGAATTCGAGTAAAAATTCTTCTACATCGACTCACCGCGTGTTAATTACATGTTTTAAGATTAACAAGCTTCGTTGGCATTCGTTTGCTGAAAAAATAGAAAGAGAGAGAGAGAGAGAGAGAGAGAGAGAGAGCTGACACCGCAGTTACCCCGTTTCGTGGTGCGTGATGAGCTGTAAGCATCGGTAAACTCGAAACTGAGCTGTCGGCCTCTAATGGGCCGCAATTAGTAGGCTTCGTGACGATCGGCCCCTAACTCCTGACTACTTCCTAATTACTGGGTATCATACTCGCGCAATCATCGTATGATGTTTATAAAAAGCACAGGATGTCATATTTTTACTCGTTTAAAAAATTGATATACAACTCGTTGTTTATCTATTCGATAAAGAGCGAAAACGAAGAAAACCAGTGTTTCTTTAAAAAAATATTCCAGATGATGAAGGTGTAAAGTAAAAACCATTGCAATTGCGATTACCAAGCTTATTAACAGTCATAGTATGCATAATAATATTAGACAACTTATTTTTCTCGTTCGCAGAGGAATCGCTAATACACGACAAAGAAAATATGAATGTAAAAGTGGAATCGAGTGGAATAATCAGGACTGCTCGATACCAATGAAATCTTTTATCGTTTCTAAAAATAATAACAGTACGCAATCGATATAGAGATGTTGGTGAGCAAGTGAATGCATTAACGCCATTCGATATTCCTGATATTAATTCAAGCACGGATTTCATGGCAGAGCCGGTGTTTGCCAATTCATCCCTCTTCGGAATAACAAATGTGCGAAAGATTGTTACTGTCGCTGATACATGGGAGCATGTCGCGTATGAAAATACAATTGACGAGAATCGATCGTCGCCTGTTCGTAGTCGTTGGACATTTTTAATCGTTGATTACAATGTTGAATTCATCATTGGATTTCATAAAAAATTATTGTTTCGGGGATTCTGTAAGCACCAACGTTGCAATGGAGAATGTAAAATAAAATATCGAGAGAGTATTACACATTTTGTAAATTCTACAATTGAAATTTCTACATTTTAATAAACCTGAAAATCCCGGGGAAATATGTTGAAAGTTTTATTCGTTGTAACAGAATAGTCGGAGCAAGTCGATCATTGTAATTGAGAACAAATAACAGAATGTTTCTCTCAATTTACCAAAGACCTAGTACATAATTGAGTCGATGAATAATTGACGAAAAACAATTAACACGCGCCTTTCCGCGCTGAAACCGTGGCTCGTATTTCATTCCACGTGGACATTTCGCGCTGACAACCATTCGCAATTAGCGTGGCAACAGATGGCCCACGAGCTTTGGGAAACCGTTTTCGCGTTAATTTCGAATTAGAAAGTTCGATTCTCATCGAGGAGAAAAATGGAAAATTATTTGATTCCGACTGTTCTATGTACAATTTTTTATAACTCTATGACTATTGGTTTTTATACAAATATATAGAAAAAATTTCACATTTTAATTAACGCGCAGGTTCCTCTTTTTAGTTCAAGCAATTAAATTTGGTGAAAGATTATATGTATTAAAATAAAACACAACATTAAATACATAAAGAAATGAAATCACATATACGTGGCCAAATAAAACCTCTCATTCATTTGTTCATTTTCTCTCAAATTTCTAATGGTTCATATACATTTCGTTTCATTTACATAAACGCATAAATCTTATTTAGAGGTTTTACATTCCTGAAAACTTAATTTTTCTTTATTATCATCCAGTACCGTCTCCTTGGACCAAAAAACGATTCAATCGACGAGCATACCACTGTCCCATACAAACGAGAGCCAGATATTACGTCCGACAACAACAAACGCGATGATCGAACCTCTCTATCCCTTTGTGCTGGTTACTTGGGTTTTTCACTCGCAAGAGGGTCTTGTTAGCGGCCGGATATAATAACACACGGGTCGCGCGAGCCACTGACTTCTAATCGGGACGAGTGGCCTGGTCGTGGCGAGCGTGCTTTGAGTGGTTCATCTCCACGCAATGAAATCTAGTGGTTCAATCTGGAGGTACTGGCCAGCCACAGGGTTGTTTGTGTTCAATCGTGTTAGCTCGGACCGGTACACGAGCACCATTCATCGCAGAGAGAAGCGCTCTCGTGCAACGCAGAATGCTTTCTGGTCGAATGGGAATTCACCTGGTCTCGTCCTATTAACTGTCCAGTTAGATGCGGTTCCTTCTAGTCAAAAGCATTTTTACTGACCAGCAAGACACTGTGAAATATTATTCATGCATATTTGTTTGAGAATTTGTTCACACCGAAACAGTTTGTAATAAGTGAGAACAGTTGTGAACAGGAAGAGATCCTAAAAGCAAAGATGTATCGAGAAACGGGAAAATTTTCCGTTTGACGTTTCCTTTACGATAAAATCGAGTTTAAAAATACGTCGAATGTACATGTACATTGTTAACTGCTAAAACAAAGTGTGGCATGTGGCATGGAGTTTCGACGGCTCCCATTTCAGACTTGACGTTTCAAACTTCCATTTCAAATGTTTTCCAAAAACGAGATCCCAAGCGAAAAAATTCTCTCCTACATTTTCGATTTACTTTCGAGTGTAAAGTAACACCTTGTTCGGTAGTGCCATTCTGTACAGTAACCTGTGAGTTTGTCTAGTGCATGTATACAACACGAATTTTCAACCTTGTTGCTGTCTATTCTAACGTAAAAGCTATATCCAATCTAATACCCGGATCCCAAAAACGTTACAAACATTTCCTAATTTTTCCACTATTTTAAACCAACTTTAAATACCAACGTAAGAAAAACAAACAAGAAACCCAAGCATTCATCGTCTACCATCCAAATCGCACGAAAGATAAAACCTCACTACCCTTCTTAATCACACTTTTTCCCTTTAATCATTTCTTCGGGGCGGCAACCAGGCGAACTTCACTTATTCCGAGCCTCGAAGAAAAAGCACGAACGAATAAAAACCGCGTTGCACATCACACGACGACCACGTGATTAATCGTCCTTCCTTGAATAACGACGTTTCTTTCTTCGCAAATGACCATGCGTTCACCTAACTCAAACGAAAGAGGAAATTGTGGAAGAAGGTCGCGGGTCCAGCCACAAAGAAGCCCATTAGAATTAAATGGGTCAATTAACCAGATTCGTATCCTGCGGTGAGTATCTCTGCGTGACATAAGGTGGCAACAGGGAGCATGCCACTTGACCCTGTCGAGATATACCGGTAGCAACACGAACGAAAAGAGATGTGAAGGGCGAACGAGAGGAGGAATGGCAGGAGCTTCGTGTTACCGAGACACCCGTCGTGCTTTACTACGGGGGAGGTCGAGTGTGTACGACGGAGAAAGACAGACAGAACTAGGAGGGAGACACCGAGGCGAAGCTTGGCTTAATTGGAGACGAGAGGAGGCTCGTAATTTCACGTCGCGACGCGAGGGCACCGGTGGCCAGGCGCCAGTAATTTGTAATCCGTATGCTTAGACATCGACTACGCCCCTGACAAACTGAGATCAAGGTATTAAGGGGGTGGGATCGCGCGTGGCGTGGCATAACCGAATACGACGAAGAATCGATGCGATACGATTCGAGTTATATGCCTTGAGATTACTGACAGTCGTTTTACGGGTAATATTTTCATCGACACGTTCATTTTCATTCAGAGAGAATGATAAAGCATTGACGATCATTTATAGATGAACGTATAGCGTAACAGAAGTAAAATGGTGTCGATGAAATGATTGCTTTGTACGTCGTCGATACATCTAGTCGCGGTGTTTGTGACGCGAATTCAAAATCGTCCATTTGCAGTTTGTTTACCTTGGGGAGAGAAATTGAGAATCGCATCGGGAGCGATTTTCTATGACGGAATTGAAATAAAATTGATAACGTGCAGAGTGAACGATGGTTAGTTCGTTCGATTTATTTCGGTCTTCCTAGTTTTTCGAGAGGGGAGAACTTCCGTTCAATAGCGTAGGCGTGTTCTATAGAACGATGAATGTTTATTTGCTGATTTATGTAAAGGAAAGGTTTGAATGAGAAATTGGTTCCAGTTGATTTTGGTAAATCGGACGATGGGATTGTTAGTTATTAAGAAAACAGAAAATCGGAATAAAATTGTCGCCAATCTGATTTATGTGTTGACACAACTGAGTTTATAACAGAGATGTTGGAGGAAACTTTAATTACTATCTTTTATTGAAAATGATCGTTAGAACTATCAAAGAATATTAAAAATGTCAAAAAATAGAAATTCTTCAAGGGACACGATCACAATTTAAGAACGTGAACGGAATTTAAAGAAACTTAAATTAAAGTCTTTGTATCAATTTAAAGGGGCGGACGATGCTGTCATTCGATTATGTATAAAACTTCGTGACATGTAAAAGCAGATACGAATCTGTATTAAAGTGGCGGGATACGGTTCTTTCTTCCTTTTGTGTCCGCGCAATCTCGTTTTAAGACCATGTGCAGAGCTAAGCTACAGCCATTACGCGCTCTTTGGAATTTCTCAAAGCTTTCTGATTATATTCCTCTCTCTGCTTCTGTACACGCGAGAAGCAAATATAATTCAGGGAAAAAATTGCATTACGAATTATTGGTAAAAATGTATTTCTATGTGCTCCTATCGTTCCTTTAATAAATCCTCTGTATTTCTTGGAAAGAAATTTTACAGATATGAAATTCAGAGGAAATTCAAAATCCGTTATTATTAACCTTTTCTACTTTATAGTAAAACGCGGACCAGTAGCATTGAGACCTCATTCGTTTCATTGAATATTACCAGGACAAATGATTTATATAGAGATTCAGGAAGTCGTAATGAAAAGCTGGACAATGGCTTGTTTCACGTATGATTGCGTATATTTTTAATTACACGTTCGTACGCAATACCCGCTCACATTCAATCTTCTTGTTACGTCGGGCGACAACTCTACATAGATCAGGCCACACACCGCGAGCAAGATGGCAACCGGATGTCCGCACATCCTTACTGCGTACCCTCAATAGTCTTAAGGACCTATCATAAATCTCAGGAATTTTTTAGCTAAGGTCCTTCAGACCGAACAAACATCTTCTTACTGAATCGTTTCTAAAGCTTATTGTTTACTACGGGAAGACACAGGAAAGTTAATTTTTCTCACGTATGATATTTCACACTAGCAACTTTCTATCGAAGGCGGCTAAGACCCTTCCTAGTCCACCAACCTTCTTTTATCCAATCAGAAGCAATGTCTACTGCCCTCACTTTCCTAACCAAAATTGTCATCAACAAATCCGATGGTTCCTTGTGTTAGACACACCCATCGCTAGCTTTCCTCCGACACAGAATCGTCATTTTACTTTACTTATTCTTCATCGTTAGAATAGTCAACATATCATTACCGGGTTTCTATTCTTAAATCAATCACTTACTTAACTTATACATACGCATCAGTGTAATTATCTTCTTTATAAAGTTGTTGGAATAAACATTAATTTATACCTGTTAATTCAGTGTAAACTCAATTGAACCACCCCTATTATCGTAACAGAAATCAGGGGATCGATCAGTTCGTGGCGTCAATTATCTCCGCAAATGGTCGAATAAACACTTCTATACAGGAAGATGCGAGGAAAAGCAATTTATCGAGGCACTCATACAAACTCTTGACGAAACGTTCTTTAAGTTTAATTTTACATAAAATTACATCTCGTGACAGAAACTTTTATTCATTTATAAACATTCTCCTAGTTTATTCTAATATGATAATTGAAAGCTCTCTACATTCAGAATTTCATTTCGCTAAAAAGCTACAAATCGTAAGAGAAGTTTCTACGAAGCATAAACGCGAGCTGTATGAGAAATAAATCGGCTTCGACAGTCGGGACTAACACATAGACAGCGCAAGGTAATACAGGAGTTTCTCGAAAAAATGATCAATATCAAGCGGGTTAATTTGCATGGTTACGAGGCGAGATTAATGCTCTGTCCGATAGTATATCTATGTTATAACGAATGAGTAATAGTTCACCATATGTACATCAGATATTCCATAATACATGTAGCATCATTGGCAAAAAAATTTCTAAAGTGTCTCGTTGATAATTACGACGATGATAAAGATAGAATATATGAAACGCAATCATGTCTGTAAACACAAGAAGAACAATTTGCTCATAGTCAGAGAAGATATCCTACATATAGTAGAAAAAAATTTATTTCAAAATTTCACCTTGCTTCTACATGAGAAATTACCAGCAGATTTTTCGCTTGTAACACGAATTTTGCTGTATTTTACGTTGTAGATATAAAATTTTTTTATGGTAAGTGTTCAAATACTTTCGTCAGCCAGTATACGTTATCAACTTTATACGCAGATATTTTGAAATAGTATGCATAGCATGCACAAAGATTGATTTGGCAAACAGAAAATCTATATGCAAGCTTCTTATCACGAGGTACGTTTCCATCGCTCGCCAGTTTCTGGCCACTCGCAGTTTGCTTTTGAATTCAGGTCAGATCAGTACAAGCTCATTACCGATGAAAATCTCTCAATCGCAGCTCGGCCTGATCGATACCTTTACGCCATTACAAAATAACGTGTATATGAGAGTAATGCGTGATAAATACACAAATGCGCGTATAAAGGTACACTGGAGTGATGTTCACTAGTTCGAACAGGTTTTTGGGATTTGTTTCCTATAGGTTCTATAGAGAGGCATTTGATGTACAAAGAGAATGAAAATGGAAGCTGAATGTAGAAAGTGTTTAACGTGACTTGATCTTGTTTACAGATGGATATGAGCGTGTTTCGTATGTAACTAATATTGGTTAAAATATTGCAATGCTTTTAATCATAACTGCGAAAAAATTCAATCAGAAATTGTAACATTTTTATACAGATCTTTCTGTTGTATATTTCATGCGAGTGACGTGAAATTTATGGAGTTTCTACCTCACACTTTAACGAGTGACTTTTGGTTTAACTTTTTTCAAGGACGTTGACTTGTCCATCTATGGAAAGGGGTAACAGGGTAGTAAACAGCCACTCTAAGCACTTTTACGATCTTCTCTTCATAAATCTAGATGATGAAAGGCGCCACACTGTATGAAATATAATCTGGAAATGAAAACGTCTGAGCACGTAAAACAGATATTCGATTTACTAAATCTTCTAAAGGATTCCGTAAGAGACATCAAACAACGACAAATCTCAGACGAAACACAAATATTTTTATCCCTCAATTCGTCTTCCCTCCGATATCGAAATGCACAGACTCTCTCATAATTCCATTCTTTGAAAATTTCGTAGATTTCCACAGAATTTATCATTTTATCGGTGATAGGATGTTTCAAAGCCTGAAGCATTCTCAGATAAAGCTTCTGCTTTTTCCGGTATACATTTCTTTCGCGTTATGATTCATTTAAAATCACCATTACCGATAGTATATGCTATAAATAGAATGCGGATGGATACAATTAAAAAAATGATTTTTGATTTGCTTCACTCACTAAATATTATAATTTTGAATACATCTTCGTTGCATATATTTTCATATTCCGCGTACGATATGCGTTTCATGTATTCTTGCATCTTTAAATTTTCCATTAATGTATAAACATCCACAATCCGTTTATGAAATAAACGTACACCTACCCTAATCACCAACATCAAATTTCAATCTAATTCCAATAATTCTCCGTACGAAAATCCACCTGGGAAGCTCTCAAATATAAAAGTACTAAAAGTCTGCAAACATGATTTCCATATTATCGGCAACCAATAACCTGGACGAACGACACCGGAGGCGACAGGAAAGTGGCCAGGCGCGACGACTATTAAAGATATTCGTTCCGCGGTCGATATAACCCGGCTTCGGCGAATCAGCGGCGGAAACTTTGTTTCCATTTTTCCCGATTCTCTTTCCCCGTTGTGTATCTACAAAAAGGATAAAACACGGAACGAAAAGAGGCTATGGAGAAAAGAAAGAAGAATCGGCAAGATGGACGATATTCGTGTTAGAAGTACTTTACAAATACGTTTACTGTGTTTTAATCTTGATCTGTGTAGAAATGCAGTTCGGTATTGCATGTGCGATTACAATATGACGACCTCGGCGAGTACCCTCTAGCGAGTCAGCATCACCGGAAGTGATTCGTCTGCTGCTAGCGCGTGATAAAAAGAAAGACTGGGAGAAACATAGTGGAAAAAACACATCTAAGAGGATGAAGATGCCAGAGGATGGAACTGACGAGACGAGAGGGGGGGGAGAGAAAGAAAAAGACGTCAGCACGAATGCACGACGATAAGTTGCTAGAATAGGAACAGAGCTTGGCTGATGGCGAAGCGGAGAAACGCTTCAGGACGAACGTTTGCTACCGTAGATAGGATCAAACGAAACGCGAGGGTTGAAACGTTACATTCAGCTCAGAAATTGCTCCTTCCTTCCTTCCTTCCTATCGTCGCCATGCACTACCGCTCGTCCCACCTAGTCGCTCTGCTACCATTCATTTTTTCGCGTTTTATCGCGCGTAGGAAAAAAGATGCCGATGTGATCCTCCAAGTTTTAATACCGACGGGATTTTATTTCTCTTCGTCTTTCAGGGCGTAAAGCGAAACTCTTCTTATTAATTCTCTCGCTGGCTGTAGAGAATGGCAGAGGTAAGGTTGTTTTCGTGAATTTAGCGACTTGTTTCTTGAAGAGAAAGGGGAAACTTTTGGTAAATATTTGTTATACCGAGTGAAAGATCGATGGTTTAGAATTGTATAAAGTAATAATTCGTAGCTGGCGGAGGGGGAAGTAGAGTGGAGTAAACTGACAATGAGTAGGTAAACGCACTTTTAAGCACATTGCCTGGTGAGAATCTAATCGATGCGATGTTAATTACTGTTAATTAAGACGTTAATTATGTACTGCTTGTCAATGTAAAATTCGAACGCCAGGTTGAATATTTCGGATCACTTTTTATGTATACTAAATTAATTTTCTTCTACTAGTGATTTATAGTTCATTAGTGCTGAAGGGAAACTAGGGTGCTATGTGTTGAAGGGAAACTATATTGAAAAATTGAATTGCAATAGTATATAAAACGACGTTCCTTTCTTTCTATATAAAATTTCTGCTTCACATTTTGAGAAGAAAGAGTTTTCCACAAAAGAATTCAATTTTCAAAGTATGGGGGAAAATGCGTGTTTCCTCGTAGAAACACGCATTTGGACATGATTTCGACGAAAAGTACGGTGAACTCGGTCGTGTACATGTTGAAAGACAAAATCCCAGCGTTCCAATAAACTACATACCACGCTGCATGTGTGTCGTACACGCTCTCCGTTTTGTTCCATTCGACATGGAAAAAGAGAAAGGAAAAGAGTCGACTACAACGATGTCACGAGTGTGTCGCTTGCGTCAACATCAACCAGAAAAGTGGAGAACCGTGTCAAAAGAGGAAGGTGCGTGCTATGACCGGAAACAACTAGGAACATTACACCTTTTTGAATTGATTCATAACAAATATTTTTATTCTCGGGAAATATCTTCCTTTCAAATCAATTTAGTCTTAAATAAAGTTAATAATCGAGTTTAAACTTGAATATTCGAGATAGTTATTTCACAGACAGTACATTACCGAATTTTAAATGGCTCGAAAATGTACTTAGTTTACGTGAGGATTTAAATATTTCTTACATAAATGTCGTAAATTCTGCTGGGTAACTTCGTCTTCGAATATAATAGCAGCGTCCTTGTATAGGGTGGTTTACGTGCACCTTTGTGTTATTACCTTGAAATATTTCGGGCATGTCGGCGTTCGCTGTGCAGCAATAGGAAAATCCCCAGGGAAAGAGATCAATGACTCTGCTGGCGGCGACACACAAACGCTACTACTTACGATTACTCGATAAATTTCAAATCGCACAATTTATTCATTCCTGTATATGCAGTAAATGCTTCCGTACTTTATGGCGAAGAAGAATATTTCTACTTTTCTGTACTGCTTAACATCGTTGATTTAAATGTCGACGGCACGTTTTTGGCAGGTTTTATGGTTTATGTATATTCATTTTAAGTTATAATAACGAGATAACAATTTTACACACGTTCTATCGAATTTGTAATATTGCAACGCCATGCTTTTAAGGTTGCATAAATAGACAAAACAATTGTCCATAACTTTGTTAACAAAAACACATTTTTCGAAAATTCATTGTTCGGACATTGGCATATAATAAATGATATATAATAAATATATGAAAAGAGGGAAGTATTAAAAACAGCAGTGATGTAGTGGAAATTAAAAATAATTACAGCAACATGACATCAGAGGATGATGGATATTTCAAGGGAATTCAATATACAACGTTGTTATGCACCTTTATTCAAGCACCTAGGAAAATCATCATCAATCTTTTCACGCGAAAGATTATCCAAGAAAGAGCAAAAGGAACTAAGGAAGATATTACGTATTCCAGATATATATATTTAAATCTCATACACTTGCTATAGAACAGTAAAACTATAGAATAAAATCAAACCGAATTTATACAACAATCATTTATATTTCTATCTTTACTTCGCGTGATTTACCACAAGAAGTTCTGAAATTCTAAACGAACCTAAACACTCCACAACTACGTTTTACGTTCTAAAAAGAGTACCTCAACTCATCAAACAACTTTCACACTTGTCCTACCTACAAATAACAGCTTGCCAGGAGCGCATCGATGAGCGATTCAAAAGAGAACACCCCAATAGCAAGAGAAATCAAAGATCGTTCATTCCTGGCAAAAAAGATAGAACGAACAAAGGGCTTCCTCAGATCAACATAGCAATTCTGTCTCTCAGCCAGGCAGATTTTTCTCTGTCCTCCGGTTCCTCTACTCTGTCCCTTGTTCGCTCGCTTTTCCTCCAAAGCAGAGGAATTGCGGAATCAAGTAGAGAGAGAACGAAATGAGAGTTGCCGATACGATTAATGGCCCCGTTAATGTGTTGCAATTTCGATTAACCGCAACTCAATTTATATCACTGCTGGCAAGATACAAGGCGAACAAGCGATGAGAAATGCAAGCTGGTCAGCGCACAGGAGCCAAAAGCCGACTTTCTCCTATTCATCCTCTCTTTGGGAAGCCTCTGTGCGTTTCAATAGTTCGCGGTTTCGTTAGTTTGCGGTTCGTTCGCTCAAGAACGCGACTCTATAAACGGAAACGACCGGGTCTCTTTTCAACGCGATCACTAATCACGATCGCTCGTCTCGTTATTAACCCGAGAAATGCTCGTCATCCGGTCGATTCGGATACATAATTGCGCGCCTGCGTGCACGATGGCCCTGATAATTTATTACGCGATTTTCAGGAATATTGCGAGTACAATTGACGCATGTTTTAACCTTTTGCTGTATCGTGGTAATTACGATTCCATATTGCTGCGTAGTGACAGGAATTGCGGTTTCACTTTGTGAAATACGCTCTTTCGGAATAAAATTTCGTGTAATTTCCCTTTATGCGTTTGTGCATAGGATATTTCGCTCTTCGTGCGAAAGATGGCTTTGCAAATAATGTTTTGTTAATTACTTGTTAAAACACGATAAAATCACACTTTTCAAGTTTCATACACACGCAATTTTTAAATTCAGCGTAGCTTCTCAATTTGATTCTAAATGACTCAATGTCCAAACACCGTAGTCCGTAGTTTCACGAATATACCACACGACTTCGACCATACATTCCTCTCTTCACTTCTACCATTCTTAAAGTAATACGATCTTCACTCGTCTTCCTTCAGCTTCTCGTCATTCAGTAAATGAAATTCGCGGCACAAAAAGACTCGTTGGTACACGAAGTAAAAAAGGAAGAAGGGAAAGGTGTCCCTGTCGTAAATTTATCGACATTTTCAAGCGTGCTTCGGTATTTTCAATTACGCTCGGTTCTGCGTGCTCGCAGGATGATAATGTAAAATCAGAGCCCAGCGTTACGACGCCATTCAGTTTACATCGTTGCCTACTTCTCGACTTTTTTTCCTTCAGCTGGATCTCCTATTCCTTTCGTCCAGTGAGAAGTTCCGTGCGACCTCCACGCCAGCCGACGCTATTATCCAGTGTCCATTGTGTCCGATGAAAAGAGATTGCGTGTTCAGCACGCGGCCTCCACGGGTTAGCTCGACGCGGATTAACGACCATGGCGACGAGTCTCGCGTTAATTATGCACGTCTGCTCGCTCCCTTGCTCGGCTAACGATGATTCGTCCAATGACAACCAACTGTCGTGGATGCTACGGCGAATTTTCAATGTTTGTTACTTTAACTGACAATGTTTTTATCTAGGCCCAATTTTGGATTGTGTAAACTGTTTTAGGAATTTATAAATGTTGTAGGAAAGGGTGGAAAAATGTGAAGAATTGGGGATTAGTAGAATTTTACGATGTCAAGCTAATTACTGGACAGGTGTTACATTTAATAAATGAATACACACCATGAATAGCTATCTTAAACATGTAGCAAGAGTTAAATATGGTCCCACAAATTTGCTGCTATTCGTTACACGTTCGTTTCTTCACAATTGAGTATTAATCCCGTAGGTATAATAATGAAACTGAAAAATGACACTGAAAAAGGTAGAGAATCGATCAGTTTGACTTCTAAAAGGCTCATACATAATAGAGGAAACAGAGCTGTGTTCTTCCTATTCAGACTGTCTCGTATAAAAGATCGTCGTATCGTTGAAATTGTTATTGGTCACGTCAGGATCAGGGGAAAAAAATTTCAAGCTAGGGGTGAGATTCATTTCGCTCGCTGGGAAGAATCGTTTAGACCACCGAAGCATATCACGAGGCATAAAAGGATCGTAGAGAATAAGGGGCGGGGGTAAGCGCGAACCAGTGAGGAAAAGTCAACGTCACGGTATTTGTCATGGGTAATGGGCTGCGTTGTGTCGACGGGAGTTGGCCTCCGTCGTTAACTCGTTACCTCTCGGTAATCCAATGGCGCTATGCGTACAGGCGCCATCGCGAAGTCGCCCTTTGTCACGGCGCCCTCTTTCGCTTCGTCTGCCCGCTAGCATCGATTAATCACGTTCTATCCCTACCTCACCCACTACTCCGCACCTCACGCTGCTGCAACCCCGCTCCTTTGCCCGCACTTTCCACTTTTCTACCCCCGCCAACATTTTTCGTCTTCTCCTGCAGTCAAACCCTTCCTCACTGATGGTTTCAGGGTTTCTTTTGGCAATGTCGCATTTCCACCATTCCAGAGATGGATTCGTCCAGAGAAAACGTAGAATGACGAAAATTAATGTCGATGAATTAAACGAAGATGGTTTGAAAAAGTTGGATTCTGACTTTGCATGGGTCATGGATCTGATAAGGAATAGTAGACTGTCTGTTTTTATGAAAAATTATCGAAAATAACGTGAGACGCATTTTTATATTAATATATGAGAATATTTTTATCGATGTGTGAAGATTGGTTTTCAAAGAAGCATGGATTCTAGTAAATTTATCTTCTTTAAAGGATAGAAGATATGAATATATAACAGCTACTATCTTATAGTTAGAATGCCATCATTCTAAAGCATAAAGGATATGTATATTTACGACTGCGTAAACAAGATTATTACGGATCCCTTAGAGCATGGATCTATTCTCAAAATCTTAATATTATAGAGATAAATTATTCTATCCAATAGATAAATTATTCCTCGCATTCAACTTGGAGAAGGTCAGGAACCTAAGTTCCACGGCGCCACTTATCATTCACAAACCCCTCTTTACTATTAAAAATAGGACATCACTCTTGTATGTCCGAATTGAATTATTCAGTGTTGCTTTCCTAATTCTGAGTTTTCCTTTGACTCTCTTTTTTGCGATAGTAGATACCATTCGACTATAGATCGATGCACGTGTAAAAAAATTGACCACAATTTTTACACAAACGAAGATCAATAACCTTAGATATCAAAATTTATTTTCACTTATCAGCTCGTCCATATCAAAACTTTCATTAATTTTCAAAGTGACCACTTCCAGCCATCCCTATCACAAACCTATCTCAACTTACTGCAACACTTCCTCATTCGACGCCGTTTGATCGAACAAAAATTCCTACCGCTAGAAAGAACGAGACTACAAAGTTTCCAGGAGAATTCGTTAATTGTGAGGGCTCTCCCGTACGAATTCTTTCGCGCGAATCTCTCCGGGATTCTTGCAGAAATATTCGAGAGGTAAACGCGCGGCCTCTGGCTAGGTTTTTAGCGGTGGTAGTCGCACGGATGTCCTTTGACCCATGTTAATAATCGCATTTTCTAAATAACTTCTGTGACACCGTGTGTCACTGCACTTGGCGTTAACCCTTGCAGTTTTTCATTTCGGATAGTAGCTCCAGGAAAGCGTCGGGTTGCGAGTAATAGACTTTGAAATAGAACCCGGTGTCCTTTCTAACGTTACAGACACTAAAACGGATAAAACGACGTTTCCTCTTTTCCTATAAATTGTTAACTGACATGCAAAGTGCTGCTAGACGTGTCGCGTGACAAATCTCTTTGACAATGTTGCGTACATGTGTCGTACGTACTTTTTGTCTGTTTTCTCCGTTTTCTACTATTCTGCTATTTCATTGTATGTAGTATGCTTTGCTTTACTCTTTGATGTGACAGAAGTATGAACGTTTATACTGACTGTATGCATGGGAATTTTATCACTGGGAATGTTCTACATTTAGCGCAGTGTAGAAAAATCCACTGCGTTAGAAACGTGTTCTTTGTGTGTTGTTCTCGTCGAGTTTGAGAAAAAGATCGTTCCTCTTTTCACGTTTTTAGTACAAGTTGTTATGGACGATGCTATGACTAGAATTGATTCTTGTGGCAGTATTAAATGTAAATAGTAGATGTACAACTGAAGCATTCTAAAAATATATATTTTTACGAAAACTGAAATGGGGACCTTAAAGCAGAACATAACCCATTATTTTCCATGCCGACCATCAGATAAGGCGGATACGACATGCTATTAAGGGAAAAAAAGGAATATGAAAGGTTCCAGGTTGTCTTTATAGCAACGTTTACAATGGGAATTTTATACGATGTCTTCAGTAAAACGACGCGGCTGATATGGAAGGTAGTTTTCTAAAATTGTAGTCAACCACGTCAAAAGCGTGTTTCAAGTTGCGTACAGAGGCAACGAAAGCTTGACTCGAGGCCAGCCCAGGTTTATTGCATGTCAGAGCTGGTGGATTCCGAGAATGTGCAACAAAACACGGAATTCTTCGTGGGACATACGGTGTCGAGGACCATATAGGTTTAAGCGCTGTACAGTTACATTTTGTAAACTTTTGTTCGCCGAGCGTTTTACCCTCAGGAATTCACAGACTTCTTCAAATGAAATCGTTGTCTTTTTTACGAAGAACAACGAATTACATCGCACTTTCAACATAGATGAAATTGCATAATATCTATGATATGATAAAGAATGCTAAATAAATTTTGTTGTTCGTAAATCTGACTTAAATTTAATTTGAAATATTACGATCATTTATGATCAAACGATACCAGCTGAAAATTGTAAGCAAAATTTTAATTTATCGCTAGTATTTATTTCATCCCATTTCCTGTATTACTTATATGTTTAACCACTTTCTGTTGGGTACATTAGCACGATATTATAAAGGCAATATAAATCAATAAAGTGAAATGCATGAAACTTGTCAACCACGAAATATTAACAAGTTTGGACCCTATTCTACCCATTCCTCTAATTTCCTCATCAATCTCATTCCAAATTATTCGTCAAAATTTTCTCTGAAATTCTCAACGCAAATTCTATTTGAAATGTTCAATCTGTTCTTCCCATATTTCTCGACCAGACAAGAAACAATATACAACAAACCTACGCAAAACCAACATTCTGCACAAAACCCTCTTACTCTCATTTCTTGTCTATTCCGCAACGTTAACGCAGCCGGGCACACGGCAGCCTCATTATCTCTTTGACAAGCGAGGTTAAACGACGCATCCAGCGAAAACTCTCGTGGCACGTGCGTAAATTGGGCAACAGGGTCATGAACACACTTCACAAACCCACTATCTGGAAATGTAATGCAATCTAGGTTGCCATAAAATGCTTGGCGGAGGCGCAACCAACACGACGAGTCCATGAATTCCAATGGAACGTCAGAATTCTTTTTGGACCGGTTAACTCGAGTTTCGAAACGCTTGCGTGGCTATTTTATTCGACCAGCGAGATACGCCCGATGTAATTTACTCTTTGCCACAGGCAAAGGGAAAGCAAAAAGGGACAGATTGGAGCCAACAGCGCGGCTAGAAAGTGGAAGAGCGAAAGAAGTTTGAAAGTACGAAAAAGAGGGGGTTGTATAAAAAAAAAGGAGATTTCACGTAAAACGGTTTACAAATCCGGAATTACTTCCAGCGGGTATCTATTCCAGCAGGAGGATTTAGTTTTTGTTGTAGGCGGTAACGCGGTGGGCAACAAGGGGAAGCACGTGGATAGATGGTGAAGAGGGTGGGGGTGAAGGGAAAACGGAACGGTGGATTTGAGGCAAACGAAAGGATAGAGAAACGATGAATCGCGAGAAAAGGAGAAGAATAGGCGGGGCACAAGATTTAATTGCGGAATTCCCAGCAGTACTGTCCCCCTTTTCGTTTCGCTCCTCGTCGCGTCCTTCCTCTTCGTCCTCTCTCGCGCTTTTATCTTCATTACCTATCAACTTAGCTGGCTCGCTAAGAGAACCGAATTCTCTTTCTATCCTGAATTGGCGAATATTTCTACCAGAATATATCCTCTCTACCATTTTCCTGTATTGCCGAGCACAGTGCGCCAAAAGGCAGTGGGGTGAATCGTGATTTGACCTAAGCTTAACTCGATAAACCCTTCGAGAGCTTTGAATCAGCCAGTAAATTCCGCGGTTGCGTTTATCAGAGTTACGGCGTGCTTGAAAGAAGGGGTAAGGCGCGTCGATCGATAAGTTCGAAGTTGGTGCAATTTTTCCCTTCGTCCTGTATTATTTCTTTTATTTTTTTCGTTTTCTCCAGTTGTTTTCATTTGGCTTTCTTCCTTTCTCTGTTCTTATTTTCATTTTTCCTTCTTGATGAAATGCACTGAAATCATCGAGAAACTTTATCTTCATTGAAGCCGTAATTCGTGTCCACTTCATAAAACTCAAATCATGCGATCTATTACCACCCAGAAAATCAAGATGAGTTGTACCAATATGCACGCAACAATAACGGAATATTTTTGTCCTGAAGCATTATGGATCACTCCGAGTTGGAAAAATTAGGTAGCGTTGCGGATGATCGAGAGCCTTTGCGATGGCTGATATGTGAGGGATACTTCTACTTCATTAACTCATCATTCAGCGGACCAAAAACATACAAAGATTGATTTGCATAATATCACTTGTACAATGAGAATGAATTTATAAAAGTAAGTCATTCGTTTCTTGAGAGTCACATATTTATCGTATGTTTTTGAGGAATTTCGTAAGAAATTTTCGTTATTTCGTAAGAAATTAGTAAAGTGCGGAATTTTATCAATCATTTTATATGAGATTGTGCGTGTGATATGAAAACTTTCGAAGATAAAATATCAATTTATACGCATGGATGTTCGCAGATTTTAAGGAACATAAGAATGGATACGATCCTTTCCTTCGTTCTCTGGGCCGAATTTCCTGCGGCGAAATTTTCCAAGTCGTTAGTCTCGATTCCGAGACTCGACGCGTATGTTGCTCGACCGCATACCGAAACTCCGAGTTTACCCAAAACTTTGCTACTACCTGCGCGCCCGGTGTCCCGTGTAACGTGCCGCTTAATCTTCGAAAATACGACTTCCTTGCATTAGCGTTAATAAGAAAATCTTCTGTTGCAGCCACTTCGCGACAACCATGGTAAATTCTATTATGCGCGATCTTCGTCCCTTCGTACTCATCGTTGCGAAGATTGTACGATTAGCGAGTTAATTTCTTGGCAGATGCAACCTGGTGTTTCTCGAAAACATATGATTTTGTGCAACGCGAAATTTTAACGAGATTTTAGGTCGTGCATGCTTTGCTCTGCGAGATAGAATTTTATCGTTTGCTTTCTGATATTACTCGCCGTGGTTGGTTACTTGGTACGTTGGAGAAGTGAAATGAATGTATGAATTTTTATATCAAAAAATTTAAAACACGGTGAGTTATGTATAAAACATAAACTTTGAAAATGTAAACTACATCTTTTTATACCACAGTATATTTATATTTAGCCAATGAAATTTGCATGTGCATGTAAAACTTGATTTCATTTTCATTTTCAAAAGGGAGAATCATTTTATCGTCGAGAAATTGATTCTAATAAAGTGCAATAAAACAGAAACTTATATTTTATTTAACTCATCAATCTTAAAAAAAATTATTCGATACTTTTGGTTTATTATTTCCACATAAAGCATCTACCTTCAAAATTACCTTTTCGCAATAGTTCAGTCATCAAGAAATTAACATTCAGTTCAGTTCAACAAACTTAAGTTTGAATCTTTAACTCATTCAATCTTCTTGCAGCCTACTTTATCTTCATCATCATCAGTTATATACATTACTCATTGGTAAGGTTCGTCATAATTTCTTTCCGAGCAATCTTACGTTACGTTGATCGAATCCTCTTATCGTATAATTAAAAAACAGTTGGTATTACCAGCATTTGGTATCTCGTGAAATCAAATGAATCGTTCGTGTTCGACCGTCTCACTCTGAAAATTAATTGCTTGTCGACACTCCCGCTAATTTGCAGCGAACTTCGCTGCGAAAAGCACAGACTTGCAAACGAGGAGAGGCGTTCGTCGCGGAAGAAGGAACGAATTGAATTAGCATGCCTGTCGGAGAACAACAAGAACCGTACAGGACGGGGGAAGTGGAATTTTGAGCATCGTGGAATTCGTTCCAAGCAGCTGTTCCTCCTTTCGATTCAAATTGATTTTATCGTGACACGAGATACGAAGCTGCAATGTCGTTAAGTTGTGCCAGATAGAGTGCTCTTGTTAACAAATCACGTAGAGAAGTTTCTAATGCGCGATGCTTTGTGCAGTTCCGTTTTATCATAGTGCCAAGATTGTGAATTTCGTATAGAGGAATTGCGTTGATCAATAGCGTTAGTCGAAATCGAATCACCGAAAGTGGAACGATAAATTTATCTGACGTGCTTCGCATCGTGAAATTTGCCATTGCGGCGTAACAAATTCTATATGAAACTTGTTTTAGTGCAGGACTGTGAAATTTTTATGAAGATACATTCGAAGCTTTTAAAAAATGTGTCGCGTTAAACAATTCAAATGTTTTTGATATATACTCTCCTAGTATCAGCGATTAATTAATCCATTTTCCTTCCAAATTAAAGTTTTGATATCCAGTATCGTACGATAGAACGATTCATATATTTATGATTGCGTATTAGAGTTTATACGTGCGATAATTCAAACTTGTTCGGTTTCAATTGTGTAAAAGATTTCGAGTAAAAAATTGCAGTAAAAAATTGCATAGTTGGTCATCACTGGTGTAACGGAATTTGAAAAATGTCGAACACGACAAATCAATTGAAAAATCGGAACAGATTGAAAAAGATGGTGACATAGATATGGCATGTGGGGAAACGAATGGGTTTCTCACGATGTCATTGAAGGAAGCTAAGAAAACTCAATGACATTACCAAAAATCTGGCATTGAAGCTGCTGATATTTATGTGTCTTGTTTGTACAATTCCGAGGATATAAATCACATTTTTCTCTTTAACCATTGCTGTTCCTTTTATCCGAAAGACTCTAAGTCTTTCCATTTATCATTCCGGTCATAGTCTTCATAACATCGTATGTAATCTTTTAGTGCGATTAAATCATCGTTTCGCACCCTGTTTTCTCTAGCATCTATTAAGAAGCAAAGCTTCGTGGAGAACTAATTATCCATCTCATTTCGTAGATGTCCGTGATTACGGCCAAGAAAAAGCGGAAACAGTTTAGAGGAAGGCGGATGGCATTTAAACACGCGGGAGAATGCAAAGAGGCGGAAATGAGATGCATTAACTTCGGTAAACAGCGGAAATTTATTTACGTTTTATCGACAGTCCAATATAAATGAGAGCATCGAACGGTGCCGCCTGCAACTATTTTATCCGAATGAAATTTCTTGCCCAGTTGTATTTATTTCTTTTCCGCCTTTTCCTGGACGCAAATTATCGGGAAAAGGTTTAATTGTAACGCGCGACTCGTGATACAGCAATGCGGTATTTATGGGACAATTCTTGATGGAATCGTTTCGAATATTTCGGACAATTGTTCCACTTGCTTTCATCCGGATTCTTAATCGTTGCAGTATCGACGCGACACCAATTCTGAACGAACCAGAAGCGAAACTCATTTATACGTGTATAATTTTGACGAGTTTCGCGTTAGGTAAACAGATTTGTTTAAATATCGAATTTGTATCGCAATCCTATTGAGTATTTATGTAATTAAATTTTCATCTTACTATTTGATCACATCATTTACTTATATGTCATATATAACGAATATTAAAGTAGCGAGCTAAAAAGAATATTTTTTATATTGCAGCGATTCTTTCTTTTTCATTTTATAGTAATTGTTCTCCGATTCGTAATAAATTTTTTATTGGAAGAAATGTTTCGATCGTATATGATCGCAGACTCTGATAATTTGATTCAAGTTTTATGGCTCTACTAAATTGTCGTATGATTGATATTGCAATGAATTATTATAAACGATCGTAACCTACATAACAGAGTTTGAAATTCGATCGATAATTCGAGTGAAAAGTCACCTATTCTGTGATTTATGTCCTCTTTTCTTCGTTTCCTTTGAAATATTTTCGTCTATTAATGATGGAAGAAAACTCCACGGAAAGGAAGAATATCCGATTACGATTCATTTTGGACCATTGTCGAGAGATTTAAGAGAACGAGAGATCCTTCGACGTAAAGACTTAAGGAGTCGGCTCGAATACATCTGACTACAATGGTACTGAGAAATCCTGATAGCCCTCTTTTCTTTACCAGATATATTTGCTCAACAATAGAGTGGACATTGTGTACGTTGAGCAAATTGTACAGAAAAACAGTTCCATAAAGGGAAAGCGTACGATTTCAAAATTGTTCGTATGTTACCTCAAATGTAAAATTTTCAACAATTTCTTTCCCAGTTTTATGCTAAAAATCTCTTTTTACAAAATTATATTAAAAGACTATATAAAGTGTATAGAATACTACGTAATTCACTTTTTCTCGACATTTAAAAAGAAACCAAAAAAGTTTCACACTGGACAAGTGAAATTCTGTGTATGTTTGGCACGATTTGGAGTCTTAAATTCTTTCTGTCCATTTTCTTTTCTTTGAGAAACTCTCGCCAGACAACACGTAGCATGTGCACGTGCTTGACTATGCCTTGTCTTGATGGATTTTACTACAAGCTTCTCTGGAACGTAGAGCTTTGTACTGGACTTACATACCGAGTGCGCAGAGCTAAAAGTATGAAGGAATATAACGTAATACTTTCTTTGCTTTCGGGATACTTAGTCATTATTGTACTATTCAGGCATATAAATATAATGTTTCAAATGCTTAAATCTTTCTTATTAAATGCATATATTAAAACTTCTATAATACGCTCTTTTTTTAGCTTACCACCATTTTTGGATTTAATATACTTTTTGATTTAATATAGTAGCCTTAATGGATTTACTCGAAACAAAAGACTCTCCTTTTTCACATTCGTCGTTTTATAACCCGAAATAGAATTTTAGAGTAATAATTCACAGCTAATACTGGAACTTACTTCCATTTGCAACCATTTTCATGCATTAACACCTCATGTATCGTTGTCTGTTTCACGTATTTTATTAATATAAGTCAGCTGTACTAGTGGAACAAGTATCTACTTTAACTGAACAAAAATATTCCTGATACTTTCAGACAAACTGAATCTCAGATATTAAGCCGTTAAGAACTAAGCAGCGAAATAATTTGTAAGAGTTGCAATATTAAAAAGAGTGCAATGAAAAAGTACAATTACATCGAAAAGTGTCTGAAAGTCCTTAACTCGTTTTTGTTTAACCGTACTTCTGTCACTACCTCCATTTAAAAAGACCATTTTTCTCGAAGACACGGAACTAAGAAACAAGACAAAACTTCGTATTTGTCTAAGAAACACGAGTAAAATGGCGAATACTTCGACGATACCATAAAACTGAGAATTTTCACGTATCCCTTGCAATAACTTGTTTACACCAGGTCGACCAAGGGAAGGGTGTATTCGCGAGACGAATAGTAATTAGTTGTGTACTCGTGGAACTCGCGAGACAGCTGGCGAAGAAGCTACTCGTTCAACGAAGGGTCAGAAACAGAATTAGGGGGAGGGGAGAGAAGTATGAGCGTGAATTATAGTGTCGGAAAGACAACAAGGACGTGTAGAATTTCATAATGACGTTTCTCTCGACGATGAGATATCTCTGATTAAATTTGACTTGTTGACAATTCCCATCTCGTGTATCTAGGTATTCTTGGACATTGTGCTTCGAATTTGAAAATGGTATCAATTTGTTGATTGCGTTTCAAAGATATCTGAAGATATAAATTTAACAGATTATTCGTGTATCCAGTGATGTACGCGAATTATATCCATGAATTCATAAAACTGTTCGAGTAATGAATCGTTAATATGTTATTGGATGATCTAGAGCGTAACCATACGTAAAAACACCAATTTATGCAGTACACAGCTATTGTAACACGATTAAAAAAAATATTCTTCTTTTCGTCTGTATTATTAAACTGCAGATTAATATTTAGAATAAAATCGTTTCTTGCCTTGAATTAAATAATCCATAAATGAACTCGAAAATACAACCTACACATCGTGAATTTAATCCACTCGATGTTCTATCGAAACTCTTTTAAATTTTGAAAACGTTTATTTTATCGAATTGATTGAAAAATAATTGCGTCCGTGAAGAATAATAGAGAGTATAAATTAAAACATATTTCAATTGCACCTGTATCAAAGAAATTTCCCAGATTTTTCCCATAAGAAATCCGTAGTAAAAACATTCGTTGAGGGTTCACAGTCTCCCACATACCTTTCACGTTCAGTATCGGCAAATAAACAGAACAGCCGCTTCAAAGAAAA
Organism: Bombus impatiens; assembly: GCF_000188095.3. NCBI lineage: Eukaryota > Metazoa > Arthropoda > Insecta > Hymenoptera > Apidae > Bombus > Bombus impatiens. The sequence continues at coordinate 1,784,976 of NT_176962.1, forward strand.
ACTTTCCAACGCGCACGGTTCGAAGCTCGTTTAATTACTAATACTCGTTTAATTACCGATAATTCAATCGAAGTTCAAAACGTTAAACCGCCCACTCTATACCCTACTCACGTTATCTTTTTTGAAAAACTCAATCTTTATTACTTGCAGGAGAAATATAGAAGGTTTTCAGTTCCTATGAAACGCGTCTTCTCTTAGTCTCGCTCGAAACTTCCTCTCGTTTGAAATTATAGATCACCAGTCCGCAGCAGTTCTTCCTTTGAGGAGAATGTGAAACTTTCCGAAGCGTAATAAAAAGTTGCTCTGGAACGCGTTCTATTTTTGAATTTTTTCCGCCGCTACGCGGAAGAATGTAAATGCTCGCCGAATTTTATGTTCTATTTAGCACAGGCTGATCGTCTGTAAAATTCTTAAGGAACGCTTATGTCTTTTGACTTTTCCAGTTGCCTGGTATATATCGGACGAACAACGTCGTACCAACTTTTTCCATCCACGAGATGTTCGGTGATCAGAGAAGTCCGGAATCCTTTGGATGAGATCCTTTATGACGGTTCTTCGAAATTGTCCGCTTACAGATTATATTACAGGGAGAGTTTGGTAAACCGTTGCTGGAGAGTATCTTCAATCTTTCTTCAAGTGTGAGTCAACTTCTCAAGGTTACTTTAATATTTTTCTTCTTTTTTAACAAAATGCCATTCTTGCGATTTCATTGTTATACGAGTCACATAAAAAACAAACTGATCAGTTGCATTTTTGGAGAATTTCTTAATTTTAATCTTAAAACACACGATCAGTGTTTAATTCTTCGGAAACCACACGATCAAGCTTTCCAACGGCGCGAAAAGCAGAAATTCTTAAGGATGAAAAGTCGCTGAATCTATTTAAGCCTGGGACCAATCCGAAAGATTTGGAAAACGTGCACGCGTACATTTGCATGTCGGGACCGTGTGTCATATAAATGGAACACACTTTTCAATCTCTATCCCTTTCATATCTCGCCCATGAAAAGCCCGAAGAAAGCTTGTGTCAGGAACAGCGGATATTTCATCTTCGTGGCCACGTTTACGTGTACGTAAACGGATTGCATATATTTTCGTGATTCCCTTTTTTCGACGCGACAAAATCTGTCGTCGCAGGCGAATGCTGAATGCCAATATCGTAACACCGTTCAGGAAATATTAATGGATATCGATGTACAATCATCGTAGGGGTTTATCGTTTTTTGAAATTAAGTCACTGAGATTTTCAGATAGTAAAAGTTAAATATTTGACGTATTTGGATTTTGGTAGTAAGATTTCCCATGTATCTGATAGATTAACTGTCGTAATCTCTACGTAGTACATTGCCCTCCTTAGTTAGAACGTTCTATTCGGAATTTTAAAATTGAAGGAAAAAATCTATTGGCAGAAAGGAAAAAACCAATGACGCTTTTAAAAAATAAATAACAGGTAATTTCACTTTAAAAACTTCACTTTACTTCAATTAAGCTATATGTCTTATGGACAACCAAAAAGTCGAATGTACGAACAAAACGGAGGGCGAGTGGGATATTGACAAAATACGAGTGAAAGACGAAATACCAGGAAAAACGCGAAGAAAACAGATAAAGAAACGATAGAAAGACGATGGAACGTGGCAGGGTATTCTTGATTTACTCGAGGCTCTTGTTGCAGGTGTAGAAAGTCAAGGAAGACGAACAAACAGGTTAACTCAGGAGCATAGAATTTTCTATAGAAGCGAGAGTAGATGGCGCGTGATACGAATGCACGTTATAGTCGGGCTACCTATTGTTCCACGTTTTCTTTGACCCTTCGCTTTTACGCTTCTTTTTTTCTCTTTTACTAAAAGAATGCTGTCTGTGACGTTGATATCAACGACGACCTTAGATGCGATCGAACTCGGACATTATCCGATTTTTAGAGGCGTGTTCGATCCTCTGCTTCCGATCCTTTTTCATGCCGCAATGCGTCTATTTCGCTATTCTGCGACATGTAATGCGAGTTTACGTTCTAAGTATTGAATTTCTGAAGCTTTGGTTTTTCGTTTAATTTTTTATTCGTATATACAATATGTTAGGTTTTTAAGTGGAATAATTTATAAATGAGGAAAAGGCGTCGTAGCTATCGATTGAAAGAGAAAGAAAGGTATAGGTTTCGCATTCAAATGGACAGAAGCTCATTTCTATGGGCGTTAGTTGACTGTAAATTTATAACACGTTTAAAAAGATACTTGATTTTTAATTGCTGTTGGTTTACTCAAATTACTGAAGAATTCAACTGCTTCCTTATTGCAACTACCCCCTCAATTATTCAGACGTTTATTGACTACGTCTCTTAAAAGTGTTATTTTACCACTAACTCGTAATTCATTCTATAATTTGAAGTATTCAATCTTCCAAAATCCTCAATGTCTTATTATAGTGTCTCGACTTATTTGCCAGCCCAAGAAATTCCAAATTTTTATGAACTTTGTCAAATGGATGATAAATTGGTTCCTAAACAGATATTCCTCTCGTCTAGCAAATGCTCGACGAGTATACTCGACGTATTACGAGCGGCCGCACGCTGTGCCGTTAAAGTCTAAGTGTACCTCTCTTTCTCCATTTTCAAGAGATACCCTGAATCGGCATGGCGACCCGAAGGCGATGCTATCACGACAGCTGTGTTGCCTCTGTTCGCGTATGTGAGCGACACAATACCACAAGAAACTCTTGAGTAGCGTCGACACCATTCTGGCTACTTATCCTTTCTTCTTATGTGGAACGTAGCTTGGAGGTCTGAAGACCGTGTCTCGACGAATCATAATGGGAAACACGAACATTCGTCGAAGAAGGAGGAAGGCAAAGAGAGAAATACTTTGTCCACGGAGGTTGAATTCAATTGGAAGCTTGTCGGTAATAACTTTCCATCCTCGAGATTAGGAATTGGACGATGTTATGGGAGAAAGAAAAGCTTGCTTCGAAATCGCTTTCTTTCCAAGTATTAAATGTGATTAGAGTGTAAGTGCAGTAAGGAGGAAGATTCAAGGTTATTTGAATGTCTTGGATATAGTGCGGAGAGCGGAATATCCGTATAATACGGTAAATAGATTTTTACTATGTAAATTTGATCTCTTGGGTATTTCCGTTATTCCTTTGGAAAAACGAATTGGATCTTGTCTTGAATTTTGTTCAAATACTGGTTACTTTGGTCCTGTCTGTTCTTACTGGTAAAGCTCTCTTCATATACATATTATTATAATTAATCGGAGCTTCAAGATAAGCTTAATAAAATGGTTCATTTTAGATACTAAACTCAAAAGTTTAAGAAAACGAGTAATTTTATTGACATTATCGATAGTTCCAAGAATAGATATTTTTCTACTTCTTAAAATTATCATCAACTGATCGAAGATTCTCCCCTAAACGATGAAGACAACGCCGATTATCCTGTGGTTTTAATCAGCTAACCCAAATTTCTGTTGTCGTAAGAATCAGTACCGATAAACTTCGAATCTCTCGCAAAATTATTGTCACATTCAACGTCGACGTGATGCCGCATTAACCACATTAAGATAGTTAAAGCTCGATGCAACGCAGCATAGAGTTGCTAACAAGTGTTAATGAGACCGCGGATAAACATTGAAATTACTTTAGATCGAAATTGTGCTAGAAGTCGATCGAATGTCGTTACCTGGTATTCAAAGTTCCCTCAAGAAGTTGGAACAATTCCCTCTCCGTCATCCTTTCCGCAACCCCTAATCTAGTGCGGTGAAAATCTACGCGGAGAAGGAAACTATTACCATTATCCGCTTATTTTCACTTCTCTTAACTCTGTAAGTTTCTCATCTTACTCAGGTTCATCGCTCTTCGGTTCGATTCAGCCAATGCAAAAGACAACGATTCCTCTTGGTCCAATAGCTAAAAGAGAAATTTCACCTTTGCCTCGTGATTTTGTGCTTTTCATCGACTTCCTGTCGATTCTTTGCGAGCAAAAATTTACACGAACGGTTTTATCGGTTCGCGGGGATTCCACCTCATCTTTATCACCGATATGCGGGAGCAAGAAATTTCCATCCCCCCCCCCGGCCAGAAACAGCTCTGTGTCTTGGATACTAATAGCAAATCAAATTCTAGTTACGTAGTTAGTTCTTCTTAAGGAAAATCGTTTTACGAGGAGACGGATTTTTCTTTGTTAGAATTTTTGCGATAAAAGTGACGAATTGTTATTTTCTTCGTTCAATTCAATTTCAGCTCAACTTTTTGTTTCTTCGAATTAACTCAGTAACGGCCAATGCGACATTTCATCTGCAATTTTTTTCGATCAGTTTATATTACGAAATTTTGCTATTTATAATTTTATAACCCTAACGTAGTGAGTATAGAAGAGAATTCCAAGGATTGGCGTAATATTTCTTACGTCGTTATCTTTGCTACTTAGATTTTACGACGCCGCCCTTATTTTTACCATTCGCACGTCCTATCTTTCACGACCATCCGAGCAGATGCAATATATCCACACGATATACACGATGCACTGAATTATGAGAGCCACAGACGTAGGCAGCAACAGCAGCGTACACGAGTCACCGAGCAAAAATCAAGATCTAGAGTCGTCAGTCGAGAATCGTGGCAAGTTCCACGGGCCGCAGCCGGTGTACTGTTGGCTTTTCGTGGTTTATCATGTGGGAAATATGGTAACGCGTTTATCGCGGCTCGGTGTACGCACTGCAGAGCCCGGTTACCGCAGTGGTATAAATCGAGTTAGGCAGCAAGTGCGCGCGCGCGCGCACCCTACGAAAGCGCATTTCATTAAGCGTATCTATTTCCTCGCTCTGGTGAGGATTAATGCACTTACAATGCTGGCTAAACCATCCCGTTCCAACGGAAACGCACGATTCGCTCGAAAATTTCGCTTTGAAATTGGCCAAAATACATCGGGTAAATAATTTAATCGCGTTACTGTGGAAAATTATGGATGGAAAGAATTGGTTTGAAATATCGAGTTTTTGATGAAACAAATTTGTGGCTTCGATGCTTTCAACCTCCTTCTTTTTACATTTATGCTAAAATGGTAAAAATTGTCTTCACGTATGAATGTGGGAGACGTAATTTACGTAGATCAGTTTTTTAAAATTTAATAAGAATAAAAGATATTCATTAAGAAATATTCGAGCACATATACATGTAATTAATTTAATTCAAAAATGCTTCAAGAATATTGAAAATGTTATTGCGAGATCGATTTTCAATCAACGAAGGGTATACATGGTCCCAATTTCTCATGCGATGAAGAAAGAGTAAACATCAGGAATATATTTTTTTAAAGAATATATATTTTTAAAGCAAATAAACGTAGCTACCTACATGCCAAACTGCCAATATTATTCCAAAGAAAAAACGCTTCCTCTAAACTCACAAATACCTTTCCTACTATTTCATTTACATTGCTCGTTTCCATCTATGATCTATCGTTTCTATGTATCATCGTTGCAAAAAGCTACCGTGATACCAAACGAAAAAAGAACCGATAAAAGTACAATCTATACATGTCTATCTGGAGCGAGGAAGTGTTCAACTCACGCAATTACTCTACATCGCGTGGAGCTTAATTCAAACGACAGAGTACAATTCCTTGTATCGAACAATTGTTGGAGCTTCCATTCAGCGTTCTTTCGATTACGTTGTCGGCGCTATACCAAAAACTTAAAAATATGGAACGTACGTTCACGGTGCGATAAGCAGCAATTCGTTTCAATGCCGTGAAAATTCCGCTTTGTCGGATCGTGCTGCCTATTTTTTTGCAACTTTTCATGTATCGCTGCGCGGAAGTGGCGCGAAAGGACATAATTGTACGGCAGAAAGGAGGTTAACTGGCTCTCTCCGTTGTCGTGTATGCGCCGCCGTTGTTTCGCTTCTTCTCTTCCTATTTCCGTGCCTCTGCAGATCCACTTAAAAATCTAGCATAGGCACTGGATTAGCGAATTGTATTGTTTTAAGCGTTGATTCGTGTCACTCGTTTCTGGCAAGATGGAATTATATTTAATGGCTTGATAATAGCACGAGCAGTTCGAGCCTTCATGCCGAATGTGTTTTCGATATTTTGAACGTTGAAATAATTGCAAGACGCATTATAACAAATTGAAAGTGAGAATGGATAATTTTAAAACGGAATGAATGTGCAAAAAAATTTTTAACTGCAGAAATTCCGGTTTTTGATTCATCTTCTATGTAGAAATTTCGACATTATATGAAGTGTTTATTCAGAACGATCCATTAAATAGTAGCAACCTGGAAAATGGAAAATTTTTTAATCAACGATTAGAGGGAAGCAAAGGGACGACGATCTGAAAGTTTAATCGACGACTGATGCATCTTTACTGCTTGAAAGTGTATGATTCAATGTCAGTATATAAACAGTTCTGTTGTTCTTTACAATCGATTCGCAACTGATAAATCAACGAACAGAAAATACCCTCGTGGAAGCAGCCAGATATCACCGTGCTATGCTCATTATCTTGTTCACGAACACTTTATACGTCTCTCCCCTGGATGCTTTGTAAAACACATTTTAATAGGGAACGAACTTTTCCCTTGGCGCACATTCACCAGGACTGTACACCGTTTCCTTCCGTTCGATTGCAAGCTACGTAGATTCTGCGTGTATAGGACTTAGTTTCTCGTAAACAAGAGAATATTGCTCAGAGAAGGAAGATTTTACGAGCTCAAGGGGTTTCTTAACAGGATCTAGAATTTAATCAATTTGTAATTCTATATGTATTTCTACACAGGCTCGTGAAAATTGAGATATTTTCCTGGATATCTAAAAGTAAAAACCAACTCTGTATCTTTATCAAGAATAGCTTACTACTGCTGTATTTTCCGTTTATACTTACGTTGAACAAATTTTGCGAAGAAAAATTTCTTTGATTTATCTTTTTTTATGTTTCGATCATTCACATACTACAACTATACTCATAATAATGAGTGTGCTACTATAAAATGGTAAATCTCTGTACACTACTATACCGACGATAAATTATGACAACATGGTAAATATTTCTCAAGAAGAAATAATTACCCGAAAAGAATCGTCATATGTTCAAGAAATTAGATTAAAACAGAGGTTTTTAATTTGAAGCAAACTATTAAAGTAGAAAAGAGCGAAATTCGAGCTGGGAAACGAACTCCCCATTATGGGGAATGAAGAAATAAGTTAACCATCTCCGATCTGCCAATAGAAGACTGAACGATCCGTCTTAGCCCTTCTTTTAACAGAGCCTGCCAGCTGCGCTTTCAACATCTACCGGTAAATGTATGTACATAGAGATACACAGCCTGCTTTTTTATCCAACCCTTGAAACCTTTCCCCGTCGAGAAGTTTCCGACGCGGCCGCAAGCTGCTGCCAATGGATGAGTAAGGGTGCTAGCAAGTCGTTCCATCCCAGAATAATACTTACTATATTTTGAGAAATATTGACATGAATGTAGGAAATATTTTATTTACTATCTATGTTCTTCTTCTTTTTCTTTCAAGTTTAGAAGAAGCGATGTTTTTCAATATCGAAGTTTTATGAAATATAGGAAATGTTCGAAGACTTTTCAGGAAGAATGTAAATGCTCCAAGTCTCAAAAGTGGCAAATGTTACTCCCCGTATCGCGAATGTTAAGATGATCAACTATCCTAAAAAATAACCTTTCTTTTCGTATGACGCACATGACGCATAACCAATTTCATATAAACCTATTAATCTAAACATTACTCTAGCGACATCAACTTGCATTGTCCATAGCAATCGCTTTAATCGGACGTGTTCTATTCGAAACTATCTCTCAACGTTATTACCTAGAAACGCCGCGAACGGCCGATAAGGCAACCAGACACAATAATCGGTGAACTTTGGACGCGGATGGACTAACCAAGGCGCGCTTAACGACGGTAATTGCATAGCTCGCGCAAATTGTAAACTCTGAACGGCGTGCGGAGTAGTTCGCGACGGAGATTTTCAAGCGGCTACCGAAATATATGCAAACCACCACTGCCACGAGGATCCGACCCCTTCTATTCTCTATAACCTCCACCTTTGTGTCACGACGATGCACAAGTTACCAGTTATATTATACAGAATTTCAAATGGGACCCGATGCGACAAATAAACTTGCGCCATTCTAGACCTATCTAGCTAGTTGTAACTTCCAAGATTTTCTTCTATGAGGTCGTAAAATTCCACACAGAACCCACGATACAGCTCGGCATATTAACGCTCTGCAATATTTACGAACAGAGTTTCTTCCGAGTCTTTAGAATTGGTTCTGGTTTCTTCCTGGAAAAAAGATAGTTGTTTTTCACATACCTTTGTTCGTGGATTTGAATTGGTTTATTTTACTCGAAAGTTCTGGAACGAAGGAAATGGAGGATTTGAGTATTTGTGAGAGTTGTGTTGTAGCTGGTTTATGGAAAATATGGATAAAGCTTCAGTAAGTATCTCAGAATTTTTATTTTAGAATAATAACTAGATGTAGACTTAAACGGTCCGATTTGGAAGTTTTAAGAAGAATGCAATTTTTTTTCTATCGCCTTAAATTATCGAAATATAATGTACAATACACTCAATGTTATGTTATGTTAATAGTGCGATAAAGCACTAGTGCAAAACAATAATGTATCGTTTCAGCCAAAGTATTATTTATACATTCACCTTAATTTTGTAAACAAGACGATACGAATGCAGTATAAACTTTTATCAATATTGAACCGGAATAAACAAACGAAGAATAAATTACATTTTGTTCATAATTTCCTGTGCATCGTTATTTAATACGGTAGAAAAGTAATTACATGTTTGAAAAACAAATACATTATCCATCCAAGTGTTTATCTTTGCAATTTATATCCGACATATTTGAAATTCACCTTGTGTTTGAATTTTTAAACTTCGAGCATAATTACACAGATCAAGTAGTGTTTATCGAGCGAAAATTATTTTTACGTTAATGCCACATACAGTTAAATATTTTAGAAGAAATACAGCACAAGGGAAGGCAGGAAATGCGAGCATGTTTCCAACGATGTAACCTTTATTCACGTTAAATGTTCATATTCATCGAAGAAGAAATAACGAGACTGCAATTGATAATTTGATGCTGTTTTTATAAAAATCGACATATGTCTGTATTCCATCTAACGTCAAGTAACAAGATTAATTATAAATCGATAGAAACTTTTCGGAAAACGCTGATATTATCGAGTACATTTAATTAGAAAAGAAAAGAATTGGAAGCGTTCGCAGGGAAATGATTGAACGAGTTGCATCGATTTAACGAGACTCCAACCTTTATATTTTTAATTAAATTCTGGTTGGCAAGCGGGTCTTATAATCGCTTTTTATATATTCAGGTTAATCGGTACGAGATAATTCGATCTGAAATTTGCGTGAAATTTATATTGTAATATCATACCGATTGTTCTCTTATAAAATGAAATAAATCGTTTTTGTCTCTTGGAAAAGATTGCTTACAAACTAGTATTCTTCATTGATAAGACAGTAGATTTCAATCTGAACGGTATTTACAGATATTAAAAATTATATAATTTTATTCAAAATGTTTTTAACTCCTTCGAATAACTTCACTAATGAAATTTTACGACCTCTCGACGTAAATAATATATACGTGAATGTTTACAACTGTCCGAACTATTTCGTAAGTCTGTGTACGTACGTCCAGAATTCAAACTTACTAAATGTATCAACCAAAAATGGAGGACAGTGCCACGGCGCGAATTACGTTCTCTGCTACATTCTGTTGCTACATGGGACAGGTTTACGCGCAGCGAAACAACATGGAAGTTTCGGGCTCGGTTTACCCTCATTCATCATAAAGCTGGTCCATATCAGAAGATAAATCACGACAAGAACAAAGGTTAAGATTTTAGACGCGACTCATGAAGGAACTGTGGCTTTTCATCGACAAAGGCGTGCAGATGAAGGAAACTGGCGTACGTCTCCGTGGTACGCTTCGAGCAACGACGCCGAAAGAAGGCGTGAAGAAATCTACGAAACGAAAATCTTACGTTGGCCGCTATCTCGCTCGTGCTTTTGTGCCGGAACCTTACACAGACGGAGTTTTAATATCGCGCCTCGCGACTCTCGAGGAAAAGGCTAGCCCCTACATTTGCTTTTCCACTTATAACTCAACATTATGACTTTTCTTTCGCGTAGTCGCCAAGCATCCAGCGAAATTACAGTCGCTTCCATTCCGTTTTATCGTGAGAGGATATTTTGTTTGCGGTGTTAAATCCTCTGTCGAGTCACGATGATCGTATTTTACCTTGGATGAATTAGGTTGATGGTGTTTCGAAAACTCGTTGAAACTAGTTGTATCGTTAAGTATATTTTGATAAAATATTCGATATAGAATGCATTTAATAATACTCAGATTCGATCGGAAATATGTTTAACGCGTCAAAGGGAATTTATTAAGTATCTTTGAAATATAACATTATATATAAAACATCTGTTTATACAAATTGAAAATATCAAATTATATATTATCTACCTGTATATGAATCTAAATGAGAATATTGTGAAGAGAAACGTGCTCCAACCTCATTCGTTCGAAAAAAATTACATATGCTACAAAGATGAGGAGAAATATAGAAATCTATAAAACAAAATATAATCCCACAATCATGTCGAGCATTAGTGATAATTAATACCGATGAAATTTCGTAGTTCAGAATTTCAAATGAAAACTACTGGAGCATGACGAAACGTTCTTAAAATCCACGTACTCAAATACACCACTGATGACGTATTTGGTCTCAATGGAGGACTCCCGATTACGTCACTACTGAAACCACGTTACTGAATGCATTAAGTAATGAAAATGTACTTCGAAGTAGTATAAGTTCAGTAGGCAGTCCGGTGATCACGTGCCTTTGCAGTCAACTGCTTGGTGAAAGAGTATCACAAGCAGAACCAGTAGTTACGGAACGACTTTAGTCAGACTCAGTAGCCGACCTTTAATTAGATTCCGCCCAGCCATTTCACTGGTACAACGCTATTTACCATTTCTGTTACGTTGTTTTTAATTATACAGTACCTAACTCTTTCGCGTGAAAATTTATTTGTTAAATTACTTTTTGTTATCTTCTTATATTAATTATTTTGGTATAAAGGAAATTTTTAGAAAATGATCATCACAAGGTATCCTAATCTTCCTTTTTTTTTGTATAGAAAATAAGGTATTGTAAAATTATTTTTAATTTGTCATTAAACCGAAATACAAGCTAAAAATCAAAAGAATAATATCCGAAGTTTTCCAAAATCGAGTAAATTCACCAACTTATTCCAGTACAAAATCTATTGTAGGCAAATTACTCTCTTGACTATATCGTGACAACAAACGTACACAAAAATTCGCTTACTCGATCCAAATATTGCATGGAGCTAATAACAGCTACCTAACGCAACGCCATCGAAGTCAGATAAATTCAATCTGATTCCACGCGATACTATCACTGCGAAAATTACGACTTTTCCGTACCATGTGGTTCTGGTATTCTGCCAACTGGGATTTTTGATATTCCCCTTAAAATTCAGTGAAACGAGCTATAAAAAAGAGCGCGCTGTCAGTTGCGCCGCTGAAGCAATGACAATACGGTGGTCTTGCGGACCTCGCCAGTTCGCAATTCGCACTATCCCGAAGTTCTAAAATCGGTTGCTGGGATGAATAAAGGGCGGTATAGCGACAAAAACTTCAAAACGAAAACAGGCTGGTGTAATTCGAGGCACGTATTGCTGTACAGGCATAGAGAAAGGGTCGCGGCAAAACGAGGTCGTGAAACGCTTTTTTCCCCCCTTGCAACTCTTTCAAGGGACGCGAGGCGGCGTCACGTGCTATGTCACATCCGGTTCCCGTCGAATTGCAGTGGAGCACAGTTGAGCGAACTAAAAGACGCTCGCCTTGAAAACGGAACTCGCGTGTTACATACACCGCGGACTATTCCTCGAAGAACTTCCCGTGTATATATTTCTATTTCACCTCTCTATTTCGAATATTATGGATAACACATAATAATTTATTGCGAGCTTTGACAAGTGACGTTGAATAAAATAAGCTAAAAATCAATCTTCCATTTGATACGACAAAAAAAGTCGATAGACGCCTTTTTGTCGACTGTGGAGATTCTAAAGTCTCAACCAAATGGATCAACGATTCTCAATATCAACGACAATTCGCAACACACCCTCTATATGTATGAAAAAGCCTTCCTTTGTCTTTCGTACTCCTATCAGGCTATTTTTCAAACAGATTACATGCCCCATCCTTTGTCTAAGCTCGAATATGATCAACAGATGAATTTTCCAATGGAGCTGGAATCTTTTTATCAGTGACTCGTACTTTTTCTTTCTTCTCTCTCTCTCTCTCTCTTTCTCTCTCTCTCTCTCTCTCTCTCTCTCTCTCTTATTGTAATTTCTGCCTCATTTATTGTTAGAATCACAGTACCACATTTTTCGTTCTTTCGTCTTTTTTTCTTTTATTCATTAGATGTGAGAAATTTAATTGAAAAGGACGTGAACATTGGTTGAATTTCTTTTTGAATCTTCTGCGAGTGTTAATTTGAGATGTTGCAAAATCCTGTTTGTCCAAATTCGTGCGAAGAAAAATTGCCGTGTTAGCTGGTCTCGTTGACTGATACGGTTTTAGTGGCGATTTCGTTTTACGAGCGATGCGATCCTCGATACTGAAATTTATAGTTCGGGACGAACTCGCTGGGTGATCGGAACGAATTCGGGATTTACGATCGGTCTCGAAGGAAATGCACCGATTATTCTTTGTTCCGCAGACTGGACTGGAGGCCGGAATCTTTCGTTTAAAAGTTATAAACTTCGCATAATTAACAATTCTGTGTCTAGATATGCATATAACGCTGCTTCAATCTGAGACTTCACATTTTGTAAATAGAAAATCCACGGATTTAATCTGGAATTTATATAAATAATTTTTAACTGAATTTCAGCTACTTGTTATGAACGAGCTGTTAAAGAATTACTGATGAAGCGTTTCATCTTTGGAACTTCTAATTCTTCTAATTTTTAATCTTTGAAACTTTTTGACAGTATCTATCGTTCGTGGATAAAATAATTGAAAAGACACTGTCCATCTCCGTATTAGTCAGTCGGATGTTAATCCTTCAGCAGTCGAATATGGAAACATGTACCAAATCATAAATTTTCATAACGGAGATACTGAAACTGCGGCTCGAATAATCGAATAACTACAGTAACACTGATTTATTAAGCTAACTTGGCTTCCATTCAGTCCAGATAATTAATGTCCTAACTGTATTTCGTTATTGAGACACAATGTCGTTTATGTCTCTCGTGCTGTTACGGCAAAATTGTCACTTTCTATCGATGGTCTGCTCGTAAATATTTGATTTACGGTATTAAAATTTATTTTCTTCGTTGATAACAATTTACATCTGTGAAAACAAATGTAAAAATGTATGATATTGCAGTTATTAAAAACACATTCATTCACAATTATAACGTTTTGATAATTTTTAGTCCATCTGTATATTGTACAATAATTGAAATTCTTTCAAACTTGCATCACCTAAATAACAGTAATTTTTTCACAAAATTAGTAAAAAATTTTCAGCATTTTTTATATAAAAATTTCACGAATAAAAGATTCCGCGTTTTTGTTCATTCCGTATCAACAAAAATAGGTCATAAAAGAAGATCGATGAACATGCACATCATCACTCCTTATTAATCGTTCCTCTAACGCTTTCAACGTTTATCCGCCAAAGCCGCGAATTCATCTTCATTCCGCTTCAATCAAGAGCACACCGGATTTCATTCCGCGAGAATCGTCCTGATCTTTGCTCTCACATCTAGCACCAAGAATTTGCGTGCGTAAATATGCGCGTTCGTTTACACGGAAAATATTCTATGCGCTGGAAATTCGCGTTGAGGCAGTAGAGTTACTTCAACAGAAATTGCGATCAGAAGTTATCCACTTCGCAGTAGATACAGAAATTCTTCAGTGTAATTTATCTCGCGACGATGTTTCAGAAGAATTCGTTTCACTTTGTGAGAAAGCAATAAAATTATAGGACGGTTTAATAAAATATTGTATGGTTTTATATCGTAGAATAAAAAAGCTTGAGCGAATAATCAGTTGAAACGTAATAAGTACTGTCGCGATATTTTTTGCAATTGCCGTTGAAAAGCTTCTCGATAGATTCCTATCTCTATGGCTATTGATTCCGATATACAAGTAATGAGTTCTAATACCTACGTTCAAACTTGGATCTGATATTGGAAAATTGCTTCACTGAAGATACTATTGACAAACTGCTGATAAAATTGCTAATAAATCGAAGATTATATCGATATCCTTCACGAAGATGCAACTCCTACAATCGGTTTCTTTTTCTTGTATCATTTCCATTCTATTAGCAATATTATTAATAACATAATAACAAATATAATAATGATAAGATTTTAATGATATTATTAATAACAATAACAAATATTTCAATAAAAATATTTTAATTCGATAATCATTTTAATGGTAAATTCATTGCAATAAAAAATTGTCAAACTTATTATCATGCAACCATTATTTGAATATAATTATACACAAAATAGAACTTGTAAAATTATGCCCTTCCAATGGGGACGATTTTAATGATGTAAAAGATATTGCAAACGAATGTTCGATCTCGAACAATAGCAATCTATGTCGAGCTCGCCATTAAAAGAGTATCAACTCGAGAAACGACGAAGAAAATAAAATTGTGAACACGACATTAACTTGCCTGCTTCTTCGCGTAACGAGAGGATCGTCCTTTCATTCAAGGGTCGTCTTCTTCGTTTGAAACTTTGTCCGATCGTTCCAGGAACAGAAAAATAATACACTCAACCGAAGTAAGCAATCCTTCTTAATTGCGAAGCAACGTTCTAGACAAACTTTTCCAGATCTCATAAACTATTAATTATTTATATTACATATATAAAACTACATTTTACGAATTGTAAACGAATCAAAAATATGATAACAAAAATAGAACAGAAACTCGTAAGGGAATTTAAGATCCGTGTCTAACTGGAAAAATCGTTATGTTTGGAAGCAAAGCATTCTCATGGCTCGCCTCGATTAACGAATATTAATCAGCGTTGAGGAATCTACATGACCGTGGCTTTATCGCTTATCGATGGAAATTTATCGTGAAATTATCGAAAATATTAATTGCTTTACATTGATAACGGAGTACCTCCGTATTTATTTTTAATGATACAAAGAATCTCACAAGCCACGGAAAAATTTGAGCGTGTATTCACGTCGACCGTAAAATTTTATGCATTCTTTTTTTACATTTTCAATGTAATAAACAAAATATTTGGTGATGAGAGTATATTTTCTCTATTACACAAATTGATTGATAAAAACACAGGCAAGATATCTCTGTCAAATATAATATGAGATCTATTCATGAATACGAAAGTGTCGATTTCTCGGAATTATACTCGCTAATGAGATAGTGTTGATCGTATTGTGGCTGAAGTTTCTATGTGAAAAAGTGAAAAAAAAAAGAAAAAATAAAACCCGGGCTAACGTAATAGTAATCCGAGTTTAACGAGGAAAACGATATTTAATCGACTAACATCAGTCGTTCGATAACATTCACGTCGATCGCGATGGTTGGAGTTTGTACTTTCCCTTTCTACGCGAGTTATTCTTCTTTCAGCAAGTGCCGTGACTATTAGTTAATAGTATATGGTCGACGTATATTTGCTGCGATCGAGATTGTTAGCACTTGTCACTGGTAATTTTTTACCACACGGTGGGGAAATTAAAATCCACTATGATAATAATCGAGATTTGAGAATTCACGAGTCAAAACCTCGAGTCAAAAAAAAAAAATTCTCCACTGTTTTCAAAATTCAGTTTTTTTAAAAATAACATGAGTATCATAATCCCTTCTTCCAAAAATTATTTTAATAGTTTTGAATTGATTGATATACTTTTGTAATTTTATATTGTAACTACTTTAGGTTGCAATAACGTGTTCCAGTAAGGTTTCCAACGTTTACAATATGAGAAATACAGTTTAATTCAGTTCAGTAGGCGTTTCTTCTCTAAATAATGCTCGTTGTTAGGTTCAACTGGCTGTAAAGATAAGCAAAGGAACGTAAGCAGTTTTCACGAAAAAATCGACAGTTTCATACTTTAGGAGGAAAGTTTTTCCATTATGGACTTATAATCTTCGGCTTCATTGGTGTAGTAAGCGAAGAGCGACTTGCAAGAACTATAACTAGACGCTAAATCCTAATCTTTCCTACTTATCAAAGTAGCGAGCATCTATGCCAGGAAGGTCGAGAAATTTGCTTTGAAACTACTTAGTCAAGTCGCTTCGCGTGAATCGGTCCTTTGACTATCGATCGTTTCTCAACACTTTTTCGACTACAGAATTGAATTAGACGTTACGAAATGGCAAATAGAATATTTAAATTAAAGACGGCGATAAAGTTCCAATAAATATAATATACAATAAAAAAGTTATTACGAGAAAAAGATCGTTTCTTCTATAAAAAAAAAGTGTTATATTCAAAGTTCCATACAAAATAACCTCTGAGACCCCTAACCATAAAAATTCGCGAAGAATCAGACATTTCAACCACAACGAAGCCTTCCACGAGCAACCAAGCGTCGCTGGTAACTCGAAAGAAGAATTTATGCTGGGACCATTCATCGAACCGTCGAGTAAGACGTTATAGCTATCGTCTCCTTTGGCTCGGAACGATGGGACGACAGAAAAGAGATCAAACGATCGGGAACTTTCGAAGCGAATGCTATTAAGCGCACCCGGCGCGGATTACGTGATCTCTGTAGCTATCGATGTGCTAAGAATTTTCCTCTCTCGTAGTTCACCTGACATTTGTCTTCACAGATGTAAACAATGTTCCTTGGTTCTTAAAAATCTCTTACAGATAGAACGAAATTTTATGCTTAATCGTATGTCAGTATCAGTGAAATTCGGAATATAAAGCAGGAGGATGTGAAAGAGATGAAATATGAATTATGCAGAGTTTCTTAATCGTTATTGGTTCAGGTATGATGTATGAAGCTATTATTTAGACATTTTGGGAATTTTCAATTTTTATATCTTAAGGAAGATTTCAATAGGAATCTGTTACCCATATCTTATTTCAAGTATTTTCGACATTGATCTAATACGTATGTTACTGTTAATTAATTTTTATTT
The DNA here is from genome assembly GCF_000188095.3 of Bombus impatiens. Classification (NCBI taxonomy): domain Eukaryota; kingdom Metazoa; phylum Arthropoda; class Insecta; order Hymenoptera; family Apidae; genus Bombus; species Bombus impatiens. Next base: position 1,802,238 of record NT_176962.1, read on the forward strand.
AGATATTTTGATAGCCGAAAGTGTGAAAATTTCGTCGTACCTTTGAAAATTTGTTACCGTGATTCGAAAATATTTACAGGTCATTTATTGTTAGTTTTGTATAACCCACCAAGTTACTCGATGCAATTTATATGATTCTATTAATCGGAATTGAGTGACATTTGGAGTGATGTAGAAAAATATGTTACTTTCATTTGAAACAGGTTACTGTACACCTTTTAAATAATATACATCGCACACGTACATCTATGAAACAACCGCTTTATAAATACCAAAATATATCAATTCTCAATACACCTCCTACACTTGCCAAGCCGGTAAAAAAGACTGTAGCAGCCGATTGTCTCGCTGATTTACGTTCCTTTCGTATTACGACAGACAAAATGGCCGGAACGAACACTAGCAACCGGAAGTAACAGATATAATCAATATCGACACAACCACCGGATCAGCTTCTCGGGAACAGTATCGAAACAACGGTTCTTTCCAGGCAATCAAATCTGTCGAAGCAACCGCCGTTTTTTCATCCCCGTTCCCTCGATCGCCAAGACTCTGTTTTCCACTTGATTCTCCACCGCCCTTCGCTCTATTTATCCAAAGAGCGTGCACGGTTCAGCGAAAGGTCCGAACATTTTGCTATTTTCTGCACCCTACGCCGGTCTTCCGCTTCGTCTAAAGGCTGCACGCCTTTTGTACGACGACCGTAGATCGGATAAACTCATCCAACATCGCCCCTCTCGCTATGTCAGTGTCTTGTGTCTGTGTATGTGTGAAAATATGGCGAACTTCCATCCCTGTGGCAGACGTTCGTGAAATTGTTGCACCTAACCACAGCAAATTCTAGCCTTGTTGCAGAGGCACCTGACAAAGGGACGTTTTTCATCGAACTTCGCTTTAAACTAGGCAACCATATTTTGAAGATTGAAAAAGGAGCTTGTGATTTTAGTAACTATCGGCGATTAATAGATTGTGGATGTTAATGCAAATTCACATTCTTCTTTAAATCGAAATTTGTTTAACTCTCCAAGTATTATAAAAAATTTATTATAGATGTCGTTCAATTAATTCATGGTAGATTAATGATGATGTTGGATTTTTGATGGCGATTACAATGATATTGTTTGGTTCTAATCTAGTAACGAGATTTGGCGTAAGCGTAATAAGATCACTTCAATTACCTTTATCATCAATAGATTGAAACTATCTTTTCCATTATAAGTGCCGTAATTTCGAAGATCGTAGCTAGTCAATTAATACGTTTTAGTAAAAATAAAATCATTAAAAATAGGTACGTCAGTTTAAAGCGATCGCAAAAGTTGTTCACAAACCTGTAACATTTAAGCAGTTTTTATCGTTCGTACATACTCGGAATTTGTAAAATACATAGATCATAAATAACCAGGACTTTTCATCATTTCCAGATATTTTTTGAAGTATCATACACGTTAAATCTGTGACAACGTCCGATGAATTGCGAATGGTTGATGAATACAAGTGTTTTAAATAAATTTACGTACACGTCCTTGTGTATAAAATATAGAATTTCTATTGATTGCAGATTGTAAAAATATGTCAGAAATCTCAGTCAAGATTGAAATTGTTATCAATTATGTGAGATCTATAATTAATCGATCATAAATAATTAAGAAAGTAGAACGCATTTAAAATAATTTTCTCGACAGACAAAGAACGTGATTTCATATAATTGCAAATCACAGCATTTACCAGCAATTATTGGTTAGGAATAAAAGAATCTTGTAATGTGAATAATCGTCATAAATTGAGGTACCAACGAGTATTCGCATTTCTGTCCTTCGATATTATAATTACTTCGGATTATGAATTATAAAACCAATTACTCGATGCAACTGCAACAAAACCATTTAAATAAATCATTTAAAATAAACGGAACAAACTATCGGAAAATATCCAAGTCGGACAAGCATATTCTTCATTTTGGAAATATTAAAAAAATATTTGGATACAGATAGAGAAAATTCTATCGTAAATAAACATAAAACTTTGCCCTTTTTTATAGGAAAATCCTATTATTCTGACGTCATAGCAAGCTGTAGTGAAAATAAATTTGTACGCAGAGTCGTGCTCGTTCGATTATTCATAGCAGGCACAGTCAACATAAACCACCCCGCATCCCTCGTATTCCGGTTGAAACATAAAAGGAAGTCAGGCGAGGCTCTCAAAAATTCACGCCGCGTTGTACGAAACGCGGAGTAAAAATCAGTATTTTATACAAAAGAAATGTACGTAGTACCACGGAGCAGGTTGTTTAACGGAAACGACGAAATTCCAAGCCATTTTTATCTTAACCTAGTTGATTGAAATTAGAAATATCGAAATCCAAGTATATACTTTTCTGATCGTTTTTGATACCGATACAAAGATTTTTAATATCTTCGACGTGTGATTCAAAAATTACAAAAATGAGCTCAAATTTTACATAAAATTATTTAATTGATTCGAAACAAAAACAACGAGATAGAAAGAGAAAATTGTTTGAAAATGCGTATTCAATGGATCAAAAGAAACAGAAATGTATGTTTTATATCGGGTGTTCTTTTTTCGTGAAGAAACGCGGTATTCTGACGAGAATAAACAACCAGCGCGAGTACATGTTCAAAGTGTCCAGCAAATATTTGCATTAAGATTCCGGAATCACACAGTGTCGCGTTAACGAATGACACAGAAGCGGTGGAAAGCATAAAGCCTCACTGTGAATAGGATCGTTGTAAATAATGAGAATAATTGAACTTACCTAGCTTGTGAAACGTTAATCGACTTTAAATATCGTGTCGTCCATTGCAGGGAATGTTACGTGCGCAAGAAATGAATGATTAATGACGCGGAAAAATAAAACGATTTTAATTTCCAACGTACTTGAACTTTCGTGTCAACGATCTGAATTATTATTCAGAGTGCTCGCAAAAAATTTTCAAAATCAAATATTTTCCTACAATTTTACGATTACCGACCGCTTTAATATTGAATTTTTATATGAGAATAACGAAAGCTGAGCTATCGGAATATTAAAATTATGAATTACGAAGTTAAATATCTCATTGTTAAAATTTAGTTTTCCAAACTTTTGAAGTTTCAAACTTGAGTAATCGCCAAATTTTTATCCACGATCATCCCATACTTTCAAGTGTCGAGCAAATCTTCAAAAGAAAGAAGCTCTTACCTTTTTTTCATCGTGATTTCGAATGTACGTAAAAATAATAATGCCAAAAGTCATTAGAACGCTCAGACATGTATCGAAAACAGAGGCTTCGATGGAATGAGTCAGAACGCCAAGTGTACGTACATCGAACTTTGTTTTATTTGATTCATAAACACAATCAACGTACGTTAAACGCGTCTACATACGCGACTTTTATAACAATCTAATAAATACTCGAGGAACAATAATTATATAATCCTCACACATAATTCTAATAGCAAGTACACGTATATATCTTGTACAGCATCTGCATCATTATGAGTGATCAATTTAATCATCATATTATATAATGTGTTTTGTTGATAGAGGAGGCGTACAGTGAGGTGTAAATTCGATAGCTAATTAACGATAATTTTAACTTTCTATAATTATCGAAGAATTTTGAGCTTATAACACACTACGTTAGATTTTTACATTAATTTGAACTAACAGTTGCTATAAAACGATTCTATGATCCCAGTATAATAACGTATCAATAAAATATTATTCATAAGTCGGATCAACGAAGAAATAAGTAAATAAAAATGTTAGAGGTACGGATATAGATGTATACGTATATATAATTCCCAAGTCCCATGGTGTTATGGAGGATTATATATCTCGAACACCAGTTGGACTTTGCACTGTTAAATTGACGAGACTCTGGAGACTGAGAACTACCAGAGATTGGAATGGTCAAAAGTAACGTTATCGCTAAAGGATGAAATATTACTTTTTTTAGAATTTTTATTTCTCATTCGATTCATAAGGGTTCTTAAGAAGTGGTGGAAATAAATCTTGAAAAATCCAAGGGGCTGTGCGATTATCATTTAAGAGATTAACTGCTTCATTGTTCCATTTATCTTCCTTTCGAGCTTGTTCCATTTATCTTCTTCTTCATACTATACATCAAACGCGAGAAACAAAATCTCTAGCTTAAAACACTTAAATACTTAAAGCACTCCTTCTTAAGTCAAAATCAATATTTCCTCCGACTTTTAAAACAAATTTACAACTCACCATACGGCTCGTCCACCGCCTACACGTGTATTAACACATAAGAAGAGCAAAAGAAACCTGCTTCGTCAACTCATAATCGGTTCACAATTCTTTCCATGCAAACGCCGCCAGCGTCCGCTGCAATCGATGTACCATTACGAATCCGATGCGTTAATTAAGTTACCTAACAACTCACTTGTTAACGAGGATAACGAGGATAACGACCGAATAACGGGACGAGATTCGTCGTACCATTCTGTACAAGATCTCAGCTCGAGCAAGTAGGAGACATTAAATTTCAGGCAAGTTTACGTAATTCGTAGGATTTTGTTCGGCTAATTGAAATAAACGCGCTAACGACCTATCCGATTCCACGTCCATTAACCGAATTAGCAATTTGCACGAGTGGAAAAACGAATCGTGTCGATCATCGATTGCAGTGTACCGTTGGCCACGCGAAAATTCGTGAAAGCATAGTGTGTAACAGAGTGAAAGAGAATGATATGGTAAACGATTTATTTGCATTTCTACGGTCGTTTACAGAGCGTTAGCCGAGCCTTTGTTACGTGCTTCGGCGACATCTCACCACATTCGCGCGGATCACTTCTACCAAGCCCTTCTTCTATTGTATACATACCTGAAACAGGCAAATGAGTTTAATTAGGATTGATTTTCAGACTCGTGTAGTGTAATAAATGTGAAGTAACGTGTGCTTTTTTCAGTTACCCTTCCATAAAATCGAGTTAAGTTTTTTCAAGAGAGACAATAGATAAGCTATCAAAGCTTAATTTCGCTCCTTGATTTTACAGAATCATTTTTACGGAAAGTTCGTGTGGAATAAAATGCACCTTCTGCTTGAACCTTAAGAAACGCAGGCTAATATCTCCAAAAAAGTGGATCGCAGAGCAACCAATCAAATTTTGATATCCTCAAATTACTTCTATAATACTTATGTAAACGTTACTTTTGAACCTTCATGAGATACATTGATGTCGATTATTAATTATCGGACTTTACAAAGATGCGATAAAAGATTATAAAGATATGACGAACATGTCGGTTAAAAATAAAACAACTACTATTTTTCAGTGGTATCCATCAGTTTGCTCAAAGTTATAACAAACATCGCCACCCTCAATCAAACAATGAAACAAACACTTCAGAACGCTATCTTTATTATCCTTCAGGCGATCACGTACCTAAAAAAAGCTTTTTAATCATGTTCACCATTATAGTTCCACTACAACAATTCGACATCCGTTTGAAACAAAAGTTTTGGCGATATCTTGCCAGTAATATGACTGGCAAACAACAGACATCAGTTGTAACACAACGTTAATTGCGGACAGGGTAGCAGCGAGAAAAGGGCTGAGGTAGATTTCATTTCTCGTTGCAACAGGATCATGAGACGGAGCTACGGAATTATCACTAGCGTGGTCATAAAGCGGCCGAAAGCATCGTTTCGTCGCTATCTTTACGAGGAAATTATGCAGTACAGCGGAACCAGGTTCTGCTCTCGCAACGACGCCCAGAACAACGTTCCTTGATGCATAAGTTCCGTGAATAAGTCGTATAAATTCCCGTCGGCGGATTTACCACGTAACTATTTTTCAAGCACGTGCTTATAAGTTTTTACAAGCCTCGCACCATGTCACACTACGACCTACTTCAACTGAATGGACGAATAGATGGGGCGACGAAACGAATCCAGAATTTATTACGAATTTCTGAATGTTAGGTGTGAAATGGGACGGGAGGATTTTTGTTGTCGTTTTAAGATTATGATGCGTAGTTTCTAAAATAATTTTGTGGCAAAAACTACGAATGATTCAAAGTTTTTAGCGTAGTGCACGGTAGAATAAAGCTTACTTGAGAATTTCTGTTGTCGTTTTGAGATTATGACTGTGCAGTTTTAAAAATAATTGTAGACAAGAAAAGAAAATTTCAAAAAATATTCATTTAAAACACAACGCATATTAACTGTTTATATTTTTATCAGCTGATGACGCACGTGGGATTACATGCAAGTGGGTGCTTTTCAGAGAAAGTCTCTCTTTGATCGTATCAGGATAATGGATTCAAGGAAAATTAAAAACTTCGCTTGAGATGAAAATTGTAGTCCATTACACTGGCGAACGTTTAAATTAATCCATTAATCGCAGCACTATCATTTACATGGAAAAAATAATGCCTCCAAATTTTCGTTATCATCATAACCATACTTTTCCCGGGTGGATTTAATCGTGCCAATGTAATAACGAAAATAAATAATTTCGTATTGACTACGTTGCTGATGCAAAATTGCACAAAATGCGATATACAAGAAGATATACGCAGAAAGTTCATTAGCGAAAGTACTATCCAAATTAACAATCTACTGTTTTAAAATAATGAAAGATGGGTTTGCTATATAAACCACGGATAGTTCTACGTATAACTTGCATGTTGATTAAATGTAGGGCATTATTGGGATTATTTGTTTTATCATTGATTATATTATTCTCTACAAAATTCTTTACTTTATTACACTATCATATTGTATGATATTATATATATTAGATATTATAGATAAGATATATTATATATTACATATAAGACCCATTTCATCTCGATTTCCAATTCTCTATTCTTTTCATCACATTCTTCATAAAACATTTTTCGTCACGAAACCATAAGAAAACATAGGCAAACTTGTTGAATGACCTGACACCATTACTGTCACTCAGGCTCATAAATTCAGCTCAAAACCATTTTCACAAATCGTCGTCAATATTCGCGCACCCTCAATCTTCGTAAGTTCCGCTAGAAGAAGCATTATGGATAGCAAAAAACTACCTATTCCTTCATCATTCTATATATATTATTCTATAATGATGTTTTGTCCCATGTGATTGACAAGAACGAATTAAAGGACTGTTTATTGAAGTGTCTTTTCCAGCAACTTAATCCTCGAACGTTCGACGCTCGCGTCTTGTCGTCGATGACAGATTGTCAGATAAAGCCAAGTCGAGGCACCGTTTATTCGTTTATGACCGTTTCTCGGTCGTCTCGATACTCCCATTGAAAAGAACCGCCCTAATATGTTCATGAATTATGATCAGACATCGAGCGACGACCACGAACTCGACCGCCTCGTAATTAGGCTATCATCGTTCGAGAACAAACTGTTGCTTCCCTCCACTAAAATTGGACGAAGATAGATTGCTTGATAGATTGCATAGTTTGCTAATTTATTATCGTTAATTTCTTTTTTGCGATTGTCTGACGTTTTTCTTTTTATTGCTTTAACTTTTTTACCGTTTAAAGTTTGACAAAGATTGTCATTTCAATTTTATCCAAGTTACATTTCATGGAATATTTGGAAACTAAGTTTATCGATTGATAGTAATTTATGGTGTCAATTTTGTAATTAAAAGTGAGTATATCGAAATTGTGGAAGAGGTCACGTATGACGTCACATACAGTCGGCTGAATGGCTTAGGGAAACCAATTCAGGTTAGACATGAAAAACTTATACCTACTACTTGTCTGATAGAGTTTCGTGTTATATTACTTGGCAGACATTTCTGCGGTTCATACTACTTGTCTGGCATATCGTTTATTCAGACTCCTTGTTGCGTAGTTCATTGAGAGACTTGTCACATGAAAGTTAACATTCCATAGAATGTTATGAGTTGTACAGTATGTAATCATATAAAAATAATGTTTATTTTTGTTACAGTTAATGATAGTAACCACGGTTCATTAATGATAAACGTGAGATTTATGATCCTATTCCTTGTAAGTTCCTATCGTTTACATTTATTATATTTTCCATTTTCCATTTCTCAATAGGTTTCTTTTTAAGCTAATATAGTATCTTCAGAGCATTCCAAATCTTCATAAATTTCGAAATTTGAAGCACGTCTATCGATCAATATTAATTCACATCGATACTCCTTTCATCATAGAGCGGCTCCTATTGCAAAACATCAAACATAACTCCCTCTTGCCCTTCTCTAGTCTCTGATGCTCTCGTTCATTTCACTTTCTCTCAGAAACATCCTTCGAGCTCTGATGCCTTTCACCAACAGTTGAGAGATTACAATATAGATGTTCCGGACAGATGTTGAATCAACGATCAGTTTATCAGTCGGTCCTCAGATTGTCTCCTCTGTGATGTGAACCGCGATGTGGTCGTCACGGATTTATAGTTACCATAGTAACGATGTGATCGTACTTGCAGCTGTTCGAATAGAAAGCCAGCACATTGCAGTAATCTTCCGTACAGTACCATGTAGACAGCTTACAAAGGACATTAAACGTTAAATTAGTTTTGGATAAATATGGAACGACTAAAATTATAGAATTCGATATAAACGATGAAATAAATGTTACATTCGTGGAAAATTCGACATCAACCAGAAAAATGACGTAAAAATCCATCATAATCAGTTCTCAAGTTCGGTATGTCTATCATGTATGTATATCATGCCTGATAATTACTTAATGTTTAATAATTAGTTGAACCAAAATTGAGAAATAACTTGGATTGCCAGAAAGATAATTTTTTGAACAAAGGAAAGATAGAATGGAACATACGGTTTAACATTTACGATCATGTGGCGTTACGTAGAGCAGTAAAGTTGGGTTGCAATCGCGCGGGAAGACACTAGCGAGCAATTAAGGTGTCCTTACAAGCGATCGAAGGGATACGATGTAACCGCGATGTTCCCTGAATCGTATCTTCTCGGGTCTTAATCGTTTAACGGAGTTTCCAGCAGGAAATTGTGGCTGACAATTGATTTCGTGGCCTCTCGCGGTGCCTGTTCAATTTATCCTCCAACGACTCTGGATTGGCAGAAGTATCGTACGTTCCAGTAAAACGTGGAAAATTGTACGCGAAAAAATCCGTTCGATTTATCTTCTAATTAGTCACAGTTCGTTCTGATTTTCCCCTTTCAAGGCGATTGGACTCCGCCTTTAGTATTAAAGGCGAAATATTTTATACGTATAACTCTATGTACGCAAAAAAGTAGTAAATTTTAATGAGTTATTTAAAATCAAATTGATCGACTTCATTTTCTGAGAAATGTTCATTCTATCCTAGTATAATCAATTCAACTATTCTAGTAATATATGTTATTGAAAGTTCAAGTAACAATAATACATCAGGGTCGAGTTTTCAGAGTAAAGTTTTAACTACCGTAAGATACGACTGTCCGAATTGTATACATGAAACTCGAATTAAAGCGAATGACGTTTATAGAGGTTACGAAGCATGCATTGCAACGATGAATCTATCGAAAGAGGGTGAGAAAATAGAAGTCGAGATTGTGGATGAAAAACAGTGTATATAGAACTGTCTCGTTTGACAATTCCACGATGCAATTATTCCTGGTAAAAATATAGTCTTATGTAGTAAAAGAAAGATACATTCCCGGCTCCCAACTTCAAATAAGTTAAGACAAGTTAAGTTACGAAATCTGACACTCAAATTCTACAATTTACGCACCGAAGTCAACGTGACAAGCAGATCTTGGAATCTTCTACTAGAATTAACGCATGTGAAAAGTTTAAAGCCTAAACTAGAACAGCGTGTCAACCAGGCCGTCGGTCCCAACCTCACGTCGGTCCCGATTCCATCGTGGCGGAAACGGCGTTTATATCAGGTTTGTCCGGTAATTGCGGCCGCGAGTCGATTTCCAAGCTCATAGCCCGTGAAAATTTGCGGCCGGAGTCGCGTGCAGGGGTTGAAACACGCTCGCGCCCGCCCGATGACGCG
>NT_176962.1:1813092-1842653 GCF_000188095.3 Bombus impatiens
GGGCTCTGCCCGCTTCCTAACGAGGCCATCAGCCGAGCCGAATTCTCCACATGCCCTGCGCCACCAAATTCGAGAGAAACGGGCCTTCGTGCGCAACGCGGCCACCCGATATCGACGATGCAACGGAATCCGATTTCCTGCCACTGGCTACGCTCCCAGAACAATCCGCCTCTCCCTTTCGCAGATGATCAAAGGAATGTTCGATCGAGGTAGCCAGAGACGAATTGGTAAGATATGAAAATTCGCGATCGACGCTGTCTACCAGGCTAGTGGTGATTATGGGTGAAGGTGATTGAAAGAATTTAGAGAGAGGATCTCCGACCCTTAACTGGTACAATGAAGTATATGTACAGAAATTCAGGAAAGTAGACACCTTTTATGTCCACATCGCGCACGTAATACGTAACATTTTGAAGTTTCGTTGGCGTTGCTAGTCTTGACTACCATAATTATATTGATAAAGTTTGAAACAAGTCCGAAAATATACATAGAAGCTACAAGAAACTTAGTGCAAGTCTATGTATATTTCGCCAAGATTACAAATAATTTATACTTAGATTCTTCCGTATTATAATTTATCATCTTACTCAGTTTCGTCAATCCAAATCTAACCTTAACAAAAGAAAAAAAAAGATTCTCAGAATGAAAGTATTATAGTTACTAACCTAACTCACTCTTCCTCCGTCATTTATCAGGATTTTTCCTGAAACCAAGATCCACTTATTTTCCCATATCCTTCAACCCTAACCCCCTCGTTCGATAAAAACACCATAAGAAACGCAATTAAGCGTTTCGTGACCGCCTTCACATCCGCCAATACTTTCAAATCGAAATAACCTCGAAGAATCCAAACCCCATGGTGTTGGTTTTCGTCTCACGTACACGAATAGATTGTTTTCATCGGACAACGAAAATGGAAACAAAGGGGCGTCCAGCGACAGTTCGTCAGCGGTTTCTTTCGCACCTAACTGTGTCCGCGTTTCGATTCCAATTACAACGAGTAGGACGAGGAGCAATTAAGCAGTCCGTACGATCGACCGAAGGGATTCGAAGCCACCGGGTTCCGATCGTTACATCTAACACAGACCAGAGGCCAGGCCTGGCTGCTGGGAATTGCGGCCAACAATTGATTCCACGAGCCAGGCACGCTTCTAATTTGTCCTAATGCCACCCGAGAACGAACTATATTCTGGTTTGGCTATAGCCTTTCGCGCAGGGATAATCAATCGACTCACTAAAATAAATCTATTTCCAAGGTGTTTCTGAAGGAATTAAACACATTTCAATTGGAAATACTTTGTATGGGTTTCAAAGGCTTTGCAAGTTCTTTAGAGAAGTCTTAAATGATATGAATTATTATACGTTATTATACAGGGTCTGAAGAAAGTATCTGTAAGCCTCTTTTATTAGTCGAATAGTTGAAGTATCATTCTAAATTCAAGTATGATTCTAAATTCAAATGTAGCTAGTATAAAAAAAGTAGAATTGGTTTTGCTCAATTTACTAGTTTATATTACGGACTCTTTTTAGAATGTTCCTCAATTGTTTATCCAAAATACATAAGGAACATAAACGAAAATAGTTTTAGATTAAAAATTTCAGAGGTGCAAATAGCTTTCCTCGGACAACGTTTTCTTTGTGAACTTAAAAGAAACCAACGTTCGAACACGTTATTTGAAAAAATCGAGACGAACTAATGAAAGAAAGTAGAACGACTTCTACCAAGTAGCGTCACTTCTGTCAGCATCCAATTTCATAAGTAAGATTCCATCTAGAATCTTCCATTTGCCAACTGCACGCACGCCGAATGTTGAAAATTCTCCACAGCAATAGCAAATACTCGACTCTGGTTAAATCTTTGAAAAAATACTCCATTTTCCTCTTCTTTCCTCGCGTGTCTCTTGGATTTCTGTTTTCTGTTGTTTTCTTGTCACTGTTGTATTTCCGTCAATAAATCAACATGATGGCCGTGCTCGCTACATTGCATCGTTGCTGATCAGTCTTAAAATTTCCCTCATATTTCGACTTTTGAATAGCTTTGATGTTCGTTCACGTGCGATGCGCGAAAAAAGATAATATTTCGATATTGTGTACTAAATAAAATTCACGTAAAGTTAATTTAAACTAAGCCATCCAAAACAAGTAAAACTCAAAACAATTGGTATTTATAGCGAAACGAATAATATTAATTACGAAAGCTTATTTTACTATGATCAAAAATCATGTAATAGAGGAACGCGTGATTAAATAAGTGATCTACGAAACGAATTAAATCTTCTACAAAGGATGCTTTCATGCCTCACGTGCATTTAAAACGAGTACGTGAATGCAAGTTTTACACGAATTAAACGCCATGAAATAGAACAGAAACCGAGCAGAGAACATTTAACCGAGGGCTAAAAATATATTTGAACAATGATATTCGGAGGAAAGGAGAATGGTGCATTACATGAACGAGTTCTCCTGAAAATTATATATATTTGAATAAATATCGAAGCCATTAGTTAGACGGCTATGTTTTATTGATTGTCAACGTCCACTGTTGCTTGATGTGACATATTCGAGTTTGCGACCTGATAAATTTACTTCAGCCCCTCGATATCATTAAATGCGTCAATAATTTCTTATACACGAAAATATTCTAAAAATATTTCAAAACGGAAACAGAAAAGAAACGAAAAAGAACGCGTTCCGAATTGTTTTAAACTGAGAACAAAAGAATAACGTTTTGATCTGAAAAACAAAAAAGAATATCCTGTTTTGAAGATTCCTCTGTGAAGGGCAGCACATTTCTATTGTTCGAGCAGTAAGGATTATTTTTCCATACAATGCTGGTCGACTGGAGCGTTACAAATAATCTCGATGAAAGCTTGATCCACCGCTCTCTTCTGAATTCGCGAGCGACGTGCGAGCTTGTGTAATTCGCGAACACCATTGTGCCCGGCCGAAATATTCGACGCCAGATCGATTCCCGGTATAACGAGTGTAGCGTTAACAGTGGACCAATTAAAACCTCCATTTAAATCGGGGAAAGGAAAGAAATGAGGAGATAACAGGCGGATTTTGTCGTTCGTTTGACGATCGAGGAAAGAAGCGTAACAATTGGCTTAAACGTATCGGGTTTGTGTAATATAAAATTGAATTCGATATTGTAGAAAAATACTGATCCAGGTACGAGCCTCGGGTTTTTTGTGATCTTTAAATTAGAATGAAAAACTTTAATCAATTAAAAGTTTTGTTTGTACAAGAAATAAAAAATCATTTATATGGATTTCTTCGTTGAGTGTTAACAGAATAATGATAAAACATTTCATTCTATTCATTTGACTTTATAAAAAATCTATCATAGTAAAATTTCAGTCCTAATAGCGGGAACGTGATTTTCGTTCATGATAACTTTTAAGGGTTAAATAAAATTTCAATATAATATCAAAGAATTTTATCACACTATACAATTTGCTTTTCCTATAACGATCGATACCCAACAAAGCAGTTTGTGTATTTTGTTATAATATTTACAATTCTTAATACCAATAAACAACGTATCTATTTATTATAAAATAAAAAGCCCTTGGTTAACTAATTATCTCGCTTGTACTTTGAGCAGCGTGGAATGTTTACATTTTCTATGACAGCTTCTCGGCGGTATTTAGGTTAAGAGGTGAAAAGGAAAAACATAGGAAAATAGTTGGACAGGTATCGATTTTCAAGTAACCAGTGACACGTATATCCATGTCGCTGTTAAATATCCGCGCTTTTTTACGGTCCAACTCATTGTTTACCTCGCACATTGTTCACGGTTCTACACACGTCTACACGCTGATTCTCGTAACATCCAAGGTAGCTACGTAGCGTGCAGCTTTTGTGTTAAATATGCCCTTTACATTATCCCCCTCGTTGTACGGATGACACGCATCGAATGTTGGCTATTGTGTTTCCTCGAAAGACTGAACATCGTGTCTTACAAGAACTACACCACTCTCCAGCGATTTTTGTGCGAATTTCGATCATCTTTTCAACAAAAAGAGAGGAACAAAGAAGGTACTGGTCATAGAATTACAAGAAAATAAAAATACTAAAGCGTAAAACGTTGAAGAAATAAAAATGTAACTAGAAGTTTCAATAATAAATTTTCTATTGCTTCTATAGTATAGTTTTAGTATATATAGCTAAGTATATACACCTGATACGTAAATTTGTAAATTTAATTAGAATTTAATTTAGAATTGATTATCGATTGCATAGGAATTGGAATTAAACTATAATGTGATTGAGTGTTTGTGTACTTTTGTATAACAGATTAATCTAAGTAGATGAACAAATTCTGGCATATCTAAAATTTATTACGTCCAGTAATAATAGAGTTTAGTAATTTAGTCTTTCCAGATTTAAATATACAATGCAAAGTATCGCAAATCCAATAAAACTCTTTGGTCAATTGCATATAACAATCAAACTACAGTTAGGAACCTAAAAGCTCAAGTTTCTAATTGTAAATTTCCAATTACTCTACTCGCAAAGCAACCAATATCTCGACTTGGCATTGTGGTAAGAATTCGAGTTTCGATCGACTACTGATCAAATACGTCCAAATGTTCGCAGACATTCCCAATCCCTCAAATTATTCCAGAAGAAAAATGTTAGTTACAACAGATATTAAAATGAAACAAAAGCAAAGGAACTTCTTTCAACCATACTGTCGTTCCTTCTTTATAGTATAATTTTTTCATGAATAATTTGTACGACGAGTTATGTATTCCGAGCAGTAGAAAGCCAAAATTATCGAAGGTTTGGTAAAAGACTCGCAGCTTTCAGTTCTCGCAAATGAATTTCGCTTAATGCCCAAAAGAATCGTTTCATTTCATCGTACAATACCTATATAATTTGTCGCCCGTGTTTCACAAAGGTTTCGACAAACAGAGGGAAATAATTTCCATGAAACACGGTCTTTTCCGCGAAACAGTCGTCTCTTTGAAACGAACTGCTCAATGAAATTTCCTGCTCGGATCGTTCGATGCACGCGTTAATCTTTTCTCTCGTCGAAAAGCTCGTCTTCTATCCGATCGATTGCGTGTAACAGTTTCCATCGAAATACACTCTCGAATGACAACGTTCCCGTGAACCCATTTAAATTTAGACCACTATGGGGTTGGGGAAACAAGATCCTTTGTAGGTGAGATCCCTCGAATTTCGTTCGTTCGACGATAAGGTCAGCCTCTCTTAAAAGTGGCGCGTTTAAAGGAAGTTATTAAGGGGCTGATGAGTCCCTGGATCGACCGCTCGGCCGGAACCAGACGCATCGATCTTGTATAATTGTCTTAAAACAATGCCAGCTGAATTTCTACCATGAAAATTCGTGGAACAGTTGCAAATTATCCTACTGCGTATACTCAGGTTCACGAAAATATTTAAACATATGCAGAAATCTTTTATGAATATATTATGTGTATTATACAAAATATTAAAAAATTTAATTTATGTTAAATTTCATTATATGATGATACATCTATAAAAGTCTTTTATGGTAAATGTTCAAATACTTTCGTAAGCCTGTGTAAGTTTGTATCATAAGTAACTATTAAGAGAAGGTAATGATAGAAAAAAAATTGTAATTCACCATTAAAGATAAAGCTGGGTAGTTCATTGGACAACTGAAGCTATGGACTACTACGAATATGCAGAGTGGATAGTATACATATTAATTAAGGAGTAAAATTTACATTGAAACTGTAACAACGATCATAAAGATTTACTTCAGAATGCTTATCTTGCCTGTTCCTAAAATTAGCACTTTATACGCTCAATTTTACATTGTACAACACTGAAGCTATCTTTCTACGTATAATAGTATTTAATAGGTTGTTTCTAGTTTATTGATCAGTAATCAATTTCCCTTTTTTTTTGTGTAATTCTTTACTTTTTTCCATTTCAATTTTATAAAATTCCCATAGTAACAACTTCCATTGCTTTAAACCCAGCTCTCACAAAAATCAAATTGCTTATGAGATAACCTAAGGGGCATTTGAAAGGCAAGAATTGATCAATCGATTATCCCCGTTTCACAAGAAAGGAACCTTCTCCTGGAATAACTTTGTCAAGTCGAGCTATGTCTTCGGGTCTCAATAGACCCGCGCGCGATACTGATCTCAGACACGGCATAAGCGAGGCTAGAGGAATCGGTCGAATAGCCGCATTCCTCACGCAATTTCAGCTGATATCTGTCGTGTAAGCTTTATCAATGCAATTTGGTTGAGATTGGCCGCACATCTTCATCAGGACCGGATGGATTCAGCGCTTGTGTGTTCATTGTACCAGTTTCGTGAGGCGTATAACGAATAATAGTCCGAACGAGTAGGGGCCATCGTCATCCACGTCGAACGATGTTGCGAACACGTCGAAATAAAATGGAGCATTCCGTTTTCATTAATAAAATGGCTCGCGAGGTGCTTGGAGGCGTCTCGCCTTTATTTGACAATGTTTTGTACCGGTTCGTTCGCGTTCTTCTTCTTCTTTTTTCGTGCCCTTCTTTGTTTCGCAAGAAATCCAAGCGTGAGGAATTTTCAGTAGTTCGTATCCGGGGACCTGACATGTTTATTTCCGATGAACAATCCCAGCCTGAACCATTTCGGATGCTATTCAGAGAAATTTGTATTTCGGAAATAAGGGACGTTCTTGTAGCGAAGGTTAGCAGAAGTTGCTAACCTGATTGTTACTCATCGTGCATGTTGGAAACAATTGCGAAGATACTTTCGTTGCATGACCTCTCTTTATCAAATGAATATTCTCTTGTTCGTCGTAATAATATCAGTAAGCAAGTTAAAAAAATTGCAAATAATGTATATAATGTATACGCAATCTATACCTATATAAATTAGACAACATTGTATGTTAATGAAATAGTATCATATAAGTTAATTCGTCACTAGTTTACTTCTTGCATTTAATATTTTATCTTTCTGGAAATCGTTTCTTTTTTTTCAAATATCGTTAATAATTTTCTAAAAATGAAATCTATCTATTTGTTTAAGATTAATTTTTT
Source organism: Bombus impatiens (assembly GCF_000188095.3). Taxonomy (NCBI): domain Eukaryota; kingdom Metazoa; phylum Arthropoda; class Insecta; order Hymenoptera; family Apidae; genus Bombus; species Bombus impatiens. The sequence goes on from NT_176962.1 coordinate 1,820,132, forward strand.
CCCGTATCCTTTTAATTTCGTATTTAAGCAAGTTTCTAACGAAGGAATAATTTAATCGACAATTCAAATTCTCATCCCTTGTTTCACTTCCTTCACTTCAGCTACTCCGTTAACATATTTACTCGTGCACTTATACACCTCTATCTACATAAAATTGAAGAAAGTAAAGAGAGTTATAAAAGAAGAGACCTGATATACCTAAGTAAAAGGATGCAAAAATTTCAATTACCTCGGAAAGCCTTTTAACAGAAAGGAATTTCATCAAATTTTTGTACATATAAAACCCTTCTTCCTGCATACTAAAACAATTACTTTAAGTAACAGCCTATATACACAGGCTTTCTCTCTTTCTTGTTTGACATATTTCGCTTCGAAGACTCCGACCTTAAGCCTTTCAAACAAAATTGAGGTTAAATTTAACCTTCCCTCGCAATATTCGTAGCTTATTCGGATTACTCGATCTATGAACCCGGAACCTTTCGTTTTTTAGTCGTGTGTTTTATAAATTGAGACACCCGGACTGTATGTTCTCTCACCCTGATCCCAATACTAAAATAGTTATTGTAGATAGATAGAAAATCTTCGACCACATTTTTCTGTGTGCCGTGGAATTTATCTCGTATATCGTCATACTCGATAGAATCTGAACAACTAAAAGAATTGAGATCAGCTATATCCTTATATAGGATTAGTTTTTAAAAATAGCTCTATTCCGCTTCATCTTCTAAATTATATAATTTTAACTCTAGCTGTAAACTATTTCATTGCATATTTTGTTACAGTTATTTTATTCTTTGAGTTATATAATTTTATCTATAATTCTATATATATATATATATTATATGGCAAATGATTATATTCTCCTGTCACTTATCAAATTATTTGCATATTTAACTACGGATTATTTAAAAGTAATTAAATTTGCATGAAGATGACTGATGGTTTTGACAATACGACAGCGCAGCTAAAACAAACTCGAGCTTTAATAATTTATACCATATTTTCGCAATGAACAAATGTTATATGCAAATGTTCGTATTAATTAATATCTTATAATCCCATCACATTAATAATTTCATTATCTCTACGAATCTGACTACTTCCAAACAAATATGAAATCTCGAACTAACGTGAAAATACATTTTGAAGCCAGGTTCGCAGACCACGTTCGCAGGCAACATTCACAAGTTCGCACGTTCGTTAAAACAATGCACATCTTTCGAATATTCGTAGTATACCTTGGAAGCATTAGTCCTGCTACGCCTGAGCGCTACATTTCATAAATTAGAGACCGAAACTCTGTAATTTAATATAAAACTATGAAACCGTGAAAATCTAATCTAATCTTTCTTGAATAATTAATTCGACCAGTTAAATTCTCGAAATGAATCGTTATCCAAAGAGAAGTGCCATTTTTATGCACTTAGAAAAACGATGGTAGTGTTTCAAGTGATGAAAGACACAGTTCCAGGTTCCAGCACGCTAAGAAAATAAACGTTCATTGCGCGGAATGTTTACGTGCACTCACAAAGTATCATCATTAACAGAGGCCGCGTACAGGTGGGTAAATACGCTCAAGAAAACACAAACAAACGTTCTCATAGGGACCAACATGGCCGAATAATTTTGCATGTCCGTACCGCTGTGAATGTTTTTCGTTTAACCACGGTAGGATTCAATCACACGCTCCAAAAATTCTCTAGATGCCATAGTAAACGAAAAAGAACGTTATCCTGTGAATTTGAAGGAAGAATCAATAATCTTTTAAGAATCAATGGTTTCAGCACAACGCAACTACGTTAGTACTTGATACTAAAATAGTGCTATATAAAATAATGATGATACTAAAAGAAATAAAGATCTATTTTTACTTATAATACTTGAAAATAATATGGATTATGGTGAAATACTGAAATTTTCTTTCCTTTTACAGGAATCGTTGAAAAGTTGAAAGAGTTATTGGAGAATCGAATTTTGAGAGAATTGGCAACAAATATAGTGTTACAAGATTTTGACAGCCACAGAGCGAAACGTCAGAGCTAACGTATATCGTAAGAGAAAATTAAAAAAATTAGTACTCCTTATCGATATACAAAATATATCTATACGCTACTAGCTATAACTATTAGACTTAACTCGTCAAATTAAATACTTTTCATTACTTTTATTTTCTATCCATTTTATTACTGTTCTATAATAATATTATTGTTAAATATATTTTCATATCTTATGTACCATGTTATCATATCATAATTTTATAATCACATCAAACTTCTATTTTTCGTTCTATAATTCGCGTGTCCCGCCATAAAATTGAAAGCTAAGTGAATTAATCCACGAACTGGTCAGGCATTAAATGGAAGCAGGGGCTTGTTATCAGCCATTTGGGCGCGTTTTCACGAAGCGGATCACGTGGCGCCAAAAGTCGAAATGCACACTTATTAACGGGCGACCGCGCCGGGTTCCGGCAGTGCGGATATGTTTGCGGGCTGCATCCTGCCGCGGACATATTCTCCGCATAACAAATAACTGCCATTACGCGTTTATCAACCGGCTGCACGCAGGTTAATAATGCACGTCGTTATAATATGCGGCCAGCATGAACGCAATTACCCGTCGGATACTTGTAGTAATATTAAAATTCAAAAGGTCCTTTGTCGCGTTGAAAAAGAATCTAGCCATCGATGCTAAAACGATAAAATTGACGATCATCCCTGTTTAGAACGCATTTATAAAGAGATCGTAGAGGTTTAGATGATATTGTATTGATAATGTATGTGGATGAAATTAATATATAATGCGTGGATTAGATATTTGGAGTTGGTTCATACTTTATTCATTTAATTAATATATGTTGACATTAAGCTTGGAACAATTTATCGAAGAAAAGGTATCTCCATATCCATTCAAATGCATCCCAAATCCATTCGTATTTTAATACTATATTTTCCATCAATTCCATGTGAATATAGCTCTTTTTAAAAAGTAATAACGTTTTATGTGCATAATGGCGGAAGGGTTTATATTTTGTAACTGTATAAAAATTCCATTTTGTATGCATGTATTTCAAAGAAAATATCTATTTAATTTTGTACCGTAAATGTAGCTATATAGAAGCTGTTAATAAAACTACTACATTATAAACGAGGCCAAAGAGCTTTCACGAAAATAACGAAACATTTCGTTACTTACATCATGAATAAAAAATGAAGCTGTTAAAGCAAAAAATTCTACGTCTCGAAGAATAAAGTGTAAATAAAAGTGTCTAACAAAAGTTAACCAACGCGTGACAAAAGTACAAACTAGGAGACGATGAAAAGTTATTTCATATTTAAGCTTACGATTATTACTAAAGACAGTCGAGGGAAGAAAGCAACCATTGCTCGAAAAAATCGTAATGTATATGAATTAAGTCCACCCCAAAAGTTAAATCCTCAGACCGAGTTTCCTATAGATGACCTAAGGAACGAGAGAAATGGCGCGCTGCGAGGGTTACAATGACATCGTTATACCTCAGGGTTACTTATCAGTGTTTATTTCCTCGGAAAAAAACTCCATGAAAATATCGTATCTTCTTATAGCTCTTTCCATTCCAAACAAAGTAACAATCTTGGTTTTTTCTCACACCAAGTCAGATCTAACTTTTTGCACATCACGAAAGGGAAGAATGTATACAGTTTATCTAATGTTGATAGGTCAAATATTGGATTTTACCTAAAATGTTCAATTCTGTTTATCCATTCAATAAAACTACCATTTATCATCATCAAAAGATTGACCGAGGAACCATAAATTTTACAGATTTACATGAGATATTATAAGAAAATGTAACACTTGCCAATGTTTCTGTTCATCACTGCATTTTCTTTCAGCCACCTGGAACCAAATTATCGTAGCGAAATTCCTAGTATTCGACTATTCCAGTTACCATAATCCCCCATTTACCCGATACCAAAAGCGTCCGAAACATGCAGAGGTTCAACCCTACCGCGCGCCACGCTCGAAAATGATATTAACCGGAAGAACGCGCGACTCAATTCCGAAACGTTCACTAATGAACGCATATTTCATTGTGCATTAATAATCGCGGGTGGCCATGCGATATTTGCGATCGGAGAGCTCGTCTGGTTATTGTACGCGCCGCCTCCCGTAATTAAGTCTGGCCCCCAGACACAGAAATCTACGCAGAGCTCCCATTGCGGCGCCACGACCATGTCGTCCGCCAATCCCATCGATGATGCCACTCTTTCGTTCGACCTAGTTTCTCTCGTTGAAGCCGCGTTTACAATAATCACTGCGACTCCGAGCAGAGCAGCCACAATTTTCCACGAGATGAACGAGAGACGGTTAAACTCACCGCGCGAAGAAGCCACGAAACGGGCGAGAACAATGGATCGACAGGGCCGGAATCGCGAAATTGGGTCGTTACGGCCACTGAGATTTAACCAGCTACGATTTAGGGTGCGACAAAGGCGCCTTTGTTTGATGGTGGACGTGCAAGGGGAAAGGAAACTTTAGATTTTTTAATGACATCGCATTTCGAGAGATTCGAAATTTGAAAGTTCAAAAATGCAAATGAAGGTATATGAAGTTATAATGTTTGACAGATAAAATAATTTTCTAAGTTTCAGTTTTTCAATTACATAAAAGATACATGAAAAATATGAATTTATATAAATATCCGCGGTTTTGTATTCTAAGTTTTTATATGTACGACATTTATGAGGAATAAATCAAAGGGTAAAAATGTATGAAATGTACGTAATACACTTTTCTATAAGGGGATAGTCATGGCTATTGCTATGTCCACAAGAGTATGATTACATGTGCATATGCATATATAGGTATGTACACCTCTCTCTAATGAATGAAGTTTCTAACAGGCAGATTTAATTAATCAATTAATTGGCATTCAAATGGCACCATTATCTCGTTAATCTTCATTAATGCTATATCTTCATATCGTATAAATACTACCGTTCTAGCACACGTGATTTTCGTTTGAATCAACATGAGTGAAATGCGCTTAATAAATCCACTAATCTATAACGAGACTCGTGTACCAAGTACTCTGATCCAAGGTTTGTGTACCAACTACATATATTTGCATATAGGCTATTATTAATATTATCCTTTGGATTTAATAAATTCAGCTAATCAATATAGGTTGAGCTAATTATCAGAGAATTTTTCGTCTAAAGATGGAAAAAGTTTGAATCTAAAGATTTCATTCATCGCCTCTACCAGTTATTACGCGGAAACTTCTCCATCGTCATGTAGGATCAACAAGTTTCGCTTTGAAAAAGTAATTAGTAGGTGATGGTAGTATTTTTCATCAAATCGTAGCGGATTTCTCCGTACCGAGCATAGAACTGCCGCAGAATCTCGCAAAATTTGGTCAAAATATTCTCAGAGTCGGACGTTCGAGCGGCCTACTTGATAATCCGGAGATTAATAACGCGGTGGTTCCCGCGGTTTGTTTGCGTCCGCGAAGATGAAAAGCACTCGCTGCGAGTGGCAGCCGACCGCGAGAGGGCAACGACTCGCTCGGAAACGAGCTGTTCTCCCGAGAACCGAGAGAACGTTACACGAAACCGCTTTCGAGATGAAAAATCATCGGTCCAGCTTCACGGGCGCACCGAACTTTTTTCTCCGTTGAAACGAATAAATCTGCGGTGTATCTCCACGAGAATGGTAAAAGGAATTTCCCATAGAAGCGAAATATGCGAGCTTCATTCGATTAGTTTGCTGCCGTGAACTCACTCTTTTTCTCTCTATCGACTTTCTTCTTGCTCGATTTGTAGTCCGTCATATCAAAGTATTCGATACACGAATATTAGAAATATCTACGTTACGTTCGTACATCTCTGTAGTTAGTAAAAATGCGAAAGAAATTTTTATATAACAATTGGTGGGCTTAATGGCGGAAATTTAACGAAATATTGGAATTATGTTTTATATTTTCATTTATAGAAATCTTTTCTTTCTTTCCTTTCAATGGAACCGTTATTCCTATTTTCTTCATTGTTCATTATTTCTATTATTTTCATTAGAATTCTTCTTTGCAATTTTGATCAAGGTTCTTTCAAACTGCTGTGCATAAAGTCTTTATGAATCTATGTATGAGGACACCATCTACATATGTATATTAGGATTTATACGGAAGCTACTGCAATAGTATTATACGAATTAATTTACCAAATACCAGAGCTATTCAGAAACAATGGATAGGAAAGTGGAAATGTATCATAAATTGCTGGTAACGAATATAGTCGACCAATTTCCAACAAAATTGTTGTTGCGTGACGCTATTACTCAATCGTAAAGGCTTAATCAGGTTTGTGCAAAGGTTTATCAGCCAATCGATTGTTTCAGTGGTGAATTTGAATGTGTTACGAGGATTTATTAAATTCGTATACCGAGGTTCTCCATTGTTTTTATGTAATTTTAATAATAAAATTAGGTCACAACATGGAATTTTTTCTTTAATTTTTAATTAAGAATTTTTTCATAATTCTGTAATATCACGTATTATTAAATCATTGGTACAAATGGAATAAGAACGATTACGTGTGAAAAGAAGTTTTTGTAATTTTTTCTCAGCTTCCACGGGCATTTTTTTCAGTAATCGAGCTTACCGACCAATTGCGTCAAACTCTGAAATTATTAAAACTACGTAATCTAGAAGTTCGAGATTTTCAAACTTATAACTTCGTTAAATGTTATTACATTGTGACGGCTCGCGTCAACTCATGGAAATTTTACAGCAACATGACGCGGGTTATATGAATAAGCGTGAATGAAAATTTCAAGAGGTCAGATTTAAAGGAGGGAATTATACCAAGAAAGATAAATTATTATTATTCGCGTAGAATTTTTTACTTTATGAGTCTTCATTCTTCATTTAGAAAAAAAAGATATGAAGAAGCAATTTTTCTAGAAAACCACTAATAGTTATAAGAAGAAAACGAACTATCGATTGATAAAATATTTATCGAAATCAGGAATTATACAAATCTGACATTTCGAAATAATGTATATAGATTGAGGTAGTTATTACGAGATATTAGAAAATTATTCACAACGAAAAAGGAGACAATGAGACATAGCAAAGTTACAAAAAAAGATGACAAAGCGTTTATACCTAAATCCTCATTCAGTTCAGTCAATTTACCCGAATTTAAACAGTAATTCTTCCTACTTAATCCTCCTTATACCCAAACTGTCCCGTTAAAAAGGATAGCCGCCTTTTTCATTCTAAACACCGATTCACTCTAAAAACAGCGGACACAACCACCCTACAAATTTAATAACCGCTTCATAAATCCCCCAAGAAGAGATTCAGATTGAAGGCGTTTCCGGGTTGCAGGTTAAAAATTATTAAAAGTTAAATCTCGCGAGGCAATTTCCATCGCGTATCTCCTCGACAGGTCTCGCTTTTGCTTAAATGGGCCGGGGCGAAAAAGCGTGAAACACGTTCGGCACTGAAGAAGCCGATACGGTTCGTCGAGCGTCAAAAGCTTAGGGACCTAGATTCAGATCTGTCGAGGCGTTTGCGTTTTCCACGATCGGTGAATTCACTAAAAGCAATGAGCACTCGATTCGCACTTGCGCGTGCTGAAATTAAGACGCGCACCTTTCATCCCTCTTAATCTCTTTTCGTCGCTCTACGTTTCTACGTCAGCTGCGCGACCATGGTTTTACATCGCGAGTCGAACTTTAATTACTGCTCGCGCATCTATTTTAAGTGCGCGATCGAACTTGCCTCCAATTAAAAATCAAACTTCTTAGACGATCTAGCATTTGAAATTTACGCGGGCGAATTTTAACGTTCTAAGCTGTTGTTGAGATATGTATGGTGACACGATTCGTCGAGCAAGCTTGTGGAACGCTGATCGACTGTACGATCGGCACTGCGCTGTTTCTTTGTTTCTTTTTTAGCGGCACGTTTATTATTGTAGGTGTGAGAACTGACGACGCGACACGACGGAGCGAGCTGAGTGAAAATACTGAGCAAGTTCCTTAGTTGGTTTAATTTCTGTGTCGTTTTGTAATGAAACAAATTTATTGCCGTGTACATGAAGATTCAAACGACATTACATTTATCATCTATTTAATTATATGCAACGCACGTAATTTAACTGCAATCACATTGAAATGATGGTTTCAATTGGTTAGATTTGGAAGCAAGAGGTGTTTCAAGACTTTTTAGTCGAGAATGTAACAAAGTGCTTAACATAATCTATCCATGGCACACTTGGTGATAGACGGATTCTCGACGGAACGCGAGCAGATAGCATTCCAAAGCTGCGAACAAGCCGGATTGAAAGCATCGCGGAATTCGAACAGGCTTTGAATACATAAGTGGCCAGCCACCAAGAGCCGGCCGTGTTTATTGGCAGCGGATCGGTGTTTGCGCATCCGCTAAATGAAACCGTGAATGTCGTTCGTCGTCGTTTACCCAGTAAAAACAACGCCACGCTCCTGAACTGCATTCACGGTGCCTGAAATTTCGACCTCACGATTCAACCGCTTTTTCATTCATGCCGGTCGATCGATTTTTAAACAGTCTCGCTGCGACTTGGAAATTTTGAATTCAAAATGGAACGAATAAACCACATAGTGACATGCAAACGTGTTTGGCCAGACAAATTTTATACGAGTGGAGATGATTGAAGAGATTTTAATTAGTACTGCAATGACAAGGAATTAGTACGTGAATACCATACATTAGTTTTCTACATAGATAGAACTGGAGGAAGATTAATGACAATAAAATGGAAGGCATCGCATAAATGAGACGTATAAATATGATTGAGCATATTTCTCAAGAAAGTAAAGGAGTGCATGTGTTGTGATTATACTATGGATACTTATGCAAATTCAAATGGAATCTAACCAGAAATGTGTTTTACGCAGTAAATATTATAACGAGTACTGTACTTAGGATACTTTACATATTTTTACATATTATATGCATTTAATGTATTTAAATTTTTCAGAAACTCATAAAACTCCGTAGTTTAATCGTGACAGTAATACATGTTTATGATATATCAGACAAATGTGAAGTTAAGATCATTCCATGAAGAGAATTCGGTGTTATGAGAAATGTTTTCATTTTCTGCGATTGAATCGTTATAATTAATCGTATATTATTCTTATCAATTGATATTTTTAGCTAAATTTTATAATAAATTATTACATGTATTATAATATTTCTATCCAAAGCTAAAGCGTGTCTTTCAAAGCTATTGCGTTATATTTCTTCATTTTTCTTTCTTCTCTGTGGTGCAGACAACAAAGATTTCAAGGTATGTACTCAAACATTGTATCATAGAAGTCAAAGACTTTATACTATTTAAAATGACTGTGATGTTTGAAAAGCAAAGATCCGTGAGTTGCGTATGTGAGTCAAACATGGCTAAAGGGCAGCGAAGGGTTTTTGTGCAGATGTTCGTATTTGTGCTAGTACGTGTAAAGATTCGAGTATCCTGGGGGCGGTCAGCATGCTCTGACAGAGGAGTTTAAAGTAGAGTTCAAGGGAGTATGGTAAACAATGAAAGAAAACCAGAGAAAAAGAAAGAGACTGTTGTAGTACCTACGTATGCGTTTATACAGGCTGTCTTAGTTTCTTTCCGCCAAACGTTAACGGTATATCCCATAGGTCAAAATAAAAAAAATGTTAATAAATAAAATACAAATAAATGTCACTGGAAGCATTGTTAAAGAGTTATAGCAAACAAACGATATACGGACTAAGCGATAACGAACAACGTACGACGATGTATGACCGGAAATAACAGGGACGCTTTGCTAATAGAACACGATTGAAGATTTGGAGGAAGGTCAATAAAAATGTAACATTTCAAAATTACAAAATTTGAAAATTAAATAAATTGAATGTTTAAAAACTTGAAGAATTTACAAGAATTGCAGTGAAGAGCAACATTCCAGAATACAGAAGAAGCGAGAAAAAAATTTCGAAACGCAGCACAAATAGACCACAAATCCATCATAGTGGACACAGTGACACAGATCGTGATCCGAACAGCCATCGTTTTATTAATCCCGGGCACACACAAAGAAGTTAACACGGCTGGGATTCAAATCGTTCGATCAAATTCTCCTCTTACCATCCTCAACAAATACACCGTGGAATATTCGGTTTATCGAGCACACACGGTTTCCGACATTCGGACAAGATACGTGATACACGAAAGTCAGGGAATGCAAGGGCAGAGAAGGAAAGAAGTTAGAGAAAGAACGTTTGACCTATATACAGCTACGTTATTAAATTATATATTGAATATCGAACAGGCTATCGAACCCGCGTATATTTCTTCGTGAGTTGGCTCTATCCACTGCTGGCCGAGGATACCAGTTCGAATCGAGTCATCGGTACGCTCGACACGTAATCCATAAAAAGACTTCAACAGCGAAAGGTCTCGATCAATTACGTGTAAGTAGAGGTTGGGACTAGTCACGCGAAAAACGTTTCAGTAATCACGATATTTACAAAATATCAAAGTTACCAACCAGCCAGATATTTTCTTCCTCTTTAGCCGAAGCTTTCCCGGACTTGAGACGGTTTAAGCTTCTCGCGATAAGCTTTCCTCTTTTCAACGAGACGACAGTGCTCCAGCGTATTACCGATGGCACTGTAGTTGGAAAGTAACTCTTTCTAGAAATTTGTGAAAAATATTATTTATTTCTTATTGTCCCTATTCGTCTTCACTCTTTACTTGTATTCATTTTAACACTAGAGCTACTAAACTCATTGGTTTGGGATACTCTGTTTTCAGAAAAGACAACTTGTAATTATTGCATTTAATTAGGAATTTTTTCCGGAGTAGCAAGGGGATTTTCAAAAAGCCGATTATAGTCCGTATAAACTCATAAACCTATTCATCTAGAAGACTGGAGTTTTCTAACAATGCATAAACCCTCCGTCATACCTATGATGAGAAAATCATATAGGTCACTGAGCTAGAAAATTTGCTTTTCGTCACTCTTGGGTGCCAAGGACTCGAATCTCAGTTTCATTCCTGGCGTGTTACGTCAAAATACAGTGGCGGATGATTTCAAATGGTTTCATTAGTCTCCGGTATTGGAAACCTTGATTCAATTTTCATTCTCCTCCGTTCATAAATTTTTCCTACAATAAATATAGTGCGAATGCTATAATACGTACAATGATGTGCCAATACTTTTCATAGCTATTGCACACGCGTCTCCTTTTAACGTTCCAACAAAACTCCCAACTAAGACTCCTCTAAATCGCAACATTTATGACAGCCGACACACCGAGCTACGAATTACGTGATTTCTACGATAATCAAATTTCGTTTGAGAGCGCCGAGCCGATGAATACATAAAAATACGATAGAATTTCCTCGTGACACGCAAGCGAGTCGCCATTTAAATTACAATTATTACACTGCTGCATTAGCGAACTCGTAAAACGGTTTGCACGCACGAGGTGCTGTAGGTACGGAACCACCTGTACCGTTCGCGGAAAGCTATGCATATAAATCTATTATTACGAGAACGCCCCGCAGAGGATACGAGCATGCAAGACAGGGAGACAGAGGAAGTAACAGGGAGCAAGATAGACTAGCGGAACACCTGGAACGAGGTTAAGCCTCGAAGACACGAGAGCGTATTCTCTCGGAGACACGAACGGCTGTCGCAGATGCGCACATCCGACCGGAATCGGGAAATAACGTCTCTTTGGCCGTATAGTAGGGGGCCACGGGATAGTAGTAGACTATCTCCCCTGTCTCCCTTGCTCTCGAAGAGGCTAAAATATCGGTGAAGTTTCGTCACCGGCAGTGGTTCTATCCCCTCCTCAAAGAAAGAGCCGACCGCGAGACCGCTAGAGTGCTACAAAGGCAGACTCCTTTAATTATCTTGAACGGACACCTCACAGAGTTACCCTCGCGATCAGGTAATTAACGTTCTTCGATCGTCGGACCAGAGAGATTTTCATCTTGTAGGAGCTTCGTTGTGGTCCTCTTTCTTTCGTTCGATTTATGAGTTCGTGAATTTATGAGGGTACGTACTAGGGTGAAGTTGAAGCAATTTGCGAGCTGGAAATTGGAGATTGGGTGTGATTTTGATTAATTTTTGAGTGATACTGTGAGATCTTGAAATATGATGTCCAGGTGGAATTGGGACGTTTCCAAACTTTTAGTCGCTGTTGTAGTTCAACAATACGTCATAAAATATGACCTATGACGAATCTCTATTTTTTACAAAGAATAGAGAAAGGAGATAATCCTCATTTGCTAAAGAGAATTTTCTATCGCTTCTCTTCGCCCCATTAGAGATCCAACTTATCACTCTTCCTGCCCATTATTTCTTAAACTTTCGACTATTTAAAAACCACTTAAGTTCATATATGTGCACTGAAACATTTGACTTTTATCTTCTTTGGTAAACGTCTGTTATAAGATCCTCAAGCTACCGTTTTAACAAAAATCGAGAAATACAAAACAGAAATTTAGCGCAAATAACGAAAAGGCACATTCCATACTTGAGATTAAAATTAATTACAAATGAGGGAAAAATGTATCCATCCTAAAAATCCTCAAAATATATGGCAAACTTCGAGTAAACAAAAAAATTGTCATTAAAATGCAGAGTCCTTTATAACATCCCCAAAACGAGAATCAATCCACGTGCGATCAACCCGAACGGTAACATCATCGTCGCTATCCCTTTAGCACGGATATGCTTGCGTTGTCACGCGTAGTAATCCGCGATATCGGATGATTAAATTTCCATGAAACGCGAATTTGATTTTCCAAATGTAAATAGGTGGAAGGGGTGGGACGAGGGTAGTCGACCGCGATTTTGAAGGGACGCTCGATAGGATGGGCCGTATATTTTCGAGCGGCTCAAAATTTTAAATAAACAACGAGCGAGCATGCGAAACTGGGGATTTTCCCGTGAGTGATTCGATTTTCCTGCGGAAAAGCGGGCTACGCTGTCGTTCGATAATAGCCGTGTGAATTATTTCTTGATACCCGCACGGGGGGATACGCTTTATCTCCGCGGAGGTTTACGTGGAAGTTCCACGATTGTTTCCCTTAATTCCGTTTCGCCTAATCCGGTTTCCAATTCAAACTTTATTAAGGAGAAAATTGAGGGAATAGGATGACCGTCATGTTATTACGTTTCCTATAATCGTGTAGAAGATAATGTCGTCTCTAGAAAATAATTGCATAAGCATAACGGCAAAATTCGAAAAAAATTCGCAGACGTCGGTATTTCAAAAACCATCTCACAATTCATCCATCTTGCATCCAGATGAACGTTAATACCCCTTCGACGTTAAACCACGAAACCACCTGCAGTCGACCCTTTAACGGGAACTTTATTAATACGAACTTGCACGTAACAGAGTGATGAGAGAGAGAGAGAGAGAGAGAGAGAGAGAGAGAGAGAGAGAGGACAAGAGCAGCGACGGAAGGATTTCAAGAAAAATTTACTTTACGATATTAGAACTTCGGTTCGGTGGAAACTTCATAACTCAATATTGCGGGCGGACTTCCTTGATTGACGAGAGATACTCGTTTGGAAAGTCTACGATCGGATGTAATTTAATGCATTTAGTGCGTTCTGGATTATCGGCGATCCATAATTATCGACAAACTCTCCATAAATAAGCAAAGTTACGTTCATAAAGTTTTTCAAAATTTTTTCATAAAACTACGTAGTAATAAATATCCACGAGGAGATGATACTGTGTATGAATGTACATGAAATTTAACGCTAAAGATTAGGACGTTCTTGTACAGTTGACTAATGTTATTGCAAATCGCAAATTACAAGCAATCATTCTTTGACGTAACAGTAACAAGTTTAGTAACAAAATAAATCGAATTTTACAAATTATTAATTTGTAACTTATCGATTTAGTAACATTATTAGTTAGTAAATTATTGTGTACGAATCTTATTGTCCTCTTTGTGTGTTAATTTTCCCTCAGCTTTCATTTTAACATAAAAACTTAATAATGTCATCGATTATATACGCGTTAATTATTCCCCAACACAAAATGTTTTGCTATCAAAATACAGGTTCGACTTTCGCTGCATCATCTCAAACCTCCATTGAGACTCGCATCCGACCCTCGTTACGTCACCACGCCAATAACTTTGATCGTCAAACGAGCTCGCCGGGGTAAGTGGTTTTTTCTTGATAGGCCATCGCGATTCGTTCGTTTCAGCCGGCCGTAGCCTACGGCCAGAACGGATAAAAATTCATAGGCAGCCTCCTCTCGTCGAGATGTTATCGTCACCTTCGTCGCACCCTTCGTCACGGCCGCGCGGAGGAAACGAAGAATGCCAGCCACTCGACCGAGGAGGAACGCGACCATCGTCAACGACGTCGCTCATGGATAGACTACAAAATACATGTACCGCGGCTATATGTTTAAAGGCCCTCGATGAAAACACCGGAGATTCTTCCGTGGAAGCTTCACCGTCGTAAGTCAGGTCTCGTGATAAATGGAACTTTGAGATTAGGTTTTTCAGAAACAGAAGAGCGAAGATCGAATAGATTCTTAGAGGGTTCTTTATTTTTATTATTTAGCGATCCTAGTCGAGTGTTTCCGGAATTATAGATATAGGATTGTTAATTTGATATCAGATTAATTGAGTTAATTTTCTACATATAGTATCGGTTATGTGAATTAAAATATCTATCAGTAGTTGATACAAATCAAATGCGTTTCACGACTATCGTCATTTTGAGATGTTTTCTCATTCGCATCATACGTCTTGATACGTAGTGTATTCTTGCTCATCAAGTACATCGAGTTCCTTCGATAGAAATTGCGCAGAATCAAGCGAAAAAATTTATTTCACACAATTTATTTCACAAAAATTTATTTTTGCATAAAGAATTATTTCTTGTTCACTTGCATCCGATTACACGCCCTTATATGTATAACGGGTAATCAGTAACTTACATGTGTTACACTATAATTAATTATACGAAACAGTTCAATATTCATGTGTATATTCTTTCATATTTATTGCAACGACCATCTAGGAAAGATATAGTGAATAACGTCAACCAAGAAGTAACGTGTAATTTTGAAGGACCAACATATATATTTATCATAGTTGCACAGTAAAGTAATGAAAATCAGTGAAAAAGCCAAGAAGTGTGCAATCAGACTTTAAAGCGTTGCAAAGTGAGAATCGAAAAGTTAACGAGTTAGAACCAGAGGGTCGAAGAAAGTGTTTAAAAATCGTGTCCCTCTCTACGTCTCTTTCGTCCGTGTCAGCCTTTTAAGAGAAATTTGCTATGATATGTTTGACTTAACGCTAAAAACTTCTCAGCTGTAATATCCATATTTCAAGCTTCCATTGAACATTCCTGTTTCCACAAAGACATAGTTTCCACCTTAAGATCCCAAGTATAGATCAGATGAATTTTTGATTATGATGAAGAATATTTTAACATATAACATTTTTTATTTTGTTTCGAAATTTAATAAAATTATTTAAATTTATATTATCGTTGACTACACAAAATATAGAATTATAGATTCGCGCGTATATATAATCATCACTGTTCGATCGAAATCAAACAATTTAGAAAATTAACGGAGAATAATATTGGCAACATTACAATCCTCGAAATTTATGTGGATATTATTGTGACGTTGACTGATGATCGATATCTAATTTTCATTCGTAATATATCCAAGTAATAATCACTATCGACTCCAATTAAACCATTCGTGATATAGATACGGCCGTTGATTATAGGTAAAATTACAACTGGTTAATAGTAAAAATATAGAATATTAAATGCATTTCTAAGGACTATAAAATATCTATAAACTAATGCACTTAAATTTATAATGACTATATAATAATACATAATTTATAATGAGTAGATAATTAATCAGTAATTTAACTAAACGGTAATATTAGACAGTGATACTTTCCAAAAATCAACTAAGTGGCAATGAATCTTTAACAAAATTTAGATTTCTAATACATGACTGACTATGCTATGCAAAAATTAACGTATGGCACACGTTATAATAAAATTAAATTTCTAGATCATTTAACACACATTATCCATTACCGTTATAATGACAATTTCCACAATTCTATACTTCAATAATTAAATTGATCTGTGTACAAAAATGGGTATGCTTTTAGTCGGTCAACGATATGTTAATTATGAACCATAAAATCTACCTTTTCTAGAAAGTACTAAGAAATAACATTATAAATTCGACAAAATCACTTAACTTAACCAACAGTTAATTCTCTTCGTCATTCGGATTGGTTCTTCATTCGTTGTTCATTATACAAGCCAACGAATTCGACAAACAACATTCAAATTTAACAAAAATACTATCGAGCAATTAACTGCAAATCTATTCACCCGCGAGTGCTTCAACCGTTTATCGCGAGCGAAAATAATTGCCGCGAGCGCAAACGAAAGAACGCGAGAATCGGTGCGCGGTTTCCGGTACCAGGGATTCCCAGGAGAAGCCTGGTTCTGGCCTGTTATCCGATGAAATTAGTTCGGCTAGCTTTCGGTCGAGAATTATTCCGCGCAAAAGATCGCGCGCAATTTGCATCGGGGCGAAGCGATTAAAATTCTTTGACCCAGTTGGTTCTGGGATCGGAGACAGGAAGCGCAAATAGAAAATTTCTTTCGTAGAGAAACGGAAACACTGGAATGGGATCAAGTTCAATATGTACTCACAAATTCAAGTCTAGTACGAAAGTTCCACTTTGGAAGATTTGATTACTACTCGTAAGAATTTATGTTTCACCTCTTCAATCGAGGAGCTGTTGGAAAAATGAAAATTATACAGTGGCTTATGAAAATATTGGAACATGTAGCATAATGTTTACGCATATATTATACGTATTATATAAATCACTTTGAAATTTCATTAGCGGTGTAACGAGTAGACCGCGAATCTTCATGCGATTTCATGGTTTTATGAATATAACTAAAAAACTGGAATCGAGATAGGAATTTGTTCCATGTGAATATTTCATACATTTCAAATGCATAAAAATTCCCAGTCTAATAATGAGACACGACTATCATCTACATGACTATCTGCAGGAGATACGAAGTAAATGCGTGCGAATGGTTTAATTCCATCGCTAGTGCCCAGGTTCTTCTCTTTTCACCCTGGATCACCTTTATCCCTATCGAACGTCGTTCCCACGACTTTCCCGAATAATTCTGTGCGCCACCGAATTCTCATTATCGACGATTTGACGTCGGCGATTTGTTCCAGTGGTTTGCACGTTGACGATAGGAAAACGATGCGTTTTTCGTGGATATCAATCGCGAGTTCTCGAGGTTCGATTTGTCTCCATTTCGGGGACAATTGGTTTTGCCAACGAAAAGAAGCTCACCCGTACATTACCCTCGCGTAAGAAGCAAGTAGAGGTAAGTCGTTTCGAGATATGAAACGCTGGGAGGGAAGACCTTCAAAGGGCAGGAGATTGAAGTGTCTCGCAAACGAAAAGTCCGGTCGATCTTTGTAGAGTACGAAGAAGAGGATTCGCTTTTGTCGGCGAATGTGTGCACACGTTCCGTGCGAAACAGTGCATCAAGGCATCCTTTGAGGGTGTATTAGATCGAGGACGTTTTTGGGGTTCGTTCAGACCGGGTGCTGTTTCGATTGAATTTAACCGGCCGAGCGTGATGTTATGTGCATCCTAGTGCGATACGCTTGAGTTTGGTAGTAGTGTTTGAAAATAAGGAGCACGATTACATATTGGAAGTCACTGAACGCTGTTATGAGACTTCGAGCAGCAATTTTGAAAGTCTGCTTCTGCAGAGAGAAGAGGTTTTGGTACGGTGCCTTGCAGATTTTTGAAGTTCAATTTGGAACGCATTCAAAGTCGAGTTTGGAATGTATAGTGTATAATGTAGTATTTGCTGTGTCCTTTTTCAGGACCATGTACAATATTATGATAGGCTTAGATACCGTCCATCTTTCTGTATTGATTCCCAAAATTATTAAAGATTAGGTAATAAATGCTAAATCGTATAAGATATAAAAAAACACTCGACCAACGGGATACTAGCAAAAATAACATCAAATCTAATAAAATTTTGAAAATCACAAGGATGTAATTAAAGTGAGTAAATTTTATAAAATGAAAGAGGAGTGTCAACCAATTCAGGAAAGCAATAATATCCTACTGTATGAAACAGATACAAATCCTGTTAAAACAGAGATACAAACTAAAGCCTCTTTGAACGAACCAAACTTTAATCCTACTTTCCAGTAGCAAAGTATTGAAAACTCTCTTCGAATTAAAGTACATATACATATACATATATAACATAAATCATATACCGTTACTAATAACTAAGTACCAAGTACCAGTGAGAGTACAAAAATTTTAGCCAATATTTCCATATGTATAAACTCCTATATACACTTTTAGATTAGATTCAATTTTCACTAATACAGTCAGGTCAGTCATCTTTCGTTATAGTGATAATGAAATTTCAAACTGTTTTATACAACACATACAATACATATATAAACGTTTTCAATGATAAACATTTTCTGGAGCCACTTTATTTGAACCTATAATTAGTTAGTATGCAAACGATATGATAAATTCAATGGTGTACTAATACTTATCGTAGCCATTGTGTATATTGTTATTCAAATATCACTGTTTGCATAAATGTTGGAAGTTTTTGACTTCGAATAACTTTTAATTAATTCAAATTGCGTTAAAAATAAACAACTATACATCCATATACTTCTGAGCAGTAGTATACGTGTATCAGCTGCGCGTTTGCGGCATGTATTGCTGTCATTATTGCTTTCACTCGTATATGCTCTTTCTCTCCCTCTCCCTCTCTCTCTCTCTCTCTCTCTCTCTCTCTCTCTCTCTCCAAGCAGACGTCTCTCGAATATCCGGTTAAACAATTTCGACATTGTTCCTTGTCTGCATGTACGCTCGTTAAATAGACAGCTAGCTTTCTGGAGTATCAGTATTCGGTATTCCGCAAACGTTGCCTGCACATCGACATCCTTTTCTTTCGAACAAGCCGAGCTATTCGCATCACAGAAACTTTCCAAGGACTTCTCGACTTTTTGACATTCTCTGCCGCATTTTATACGAACAGGAGACTTTTGTCAAGATGTAAATCGACTGAAATATTGTCTTTAGTTTCTTGACAGACAGAATGTAGAATATTGTTTATAACCCTATACTGTTTATAGGGCTTTAATGATTAAAAGTCCACAAAATATTCAGTGTAGTTCCCGATAATAATAATTAATATCTATTATATTTTCAACACACAATAATTGCAAACTATAGTCTGTCGAATCTAAAACACTTATTATCAAAATTCCAATAAACAAAATTCGAATTTTTAATTACATAAACAATGACTTAACATCTGAATTTTTAAAGCTATCAAGTAGAAAACTATCTTACTTCTACACGAAGATTCAAACAACGCTAAACAACGGAGAAACTAGAGAAACAATAGATCCTCTTACCGAGAATGCTTTCAGGAACACCAGACACTGTATTATGCCCTCCATCGTGTCTCCCGTTAAGCAAAACGTGCCAGTCAAGTGACGACCCTTCCGGCCGATCACGGAACAAAGGTTGGCCTGCACGAAGGCGTTTTGCGACCTCGTGGCGGCCGTCAGGGCTGGCTGGTGCGATCCGGAGCTTATCAGTCGCTCTAACGAGTCCATCTCTCTTCAATTTTCGTGATTCTGTCTGACGTGTCTTCTTCGTTCAACCTGAACTTGATCAACAGCCGCTCGTCAACGAGCACGTTCCAACCTCTTACTCCTCTTCAAACTCCAATCAGTAGAATATCTTTCAACAATTATTCTCCTCTTAATATGTAACTGATACACTCAGAACTATAGACATACGTATATACCATCGATACAACTTCATACAACCGAATTAATCTGTCATTTTCTGAAATCCTCAACAGATCAATCGATCACATTAACATTATCGTTGATAACTTCCAATCAATATCGAAACGTTCGATAACAAACGACTATTTGAAGTCAGCGCAGTACGGAACCGACTAAACGTAGAACATTTTCGATTCCGTATTTCCCAAACTCTGGTTCTGATTCCTTATGTTTTCACGGATCGTTGACGTGTGCTGCATCTTCATATAATCGGCTTGAACCAAGCAGTACCCGTTCTAGCGTAAAGGAAGTTGTTTCTCCGAGTTTACTCCTCGAAGACAGGCAGTGAAATCGCGAGTTCTCAGTGACTCAACCGAAATTCTTCCACCTTCCACAATATCCGTTCGACGGTAAACCAATGAAATTTGTTTCTCGTGGAAGGTATATCCGGATTCTGTCAGTTCGAGAAATACTCGCAATAAGAGAATTCCCGTTGTCCACGCCGTTCAAAGGTTTCATTCGACTCCGCGCAAGCACGCATTTTAACAAGCAATTCGACACCCCGCACACAGAGTTTCGATCCTTCAAACAGATAGCTGACACTAAGGTTTCTTCGGTTCGATTGATCGGAATCTCATTGATCGCGATAAACGGAGTCAGAGAACGATCGTCGCACGTTTATGTCGTCTCTCTATCGATTGAACGCGGAATGCGCTCCATCATGTCCAAGTACATTTGTCAGGGGAGCGCGAATTCCGCTCCGTCCTTCGGTTCGGATTAGCCCCGTTCTCCAAGATCACGACGACCCGTCACAGTTCGGGCGTGACAAATGCTCTGCGCTTTATTAAGATCACGCGACCATCTTGAACCGTGTAAATGTCCGTGTATATGAACCACGAGAATTTGTTTAAATTTTCTCTGACAACTGGCCGTAACTTGAAATCGTTAGGGATGTTTCTTGCTTTGATTCAGAATCTTCTCCTGTAAGTGGTTCGTTTAGGATATCCCACCATCCGAATGTCAAGAATTTATTTAAATAACTTCGAACCTCTAACAAGAGGTAGGTTACGATTGTTGTCGCTGTTTCTTGAATTTTAAGCGCTTTCTTCAAGATTTTCCACTACTTTTATCTCACGCGTTGCTGTTCCTTCCAAGTGACACACGCGAATAATGAGTTTGGTAAAAGGAAAGGAGATACAGACAAGGATCATCCTGAGACTTAATGCTGGTGCTCACCTGGACGATTCTGCAACCTGCGGGAAATCGAGAATATTGGGGATCGTGTTGTAGAGGCTTGGTTCAAGCGGCGAGGCTCCGGTGTTTGCGGTATGGCGTGACGTCTGATCAAGTGACACATCTCGTAGCACAGGAAGCAGATACCTATTATCATGAACGTATCCATCGTATCGATTACCGTTTCCTCTGAGACGCGGAACAGATTAGTCCACCGGGGAATGGAAATGCTGTTGTATCCGCATCAACGTCCCCTGTATCCTGCTGTTCTATTCTACCCTTCGTTGTCCTGTTCTAAACTCTCCTCTATTATCAATCACCTACAACTGTGACACCAACATACCAGTAAGTTTCCCGTGAACTATCCACCACGATCAGAAACTAGTAGCCTCGTTGACAATGTGCTACTTTCTTGGTCCAGCTTCGTCTATGATGCACTTTCGATGTTGGAAACGTGCGGGCTAAACGTAACCAATAGATCTTGGTACCTTCGCGTAATAATCGAGCGTTACAAACACGATGAGTGTTTATGATCCAAACGTCGACGTTTGAAGGGTCCTATCGATGATAGTAGCAACCGATTACCGCGGCGATACCGGGAGCGCAATGTTTTCGATAATTCCAGCGTGACTACATCGATATACGCGTTTCATATATAACGAAGGCAACTTCGTACAGTCATCGATACGTATAACACTAGCCCGTGGGTAGAACGAAGTGCCAGCAGCACACTTCGAGGCACCTGCAGCCTTTAATGAGGCTCGTGCACTCGAAAAATATACACACCGCAGGACCAATCAACAATCTCTCTCTCAACGAAGGAGACCAGGTGATGTTCGCGTGTCCTTGTCACACGCGAGCTAGTCTCGCTCGTGTGAATAGTAGAGAGGGAGCCACGTAGGAGTGACGAGGAGGGTGGTGAAGCAAAACACAGACCATGTGGGTAAGAGTGGCTCGAGGAGAATTCTTTGGTATGTCGCTGCGCCGATGGCCCTCGCGTTCGCTTCCCTCTGGTGCACGAGCCACTCGTGTTTCTCGTTCTCCACCGGTCGCCGATCGAGCACGACAAACTTACGCGACAACTGTCCGCGTCAGTCTCGGCTAAACGCCTTACGCAAAGTCACTCTTCGACTACTGTTCTTTCCGCTGCATCAGGAAAATGAGTTAAATGATGATATTGTTTTTTCGGATAATAATTTTCTAGAAATTCTTCGCGGAAACGCACACGCGTTGAGAGGCAACCGCGATACCAACCATACGCGCGCTTTAACTGGGTCAACGCGACACGCAGTAATCACGATATAACGAGAAAAGCGTGCACGTAGGCGAGCAAAGCTAGCGACAGAGGCACGGTATATCGGCGGGCTC
>NT_176962.1:1843075-1911928 GCF_000188095.3 Bombus impatiens
GGCTCGCAACGGGCCAGCGTATGACTAGCAGATACTCTCGGCGTGAGGGTGCGCCTTCGCGAGGGTGGGCGGGTGGAAACGAGGGATGCTGGGCGACGGCGCGGCCTGCGGCGCCACCCCCGACCCCTCTGTGCTCGCAAAATCCACCAACTCCCTCCCGATCTCTCTGCCTCTCACGTTCTAGCTATCCTTCCCTTTTCCACCTTTGTTGCCGTCTCTCTTTCTCTTCAGGACTTTCCACTGTCCCGCTCCATTTTCCACCAACTCTCCGTACCTCCGTCTTTCTTGCCGCTGCCGTCCTTTCTCTTTGTCTCTGTTTCTCATTCGCTCGTGACTGGAAGCAGCGACGATAGCGTGTCGGCCTTATTCTTCTCCGCCTTCGTGGCTCCTTTCCTTACTTCTCTTCTCGCAGACTTGCTCCACTCTCTCTGTTTCACGATTCTGCAAGGGGTACACGCACGCGAATCGGGTGCTACGCTCGATCTACTACGGCGAGACGTTCGATGCTCTCGCATCGAGAGGAATTAATATCGTCGGACTGGTTCGACGTGTAGGCTGCGGTGCGGTGAAACGATGTTTGGCTGGAAAGTTGCGTAACGGACGTCTTTATGCCTCGTGGAGCAATCTTTCAGTTCTAGGAAATAATAGTCGTGCGGATGATGGAATTATACCAAATCGAATAACCAGATGGAAGATGAATTTCAGAAGAATTTAGATTCGTATTGTTTATATTTGTGTTCTAATGTAAAGATTCGTAGTTTCGTAGGCGACTGAACTGAAACAGTTCCTTAAGATTTGCCCACTTGCGAACATTGAAACGATACTTTTTAATATTCGAAAAAACACCCAAAATAGTAAATGAAATGATTATGAAGCGTACGATCGATATTTTTCTCTGAATTCCATTCGATATTAATGAATAGAAGCCTTTTTTGTCCTTTGCGGAAATCAGTGGTATCCTGTTTTCATACAAAATACGGGATACCATAGTGCGACTTTGTACATACAAGCGTGTTTTGTATACGCGCATATGCATGATTGATCGCAATTTCGATGGCATCCAACTGTTCTTGCTGACGCAGACTGTACCTTTTTATATTTGCTACGTTCCCTGACGACTGAATGCGATCTTGCTGACGTTGGTATTGACTACGCTATTTGACAGAATCCCTGTTCGTGACTGCCTCTGTTCTCGTACGTATTTGTATTCCCTGACACCTGAATTTATTTTCACCGATGAACGATACCATTACGCTCCTATACATTATATTCACGTCGCAATATCGACCAACGCGAATGTCCCTGTCTTCGTTGTTTTTCACAACTGGAATACATTCGATTGGAATTTCATCGGTATACAGTATTCAAGACTACTTTCTACGGCGACTAACTCTATTTATCAACGACTAACTGCATTCTTGTTGAGTGAATACATTCTTGATTAATAACTGTATACGCTGGCTGGAATCTGACTATATTCTTCCCACCGTTCAACTATGCTCGCTAACAAACTGCTATTCTTGTCAAAGTCATGGTGAGCTTTGATTGTACGGGTTTAATTTCGCTTCCCTCGAAATTTTGTTATCGTCATTTAGGAATATCGTCGTTTCATATGATATTCGATTATGTGCTCCAATAATTTTCGGGTATTACGTTAATCATAAGATATAAGGATTGCTTTGACATTTCCTCCTCGTAATTTCACCTCGTTTCTTCCTACAATCGCCCAGAAAACGGCGACGACGATTTCAATTTCTCTTTTTAGAAATTTTCTTGAAATCTTGGAAACCAGTTTACCAGTGATATAATTTTACTAACTTTACTCATTGAATACGGAATTTTATGATATTCCATAGAATCTTTATTCAAAAGTTTCCCTTTGATTTGCTTATTTTTTAAAATGACTTTTATATGAAGCATTAATCCTTATTGCTTGGTCTAAAACAAATCCTATATTGAATTTAGAAAGTTTCTTTCTCATTTAATTTTTTATATAATTCTCAGCAATTACACTATTCATAACTATATTTTTCACCACTCACTGTTCAATTGAACTGTATTTTTGAAACACCCTGTATATCTACTTCAGGCGCTAAAACTTTCGTGACTCCGTGCACTCGACGTAGCGGAATTTCTTATTTTCCCCACGTTTTCCTTTCGTATTTCGAGAATAAACACACGCTACGCATTTCAGTCGGAAATTTCTTCTTTTTGCTCAGTCTTTGTCCATCCCCTCTTTCGTTTGATGAAACCTTTATTCTTCACGATCGAACATATATCAGGCCATCTTCGAACATTTGTCTTCCACTTAGGTAATTATTCGTATTGTTTGTGTATAATGGTGTCTTTATAGGGGTCGCTTCTATTGCGACTGATTATTCATACGAGAATACTGAAGAGAAAGTAACTTAAAGACATTTATGTTGTTGATGTTAATCGACATTGAAGATCTAATATAACGATATTTTATTAGAAATATATCAAGCTAACAAAAAAGTTCGTATTTAGTCTTCTATTTAAAACTCAACATTTACGAGTTGAAATGCTTCGTTGGAATTTGATTATAATATAATATATTATAAAAAGCAAAAGGAATCTCTCAACTTTGTGCGGTTGAAATGTGAAAAGAAGAAAAATTTATATAAATTAAAAAAGAATCCTATATATGTAATTAGTATTGTTCATAATTTTGTATTCACGTGACGTTTTCCAATTATATTATATATCTTTCAGAGTAAAAAAGAGACAATCCTGAAAATGTCTAGCCGTCACTCTAATAAAAGTAATAATTATTTATTTTTAAAAAGCTTTTAACAAAGGATTTGTTAAAGCTTGTAAAATAAATGGAATAAAAAATTATCTTCTTTCAGTGGAGGCAAATGGATTTTAAAAAATGACGTGGAGGTGAAAACCTGTTCGTTGGATTCTCTGTCTTCATTAAGGTCGAGGTAATAAGACTGTTTGAGGATAAAGGACTGTAAATGCGGAATTGCATATTCACGAATTACAAATTAAAGGTATACCAACCGTGAAGAAAATAAAGCTTAAAGTGAAATGCGAAGATAAAACGATACTTGCGGAACGAGAAACGTTTTTTGCTAAGTTTAAAAGCGAGGAAAGAGAAAATTAATGTTTGACGTAACATATGAAAGTGTAGTAAGAATATTAAAGTTAGCCAACAACTAGTTATTTAATTAAACGTATGAAACAGCCAAATTAATAACGTTAAGTCTGGTATTCTCTAGAACGTCATATTTTTCTTTCCTTAATATACAATAAGTCAGGGAAATATTCAAATACTTGCATTTCGCAGAGATCACAAGAGTATTTAAACGGTCGATTATCCATTGTATTAAGAAGCTATTGTGCTTCTATATAACTTTTATATAACTAAGAGATATTCGACGCATGATTTTTATATTCAAAGATTCTTCCATATATTTGGTATTTTGCATTTCCTTAAAAAATTATTCGTTTTAAATTACATCACACTCGAAACAGACACGTTATATGCCAGCAACGCAGATTTTAGCGTTCGCGACCACGAGCAAGCATTTTCTATAAATTTCAGCGAGCACAAAGCATGATATTACGTTAGCGGCACGCTCAGCCATTACAAAATAGGAAAGTCCTGAGTATCATCTCGCGAATTCCTCGCGTTATTCACCGTTGCTTCGATCGGCTGGTCCTCGCCGCCGCTCGTTTTTCCCTTTGTGCTCTTTGTCCCGCTCGGGCTACGCTTCATGCTTCCTCGGGATCCTTCTGCTTTTCATGCTTATGCCTCGCTAGCCAACTAGAGGAACATATACTTTTTCTCTTTTCCTTTTGTCCGTAGTATCCCGTTTCGTTCTTTCCGCTTCTTAACCATTTTTCTTCCATCCACCCGATACGCCACCTCAGTCGTCGTCCTCTTTGGATCGCGAACAAGACCACCGAAGCAATCTATGAAAAACCGACGCCGCTTTCCTTCTCGTTTACGCGTCTCTATATTCGCTTCCGTGTATCTTTGAATCTTTTTAATAGGTAGAATGAGTAGCAATCGTGTTAAAAGGACTAAAGTATTTATCTTAAAGTAGAGAATTCTTATAGATTTAAAATGTCTTTTGATATTCCATTACACAGAATAGCGAAAGAAACTGATTTTTGTTGTGGAACGAAATAAGTATATTGCTCAAAGCTTATCGCGTCCCAGGAAAGGTTGGATCGATATTTCCGGTCGAAAGACGCGATTGTTTCATTCTGTTCCACGGGACAGTGAACGTTTCAAGCTGCACCACTCTGGAAAAATTTCGCATTTTCGATCGGGAGTGTCCGATTGTTTTGGATCCCGCAGGAACGGGAGGCAAAAAACGCGACTAGTTGCGACTCGTTTCTAGTTGCAACTACGATTGTTTTCGGAATCCAGTGGAGAGAAAAAGTTTCCACTTCAAGCCGAGGTTCTCTGCCCCGATTATCCACAGTGTTCACGCCGAAAAAGCAACTTCTCGTCTTCCCCCAGCTGGAATTCCGATTGTTACGGAACCCGTGAAAAACCGCGGCCCCTCGTTTCGGACAGAAATAGATGGTAACTCAGGTAATTTTTTTTTTTTTATTTGACAGTCTGTGAAGTTAGTGAAGTTTCTACGGTTCGGTTGAGAGAAATTGCTATATTGGATAATATTACGTGCAATAGCATTAAATTTCACATATATAGCAGTTTCAACAGTCGATATACTCCGTTGTGTATTTGGCGAGATCGAAAGGCAATTATTCACTACGAATTTCTTTTATAGAAAGACATTTGAGAAATTCGGATAGATACTACGCTTGATTGAACATTTAATGCAGAAAGTAAAGAAAACAGCGAGGTTGATTAATGTTAGGTACAAAATGGAGGTACGACTGAATTGAAAGAATTCAAGCACTTCAGAATTTTTCAGATGTAATATAAATATGAATTTTCATACTGGAAATTGAGCATTTACCTTAAAGTGACGTTTTCGCAAACTACATTCTCTTTTGTCCTCTATTTCTTTTGAACGAATAGGACTTTACCATCTTCGTTTGCCTCAACTTCTTACTTTTTCACTTAAGGGAGAAAGTATACCGAGTAATGTCCCAGTTTCTTTCAACAAACATTCGCGTCGCTATGCGGCATCGCGAATAAACGTTCGTCGATCATTTCTTGCGTTGCTAGTCTTCACTATTACGTATTGCTACTCGGCGTATTAATAACGTATCAGCCAAAGTAGAAAATCGTGTAACGATAAGTAGAATACGATGTAAAGTAGTGTGGCAACTAGAAAGTTGTATAACTTTATACACTTGCGGACAATGGCGGTACTGTCGCTTAGTAACGAATGTACTCTAAGTATATTCTAACTTATTGTTGATCTATTTGTGAAGAAAGAATTTTCAATACTTTTCTTGTGAGTTTTTTTTTTTATTCATTTAGAAAGTTGAAGAAAAGCAATAAGGTCGAAGATACACTAATTACACCTTTTATTACTTCAATTTATGTTACATACGTCGTGTACAGGTTTCTCTGATGGTTAAACGTTGTTGAAAGTTAAGCGAAGCAATACAGTTTGTTTCTCAGCGCATAGAATAACCAATTAATTTCAAATATTGCAATGAAATATACACATATATATAAAATAGAAGCAAAATTCACATTATCCAATATACAATAAAAAATCTTTCCTTCTTTCTTCGACAATTTACGCAAAGATTTTTAAAGCTCAATCCGAAACCTCGACTTCTGCGAAAAGGGTTCAAAAGACCGACTGATTTCTCCAGATGTGATTGCACTGCAATCTAAGAATCCCATTTCTCATCGTATAACAATTTCACGACAGATGAATTCTGGTTCTTGGAATCTCTACAGAATCTCACGCATCGTGTTCTCGTTACTGTTTTCTCCGTGACGACCAACCCGACGTTCAACGTAACGTTCCCCTGCAACGCAGCTTCCTGTCATTTGCTGAAAATTCCGCAGGCGCGATTTTCAAAATTAATTTAGTGAACACTACCGTAATCGTAGTTTCTCTACATACTCTCTAATGACCCGTGTGTATTTCTTGACTGAAACTCACTCTATCCATATGAAAATTATTGGATCATATAATACAATTTCACAAATTTTTAACAAAATAGGAGCTTATTTTAATAAGTTCGCTTAGATAAGCGATTCAATCAGCAGAATTCTATCGTAATAAATAAACAAATAAATACAAAAATATATATACAAATAAATATCGTGTGCTGATAGTTAACATTCACATTGGTAATTAGATGGAATTTAAAAAAGATGGATTTTTTCTTTCTGATTGATGGCCTTTCAAACGAATTTTAGGGGTGGTCTCACATGGACAACAAACCTGATACACAGAGTAGTCTGATCATGAATATGGAGAAAGCGACGTGGCGTTTAAGTGGTACAGGACTCGGTGGACTTGTATCGACACAATGTATACGGAAGTTTAAGGGATGTTTACGTGGTCGTAGGGAAGGTGTAGGTAAGAGGATCGAGACTCGTTGGTGGAAGCATTTGTTAGCGTTCAAGGATAAAAGATCGTGTAAGAGAAGGTTCAATTTATTTTTCCTGGGCGTTATGTTTTTTGTCGTCTTATGCGGTATTGATTCTACCGCTCTCTCAGGGATTTTATTCTCAATCCCTTGTTGTTGGGTCTGTAATTCGAAGGAACGTAAATTGGAATTATTCGATGTAATCTGTATCGCAAGGAATTTTGTTCTCTTCCGAATATACGTGAACTTGTGTAATAAATAATTTTTCGAAATTTATTTGTTTTCTTAGTAATTCATTTGTACATAAAGTAACTATATCTTAGCGTATATTGTTAACATATTTGATAAATAAAACCTTACTTCATTCAGTAATGAACAAATAATAAATAAAGTGCCATGGATTGAAAACTCGATATCCTTTATTCTTACGATCCCTTCTGAAATTAAATAAACCTTCGTTGTTCCTTATACGTATTACGCTTAATCCGAAAATCAATATCATTGCCCAGCTTTATCCGGGCAAAGCTACTATCTGTTGAGCAACCAGTTTATACCAAATTGTCATAAAGTTTAACAGCTTAGTAGATTCACTACATTTTGTCTCACGCTAATTAATATATTACTGACCTTTCTAGACCAGTACTATAGCTTACTACCTTTCTGCATTAAATTAAAATGAAAAACATTTTTTAAAACAAAACAAACTTGTTTTATATTTTTTCCTTTATCACTGTCTCTTTCCCTACTTTACAAATTTACATCAAACAACGCCGACAATATGCATCCAACAAACAAAAATATAGTTAGTAATTACTACAAAGCTCTGATAACCAGTCAATCAACGTCTCGCAAGATACAGGATTTGCATTCGCGGACGGCTGCACGAACAGTTTCCGGCAAGTTTCACGCGAGTTTAATTGCACTTTAATGAACTAGCCAGTCACCGAGAAAAGTCTCTCTCTCCAACTTTTGCCCCCTCTCTCTCTCTCTCTCTCTCTTCCTCTGTCTCGACAAGTCTGTTCAAAGATTAAGACGACCTTTGCCTCAAACCAAGGGAACAGCGTAAAGCACGACAGAAGGGGCAGTGCGTCACACGACCAACGCTTGCACGTTACTCGTGGAAATCTAATTCCGAGAGTGGTCCTACTCGGTATAATTGAGAACAAGCCGGAGAGCGAGCGATCGTTTGACCGTACTTCATCGAGCTTTCCTTTTCAATTATCCTAATGGCCAACAGATTTTTGCCCCCGCTATGTGAAACAATGCCAGTGACGTGGAACGATCACCACTTAATTTGTAACGTACCACTCGGAGAGACGTGTTTATTGGTTGCTAGATTTGAAGGAAATTGATGGAAACGCTGAAAGAGCTTCTAATTTTATCATCGAAATCAAAACGTTTTACATAACACGTTTAGAAAAGTTTTCGACAAGTATTGGACTACTTTTGTCGGTTACTATAGTTCTATTGTAAATAGGTAACGAGAGTATTTTTTAATCAAATAGTTTAATTTTCCTAGTAATGTGAAGAGAAATCAGAAAACTTCTATGTTATTAATAGAATATGTAAATAAGAACATTATGTTCAAACGGAACGACTCAATTACGAATCTCGAGATTTTAAGTAGAATAGCACCGTACCGTGTCAGACGCAGCCTATAACCTACAGCGATGAGCATAGAAATAGAAAAATGCTGCTACTAATTGTATTCTGAAATGTTCTTATTCTATTTTTCCTGTACTATAAGATTTAAAGATACATTTTTTGTACTTTGATGAAAACGTTGGAGACGTTTCTGGCTTTTCTGCTTGACTTTTGAAAAATATATTGCGAGTAATAGAAATATTACAAAATTCCCTGGGAAACCTTTTTTAAGCTTAATTCGTGCTTGGCTTGGAAAGTATGATTTATTTAAATATCGATATTTTCATGTCACATCGATCCATCAATGACATGCTGTTTCTGACGAATAAAACATAGAATCACTGATTAAACAAAGAAGAAGAAAATAGAGAGAGGAGAGAAAATATCTACATTAGATCATCCTACTCTCTTTAGGCTTTTCTATGTACAAAATGTAGGGCACGAGGGAAAAAGCACTTTCCGGACCTAGTTGGGTTAGTTCCCACTCCATTAAAATCACGGGTATTACACATATTTCCTGCGACATCGAAATTCGAACGATATTTGACATTTTAGACGCGTTCTTCAAAGCAAATAAGAAATTCGTCGAACAAAAAAAGGGCGTTTTCAATACCTTTCGTGTTTTTAAATCATATTAGGATAATTTTTCGTAGTAGGATAAAAACGACATACCTATTTTTCATCCTAAATTCTGTTAATACACGATTATTTTTGATTTTTTACTTTTACGTTTGACTTTTTGTTTACGTGCGCAAGACGCACGATTACAAAGCCAAAGATGGAGGAATAAAAATGTAAAATATGTTTCGATCTTATTCTACTTAGCATACAGCAAATAAGTACGCGAAATGTGTGGAAAGAATTCCAACAATCTCATATAATATTTAAGCCAGAATCCACCTTGTTATAATAAAAAATCGTCACGTATCGTATTAGTAGAATTCCATTTATATTCTGTCACATTTCTCGGGCGTATTTGCTTTTTCTATATTCGTAAAGCGTACTGCCTTCTTCGTGCATTATGTGAAAACTTCGTATATTATTACTATATCGTCTTTTGTAAATTACATAAAGATAATTAAACGTAAAATATCATTGCGACAAGGATAAGACAAGCATATTCTTTAAATCGCCGTTAAGGTAAAGCAGTAAAATGAGAACTGGAAATACAAGAAATTCATTCAAACGAGAAAATGTTTTTCAATCTCTGCTAAAGCAAAGCAGTTAAGTAGAAAATGAAACTTCATAAATTTCATCATAAAAACATTTGATATTCCTAGTATAGCAATAAATAAAACAATAAAAGAAGAAACTATTGGACTAACTATTTATCGATGCTGATTATTGTTAGTGCATATTTTATCTTCTGTATTGTATTAAGTAAGAATTTTGTCAAGTCGCAATATATTTATTGCCAATAAATGACTGGAAATAAGTAACTATCAATAATTTGTAATTCATCTTGATTTTTCAAGGTATATTTTCTCATGGGAAGGCAGATAAATGAAGTCACGCAGTCACAACGTCACGCGAAACAACGTAGTACGTGCATAATGCTGAAGCAGAGGTTGCTGGCGTAACATCGCCTAGTCACATGCAAGGATTCCGTCTTGGTCTCGAATCACAGTAAGCTCGAGGTAATTACAGGTAGGCAGTGTGAGCAGTGCTTCCTGGTAAGCCGATAATTGGTGTCTGTTCGACTCAGATAAGGTCACCGTCTCATCGACAGACTCATACAATCTACCAACTTCCGCTTAACCTCTTGCATTACAGCCTTTTTATCAGCTACTTAAATGAATTAACGATTATAATGGTTGATTCTGTATTATATATAAAATGTTGTAAAATTATATACAATTTTATTCATTAGTTTTCAATCCAACGAATTGAAATAAAAATTAGAATTCAAGTGAAACTTTGTTCAATATAAATATAAATGTATTTTTGATGAATCGAAATTACTATCTATATCGCGAATGTTACCTAATATCGTAAGATAAAGGATTAATTTCTTCGTATTTTTCTATTAATACAATCATTAAATATTTCTTCTTCTCTCTTCTTCCTATTTCGAAATTTCTCAGAAATTCGCACAAGGGTAAGTATATTGTGACTTTTTCGATCACTTCTCCGGCTGACATATTTCTCTTTTACTTGTTCCTGTCGTTCACTTGTCGATTTTACAAGATGGTTGAAATAGGAAAAAATAAATCAATCTCGTGATCGTTCTGTGACATCCGATGAAGAAACATCTACGAGTTTTCAATTGAATTCGCATCTTTTTGGAAGAAATATAACACGTGCCAGACGTTCGTACTGAAAGATGTATTTAACGCAGTATCGATGAACAATTACTGTTAAATAACACGATCAGGGATTACCGAGTCGCGAGAGCGAATTAATCGAGCGAAAAATTTCCACTGAAGTAACGGCGACAGGCATAGTTCCTTTGTAGAATAGGTGTACTTTCTGCGTGCGATGACAACGCTTTGTTCCGAAGCTGACCTGGATAGTGCGAAGAAATAGCAGCGCATGCTATAATTTTAATTTTAAATATTTTTTGCGAAGGTATTCCGAGATATCGAAGTATGTGTTTGAGGGTAAAGCTTTTCACATCTCTGAATTTTCTATGTTTAGAATTTTAATTTTCGAAGTTTGGAATATTTGAAGATTCGAATTTTTAAGTATCTGAGATCATAAATCTTTGAATCTTTGAATTTTTTAATTTTAAAATCTTTGAAATTTCGAATCTTTCAATATCTGAATCTTTGAATATTTAAATTTTTAGATAAATGAAACAAATTTCCTACTATGACAGCGTACTTCGTATATATTATCTTGGACGAAGATCGAAATATTGTAAGGTTACGTAAACTTTAAACTCATGTAAACGTAAAATTCGTTAGTCAGTTTCGTGAAAATTACTTTCCCATGTTACATATTTGCATACTGTGATGGGTTATTTGTCTTGACTAAAAGTACACATTTTACGCGAAATATAATCCACTGTGAATGATACATAATGCAACGAATTTGAAAATCTGCCTCGAAGGAAAAAGCTTGTACAATAAATTGAAATTGAAATAATTACTGAAATTTATTTATTAATTCATGATTTTTATTAAATGAAAATATGAAGGACAGAGGCACGGTGTTGAATATCCATTCAGCCGGCTTCCATTATATTCACAATCATTTGAATATCGTCTCTAATGTTTCTAAATGTGCCACGATATTCTTACAATTGCTAAAAAATACCAGGAAATATTTTTACTTGAAACATTGTAGATTGTAAAAACAAAAGTGCAGAATTTCCTCTTCCACCTAATTACTTTCTCCAATATCGGATCTAATTAACCATAATATCATTTTCCCAACCTTTCAAGAAAATCCAACTAATTTCAAGTCTCCAATAACCAACTGAATATAATCAGCATCAAGAACTTCATAGTAGCTATCAGAAGCATCGGAAGTTCCTTAAAACAAAATACTTTGAAACTTAAAAGCGAGGCAAGAAAGACGAGATTGATACATATTTACGATACACTGGAGACAACTTTCCGATGAAACCGATGCCACTTTTTAAAACGATTGGAGTATGAGCTTTCTCTCGATGAAAAGCGAGCAGAGAATCATAGGAATTCCGCACGATACTCACAAAGGCTAAGAAACGTTCAGTTTGATGGCGAGTATTTCAATCGATAGGGCAGAACGAATTTAACAAACTCGTTCTCTTGTTTAACCGACAGAGTTTCAGCAGCCACTACACGGTAGAACGGCTGAGGGCAAGTGGCAAAGATTTGCAGTGGTTTCGAGCGTACTACAGAGAGAACCGATCTGATCAAGCATGCTCTCCAATTCCTGGTGTACAGTAATTTCGCAATCGGTGTTGATTAATTTGGATCAAGAACTCGACTATCTTCTGTACTCGGACTTCTCCTTGTTGATAAATTACGAGATTAATTACACGAAATTATTATCGATTGCGACAAATCAAGTTCACTACGATTGTTTCGTATGTGTACACTTTATAGATTATCGTCAAGTAGTATATTGGGTGGAAATAATAAAGTTTATACGTTTCAAAGATCGAAACATCTAAACAACTTGAGACAGTTTCTGGAAACATGAAAATCTCTTTCAGGAATGTACACCATTTTATGTAAAAATGTATCCTTTTGTTAGCAAAATATTTGTAGACAAGTAGAAAAGATGATTATATTCTATCAAATTTCGTGGATACATTTTAATAATACTAGCTACAATTCAGTATTCCAGTCCAAAAGCAGTATTCCAGTGCTGCAACATTTTTCATGAACAATTCAACGTTTTAATCGATCCCAAATCCGCTCGACTTCGTTCATCGACTCTAGTTGTTCCAATAAAAATAGTCCATTCACGGATCGTCCAGTTTACGCAGTGCCAGCGCGATTAAGGATTCCGCGAAACAGCGAATTCTCGAAGAACAACTGCGTGACTCGTTCACTCGGCTGAAACCCGGCGGAGTAACTCGATCGATCGCTTTTCTCATCAAGCTCTGCCGCGTGGATCAGCTAAAATAACGAAATATAGTCCAACAAATTTCGTAATAAAAATAAAAATAAGAGAATATTGTAGGCATGTTTAAAACTAGTCTTTCGAAACCTATTATATTTTATAGCAATAGAGATAAAGATTTACAAAAATCTATAAGGTATGAGAATTAGAAGATTAAGTAAAATGCGGATGAAGGCAGACTAACGATAAAGTAAATCCAACCGTGGAGTGAACTCGCAAGAAAAACAGGTCCGCGGTTAAATAAAAAGCCCGTTAATTCCCGACTGTCAACCGCATTAAAGCTGGCCAATTCATTGAAAGTCAGGGAACGGGGTCAGTTCCGCTAACTAAAACGATTTCATCGATAACTATACCGGAGGCTGGCAGCCGGAGGTGGGATATTTAACACGTACGAACTCATCTGGGCACGCGCGCATACACACACACACACACACACGCTACAACCAGCACTATCACCGTACAGAAACGTCGTCCTGCTCTGCTATTGATATATTTCGACGTTTACGACTTGAAGTAACTTTCCCTAATATATGGCTAGACTTGGATTGTAAATTTCCTCACTTCCGAATATGTACCCGTTCCAGACCACCCAACCATTCTCTATAATCCCTGCCCTCTTCTCTATATTTACTCGTACGCCCCTAAACCACTATTCCAGCCTAGGGAACGGATACGGAGGATCGTGGAAAGGATCGACGGAAAGGGGAAGATCGTTCGATCTTCTTCGACGTACGCTCCTATTCATAGTTGGCTGGTTTTATAGAAAACGTGATAAATAACCGAAAATTCTGTATTCATGCA
Organism: Bombus impatiens; assembly: GCF_000188095.3. NCBI lineage: Eukaryota > Metazoa > Arthropoda > Insecta > Hymenoptera > Apidae > Bombus > Bombus impatiens. The sequence continues at coordinate 1,856,585 of NT_176962.1, forward strand.
AAATAACGATTTAGATAAAGTAATTATATATCGATGTTCGCAATCTTTCATTTTTAGACAAGTTAAACCGGAAATTCGGAGATTTCTGTTAAAAATCTGAATCTGGCTGGCGGAATCATTTGAGACATATTATACATATAGAGCCAACGAACGAGAAATAATACAATGGAGAATCCACTAACATAAAGAAATGTCAATTTCACAAAATTTTAATAATCTCTGATAATTTATTATTTTCTGTAAATGCCTTCATACTCGTGAGCAATGAATAATTCAGCGTCTATCAGTGTTATCAGGAGATCGTATAACGTTGCTTAACATTGTTCCATAAAATTCTATCACAGAAACGATCGAAGCTCACTGGATCACGAGGTAGAACGTTGCAATATCGACGTTTCTGACTCCAATTACGATAGAACTCATTAGAGAAATTATCCGAAGACGAGCGAACTGGAAAGAAACGAAGAGACAAAGTAGTTCTGCCCTAGTTGACCGGTACCAGGCAACGATTGTTATAATTTTAAAGAGATTCTGCGTCGCGGAGAAAGCTGGTCCGTTTGTAATTTATGACGGAATCTTCTCGAAGTAATTAACAGAGGGTGAGAATAGGGGGAAAGAAAAAGGCAAACCGTGTACTTTGTCAACCAAGTTTAGCGTTCAAACGAACTGTTGCGACTCAATTCTATGAAATATTCCAAATGGTAATTGTATAAGACTTCTCGACGTTGAACCTAGCGGAAAATCTTTTAGAACAAGACAATAACGTGGGGACTAAGGAGATTGGGGAACTGGAAAAATGCTGAAAAGTACCAAATCTTCGGTTTCCTTTGTTCTTAATTGTGATTATAATATTTTTGGATTGCGCGCTGTCACTCCACCACGTTTATTCGTCTGATTGAGTAATTGTTATTATATTCAATGGAATTTGAATTTTGATTCTGTATATATTTATAAAAATATGATAGAAAAATGTAAAACATGATAGTCTCCTGTCATGAGAAATTTCAAAAGCATAAATATACACATTTGACATTTGGCCAGAAAGTTAGGAAGAATAAATTCTTTAAATCTAATATACACTTCAGCAATAATAAGCGGGAACCTGTGAATGAGAGCCTGGGAACTTTTAAATAACATTGTGTACTATACGGATAATAAAACGCGCTTTGATTTACAATGCATAACTTGAAAAGCATTTTATACGTGATCTATGTTCCCGTAACAAAATCATTCTTGACCTCTAGTTGGAATTCAGATTCATCGGTCGTGATATCAACAATTGTGAATCTCGAAACAATCCGCGTAGCATTGTACAAACGCGTCCCTAATTACAGCGCGTTTCAACCGAAACGAAATAAAACAGTGAAATTATCTATACGCCGGATCCTCTTTTATAAATAAACAACGTAGTTGATAAAAAAGAAAAAGCGAAAGAGAGAGAGAAAAGGAAAGAAAGAAAAAAAGTTACCATGCGTGAAACACGGCGACCGGCTGCAAACTCAATTACTGGCGCCGAAATTAAATTTCACCGGTGCTTTGTAAGGTTTGCGTGGAAAAAAGGAAGGAAAAGGGGGAAAGCCTCGTTCCCTCGTTGAAATTCGTGCTCCTTTCAGAGCTACGGCGAACGACGCGAAACTACTTTAAAAAAATTGCGAAATTCGCATAATCTTTGGAACGATACCGGGAAAAAGTGTAGCATACGTATTTTACACGTCGATTTAATTTTATCCTGCCACTTGTAAAAGTGAAAGGAGGATGAGTTGGTAAACTGATATACGGATTATGGTGTTTCCAAAGAAAATTTAACGTCCTACTTTGCGACTGTATTAAATAAAAATCTGCCATTTTCTGAACGTGAAAAGCAACATTTAAAATAGAAGAATGCAGTTGGAGAGGAATATAATATTCTATGATATTCCCTGTTCGTAGTTACAGTTGGTCACATGAATATTTGCGCAACCTTTAAAAAGAATAACTTTTTTTTAGATTGGATCAAACAGTTTGAAATTTTTTAAGAAGTTGAAAAGATTAATTTACCGGAAAACTTTTGATAAAATTGCAATTGTTCGGAAGCTTAAAGAAAACAGACATTTGGACAGGTTGTTCAAATTTGGAAAGGTTGTTCAGTTTTAGAGGTTGCCGTATTTTCGTCTGACCGATTATACATCTCTCTTTGTTTACGACCAATTATAAAATTCTTTTCTTAAAAGGGTAATTCTCTGAATAATAATCCCTTCGAAGATTTTAATATAGGATGCTTGGAATGCGCTCTAGATAATGACTTTCGGTTCAGTGCTTTACAATCAAACTAACTATTTCTGCTTTAATTTCTACGGTTTCTCTCTCAGTAGGTTCATTAACGTAACAATTGCTACAATGAAACGATTAATAATTTTAATGAAGAACGAAGTATTTGCCTCATTAAGTTTTTCCAATACAGACTTTCCAACATAATATACATAGTATAATCAAGCATACAAATACAAACTATATTCTTATTCCTATTATTTTCTAATTTATTGCGTGAATGAAATTTCTTACAATCGATCTAATCAAATTTCTAAGCGAATCCATCAAATTTTCAAAACAATTTATGAACCTTCTCTGCGATAGAACTTTTTTAAAAAGCTCCTATAATTCAAACTCATCGCTCATCGAAGAAAATCGTCCAAAAGCCTTCGCTAATGAAACAAAACGGTAGAAAAAGTAGAAAAGAGGCGCGTCTCTGTTTAAACGTCTTTAGCTAAGTGATAAGATGAATTACGGGATGGACTGGCGCCGACACCAGGCTTGTTCCGTTCATCTGGTAGAAGTTCTGACGCTTTTGCTTCTTGTTTATCGCATCGATGCGACTGTTGAGCAACATAAGGAAATACGTTCTTTCTGTCTGACTACAGTATCGTCGTCGACATTAAGTCTTCTTATTCCCTTCTCGAAAAGTACGAATACGTTAGCTTTCAGGTCGACGCTGTCTCTTGTGATACGCGACATGTTATACCAGCCTCGTCGCTCTTTCGTCCAATAATTTCTGACAACTTGTCACGTTCGTATACATTTATTTGGTCACACTGTCGATCGATTCTTACGTGACTTTCTCGCGTAACACTCTCTCATACCGATTGAGACTACGTTTTCCAAGTAGGTATACAAAGTCACAGTGCGTAAGAAATTGATGATTTACGACACGAACGCAGATTAAAGTTGTGGATGGGGTGTATATTATGGAAGGAAATGTGTCGGAGGAAACAAGATGAGGAGGGTAAGTGGATGGAGCAGAGAAATAATCGATCACTTGGGGTCCTTTTAAATCAGTTTATAATTTTTTGTGAGGAGTATAGAAAAATTTTAGAAAACTTTATGGAATTGTTTGTTCAAAGAAGTTTTACGAAATGTTTTAAGGTTTGAAGAAAATTAATTTTTTAGAGATATAAAATTGCCAAAATCGTACATCGTTCTCGATATACCCAGTTTCATATCTTTGACTACAAAACGAGATTCAGCGAGGTGGTTGCATTGGACGCTCTGTCATTTTCGATAACGTGCCTGGGATCCGGAATACGAGTGAGGTAAAAATTGTCTTTATCCTACGTTGCCACTATTGCTTTTGCTTACTTCTCTTTCTATTTTATTCCTGTTACGTTTTACATTTTTGCACGTACGTGTCTTGTACATCTTTGTGCGTACGTGCTCTACCAGATTTATTCGTTCTTTCGATATCGACCAAATTTATGAAAAAGAGAATAAAAATTCTTCTTTACAAATTTCTTTAAAGAATGTTGCTTCCAAATTCATTGAAAATTTTTCATGTCCAGTTTTCAATTACGAGTTGCAGTGTATTTGCACAAATTCCACTCGTTCATATAAATTTGAAGAAACCAAGTTTCATTCTCAAACTAACTACGTGATCCCACCTAAGAACAAACACACATTCTCCAACTCGGTCACGAAAGACAGAATAAAACCGCCATCAAATTACCACTCCTTGACAAAAAGCACCTTCCTTAAAAAAACATTTTAACCTCTGTAGACGAAGAAAACGATGGCGTTAAAGAGATACACAAGGGCAGGACCCTGAAATGTTCCTTGGGAATAGAAATGGAGACAACGACAGTGCAAATTCGTTTCCTTTATTCGATCCTTCCTCTTAAGCGGGAACTGATTTTCTTCGGTTACTGCCCTTTCTCTCACTGCTTCTCCTTTTCATCCGCACGTATCTCCTCTTGGAATGCGGCTTTTGAATTTTGCAAGCACAAGAAATCTCATTTTCCGCGACTGTTCTAAGACTCGATGACCTTCTCACGCGCTGAAAAATTTATTACGCGTTTTCTTCTGTTCTTGCTACGTATAACATTTGCAAGAATGTTTCTCTTTCGCGAGTACAAAACATTCGCAGCTTTCTGGAATATAATTTGTTTGCAAAAGTAGCTTTTGGATGAATTTGAAAAGGGAAGTTTGTTATAGGATTATGGTGTATGAGAAGATGTGATCTCGTAAATTCTATAATTTCTATTTACAAAATAAAAATTTCCAGTTGTTAATATAGCAAATATTAAAATACAAAAAGATCGTATGAATCACGGCCAGATTTGATATTCTAAAGCCTCGATATTATTCTCGTTTTGTGAAAATATCAGCATATTACTTAGGATACAAAACGCTTATTAAATTTTAAAAATACTACGCCCATCGCCAATTAAATTGAAAATAAAATTCTCATAAACCTTAAGCCACTGTAACTTAAGAATTTACGATAAAAATTCCGTATAATGGCTACCAGAGAAGCTCGTACCATCGCGAGGAGGATTCTATCGCGAAATAATACTCTCTGATATTAGCTCCGCGATGAATTTCACAGTTCGCTCTACTTTTATTTCGAAGAAAACGTGAATGGATCCTTTCACGGTTAGAGGGATAGGTACAATGCAGCCTTCTTCTGCAGAGGTCGGATACGTAACTTCACTTTAATTGCCATCTCATCGCGAGTAGTACGAAAGAGATGAGACACAATACGCTGATAAGGGAAGAAGGAGTGATAAAGGAACGAGGGGTGATGTGGACGATCTTGGATATCCGTAGAAATTCCACGACACTTAAATCACCCGGAAGTAATATATCGAAGGGACCAGAGAACCTCTCGACAACGTTTTCGACAACCTATACTTACGATCACAAGCGAAATTTGCTGGAAGCTCTCATTGGATTCATATACGTACCTGAAATAGAAAAAGAGAAACGAATTGTTATGATATTAAATAATGTTGAAAGATGAATATTGGAGAAAGATGATATTTATATTCGAAATATACTCTTGATATTATATACAAGATACAAGATTTGGGAAAAGTTGAAATTGAATTTGCAAGATTTTAAGGCTTCTGTAATATAATTACGAGTTTGAAAATACCGAGGTTTAAGGTTACAGAGCTCGAGTGACACGCGCTTTTAAAAGTGCAAACTAGACAGCAGTGAATACGACACCGTGAAAAGTTTCGTTACCGGAGTTTGAAAAATTGTTTTGCGGTAGTCGATATGCGTACGTTGGTTTTTACGTTCCATATACTTTTTGTTCTGCAAAGAAGTTATACGATTTCTTCATTATTCTGTTGAAGATAGAATTTTTATTAGCACTTCGATACATCTTCAATATATTGTATAACTTATCCATCAAAAAATTAATCATATGTCCTTTTATTCATATCGTTCTATTCAAGGTGTTACAAAATATGTGAGAGATATGTATCTGATCGATTCTAGACATGAGAACGATGAAAGACGTTCATATTCCACCACATGCTTTATAACAACCTATACAATATCTTACGCAACTTGTCTGCCGTATTTCCATCGCTTTCTATCATAAACGCCCGAACTCCCATTTCGAATAAAACACCTATTAGATTTGTTTCAGAGTCCCAAGAGGCAGAAAGAGAAAGGGAAAAATAGAGGGACAAAGACAGATTTCGCAGAATTCTTGGTCTCCAAAGGCGTACGAAAGAAAGAAACTCGAGGGAAAATCGCGCGTTACCACCTGTTATGTAGAGAGCTCACGCGATTCAACGACTTAGGACGCCGCGAAATCCTATAAAACCAGGATATCACGTGTTCCTTCCCAAGCCGGTCGTATTACTTGGCTCGTGTCGTCTGCCCGATCGTCGACGCTTTGCATCTAATGCGAGATTCGTTGATCGTTCAACGTCTCTTGTGGTAAGTGGCGAATTGAATACTCTCGGATTAGTTCCGATCTAAATATAAATTCCGTGTATGAGCCTCGGGCTGGTGACAATTACACTTCGGATTCCAATAAGGGGTCCCGTTAATAGAGAGATTAGCCCGATAGCGTGACCCTCGGGAATCTATTAACTCGAACGGAATTCCAGTAGTACGGTCATTCACGGTTCTGATCATTTATTCTATTTCGTACCATGTACAGATAGCGGAAGAAATATCGCGAGTGACCTCAAGTACAAGTAATTTAGCTTCGATTAAAAGTAACACTATCAATATCGTTAAACCATCATTGACGCATATTTTAGAGGAACAGATTCAGAAAAGTTGTAAATTAAAATATTATTACTGTTACTGTTACTATTAATACCACTACCACTAATGATACCGTTACTGTTACTGCTATTACATATTCTTCATAAGTGTATTGTGCTCCTAGTATTCTACTAAAACTACAAGTCTCCACTCCAATAACAATCATGTTAATAAAAATGAAATTCTAAATTCATACTCTATAATCTTAATTAAATCTTAGATCCTTCATACCTCCGAGAATATTTTAATATATTATAATTTTATTATTTCAACTCTTAAAATATATAAACCTGAGCTGATATTCTATTTCACAACCTCCCTTTATCTCTTTCACTGACTATACACCTTCCTTTACGATAGCTCATTAAGCTTAATCCAGGAAATCCGTCGGTGCATCGAAGCTGGTCAGTTCATTGATCTCAGTTCAAGAGAAATCCACATTACGATGATCCAACGAGCTGCTACCTTATCTCGATTACAAGGGATCTTTTGATCGATGCTCGATTAACTCGATCCGTGAAACATAAAGTCTGGCAACGGCTCTCTGGTCTTCGGCGTATCCGCAACTTTCGGTCAGGCAAGTTTATCCGAACGTACGTGGCCCAAGGCAATAGGCACTTCCGGTGGACAACTAAGTTTCTCGAAGATGGTTAACTTCCATACTAACCGGTGATTGCATCGGCTCAACCTATTTCGAGGAGCTTCCTGGAGGATCCAGCGGAGCGGACGACGAATCCCTGGGCAGCCATGGGATAGCTGTGAATCGCGCACCGGCTGCAATGACACGATCCAACCTCCGTCAGCCTTGGGACGCGTTAAGTCGAACAAGAATCGGGTTGTTCGACCGAGTTCTACGGGAAGAAGCTTCCTCGGCTTTCCCGTTTTCCAAGTTCCTTTTAGCCTGTCTGTTTCTTCTTTCATCTCGATGAGCAGAAGTTCAGATTAAGCCTCGAGAATCTTATCCTGATACGTGAAGGTATTAGGGGGTAAGAGTACATGTAGGATACTTGAAGCCAGTGAAGATAGAAAAATGGTAGTGTCATTGGGATAATGGTACGTAGGAATTGTCGGAGATATAAAAGTTCATCTGTAAAAGAAGGCTATCGACTCTTGGCTATTAATGTCATTAATTGAGCCATGTTCGTCAAACCTTATTCACTTTATCTAAAAATGCTATTTTTTAAATTTACCTTAGAATTTACCGTATAATTTAATGAAATTAAGAAAAAGTAGAGCCGGACAGTTTTGGTTCTGAGAGTTCCAATTGTGAGAGCAATAATATTATTTTCCTATAAAGAAGACAAATTTTCCATGAAATTCTGTATAGATTTATAAGTATCTGACTTTTCCTGCTTTTAAAATTAATTCTACCACAGTAGCATTGAAATTTACATTCCAACAATGACTAAATATTCTATATAGTAAGAACATCCTCCTAAGGGAATATTTTGCTGGATTGGGATCAGGTTCCCTTGAACTTTCTGTTACCTTTTTCTGTCACGTATGAGAAACTTTGCTCGCCTTCGAAATCCCTAAAGCGATGTATACGAGTACGACACAGATGCAGTATTGAGAGCGTTGTGAGAATTGAAAAAAAGATCACTCCCAAGGGTGGAAAAGGAAATATTTACATGACAGATCTAAAAATTCTTCTTTATTCAAGCAAATCAAGTTGATCCGTCATGAATAAATAAACAACAAATACAAAGATAAATTTAGAATAAACGTTTCATAGAAGTATAGTTTCTAAACATTTGTCACACGCTCATGAGTTGTGATTAAAATTTAAGCTCACAGCGCTGTTGAGAATACAGAGTTACATGTTACACACAGAAAAGGAAATCTCATTCAAAACGAGCTTTGTCCGGAGCAAATACTGATATATGCATTCAAGATATATGTATAGAGCGAACAACTTCGTCGAACAGAATCCTTTGACATTTCCAGAAAGACTAACAATCGATGGATCATATCGAACCAATACGCGTGACATTTTTGTCGGGCTTTGACGTTATCCGTTACTATATCACGAAGCTTTGCAAACTGAATATGTGGTTTTATCTACACACGATCGTTAGAGACCATGAAAAGATTCTCTGCATTTTATTCCACCGCAATCCTTTGTTTGGTAATTTCCACAACTTTTACGAATTTTTATGCGTTTTTTTAATTTTTGAATAATAAATGAAGCTCTCTGTTCCAGCAATTTTTAATGACTTTAACAAAGAGTTAATAGGATTCGCAGAGAGTCCACTTCCTTCTTTAATTTTTTCTCACTTCAGAACACTGAAATTTCATTGTTAAGGAGCTCGGACGCGAAAGAGGTGAAATGTTTATATAACTGTAACAATGGTCGAAAAATGATCGAGAACTATTGCTTCGAAAATTCCTCTATCAGAAAATAAACTCTAATAGTTGCTGCTGTATTTCATAGCCGATCCTAAAACAGAGCAACCTAAAAATAACTGTAAGCATTTCAGTTTCATAACCGTCGGCTATTGCCACGCAACAAAACTAATAAAAATAATAATCCCAATAAAAAGAAACGACAAATCTACGCCATAAAAGGACCCATACCACGCAACACACGGAAACTAACGAAGGAGGGAAAGATTTATCGAATGATCGTCTAAGTCTAACGAGATGTTGACCAGCGGCAAATATCAGTTAATCAACGCGGAACAGCGCCGCGCGTCTTCTCGCTCGGGCTAATTCGCCGAGCAGGAAACGATCTACGACATCTGAGGTAGCGAGGAGTAATTTATCGCCACGTACCAGCATTTCCTAAATTAGCAACATTATTTTACGCCAGGCGACGCGGACTGAGGTCATCGTTGTTGCCTTGCAACCTTGTCTCGGTCGGCTGAGATTGCATTAACGGCCGCAATTTACAGACGCATAAAGAGACGGCACCATGCAACCTTTTTGTAGCAGCTTCTCGAATAGCCAGCTCCATGAGTTTAACCCAGCGCGGGCGGTTAATGAAACGCTGACACAAATATCGTATTTTACGACGTTAACGAGACACGCACTCAAGTGAAGCTGGTCGACGATAGAAATTACGGGTCGAGGCTTCTTTCGTATCCCTGCCGGATTTCCATTCGATAAATGTGACGCTAAGTGAAACGTTAAATGCAGCTGCCTTTTTACGCTTCTTCTTGTCGTGGCTGCAGAAGGAACGTTACGATCTTCCGCCACCATCTTTCATCCTACTTTCTTTTCAAGCTCTCTCGCTATGATAAAAAGCGTCGCGAACCTGCCGCTAAATGGACAGATGTCGTAAATCGTGGCACTTGGAATTTATGACGCGAGTTTGGAGAAATATTTTTATACCAAAATGGTTGTAAATGTAAGCTTAAACCATCTATCAAATTTAGAAAATCGTTTGAAAAATGGATATTTCTTTCTTTTCGGGCATTGTTTGGGGTAGTTCATTGCAGGGAAAAGCAATAACGAAACAGAAAGAGAATGGAGGAAGGTAAGATCTTACTTCAGTATGTAGTAAAAAGTAGTTAGAGATACGTAAATTATGGATGTTTACTCATTTATGGAAAATGTAAAGATTCAAAAATAGACATAATAAACAAAAATTCATAGAATATCCGAAATAAGGTAGTCATAATATTTGATAAGTGAAACGAATCTTTGCCTGGGTTGCATTTCCTTAATCATATTTACAAAGATGTGAATGCGCACAAATATCCACAAATTAGTATAACAACGTGATACAAATTATTACAGGACGTATTGAACTATCGAAAACTAAATTATGCTGAAAGCGACTCTGATAAGATAGGACACGTGAAATATCAAACGATACGATGGCATAGCGATATCAATGCTGGCCAACAGTAAATTGAATCATTGTGTCCGCGATTCCAATGATCGCTCGTGTGTTTGAATTCGTTTACCAACGAATGTCCGACAGCCGCGTCTCTCATTTTCTATGATTTAATGTTTGTTTGTTCTTGTATTATCGAACAAAAGAAAACTTGCAGCGAGTATTTCGTTGAATTGTATGAAATTAGAATTGCGTATTACTCGGAGATAGAAATCTTTGAAATAATTTACAAAATTATTTTCACATCATGAAGTGTGAATAATAATGTAATTATATCTGCTTGAAATCGCGAAGTATAATACTTTTCGCGTTTATAATTTTAAGTTTTACTTAAAACGTGAAATTATTAAAACGTGAAAGACGTACGAAAAGCGAGAATATCCGGTTTATACCATCAAAACGTTATACGAATCGTATTAACGCAACGATAAATCGAAAAATAAACGGAAAAGACGAATGAAACTGGGAAACCAGATCTGTGTCCAGATTATGCGAAGCTGATTAATGTCGATTTCAGCACACTTTAGAACGAATCCAGGGAGAATCGACGTTTAATTCGTTTACAGTTACATTTCCCTGGAAATTTATTCGCATAGTACCCGGCCGATTCCAATTCCTGTTCGAATTTTGATTTCGTGTGCATCGATAGCGCACTAATGGCATATGAATGTGGACGGGTCGTTTCGTTTCCTACAAAATTACCACGTAATGAACTGTATCGTAGTGTTATTGAATTGTTCGATTCGGTTTCATCATACAGTCGTCGAGCTAGTAGATAATTGAACGTCAATTAAAGACTAATTAGACAAAACAAAAAGTCCAGAAATTGTAACATATAGAATTTATGGAAAAATGAAAGGTAGTGGTGTAAGTAAGGTGTTTGAAAATTCCACACAAAAAAGAGTTATCTTAAGTATGAAATAGATAAAAATGTTAGGGATTCCAGAAAAATATCTATCGAGAGATACCTCAAGTAACGTTCATGATCAACATTTTCATAGTTAATTATCAGTTTGCATCACAATTCTTCGTAGATGACTCCTTCAAGCCCGCATTACGGCGAACAAAACCTCGAAACGATCAGACACGTGTCTTTTCGTGCTCGAGGACAGAATCGCCAAGAAAGTTCCATCTTTCCGTAGGAAACTCCATCGAGTACCTATCTTGAAACTAAAAAATTCACGCGGTGATTGCGATGTAAATAGGGAAGTCGTGAATTGCACGGCAACTTCGACGGGACGAGTTGCGACGTACGGAAACAGAAACGACGATCGACTTTAGAGACGAAATTCCCAAGTTCTACTGAATTCTACTGAATAACATTTCGACCGGGTCCCACATATCCGTAACCGCGTAAATGGAGCGGGGATTTCCATGCGAAAAATGGATATGACTCTAGTAGTTCACGGCGACGGAACTGCGAATTTCATGAGAAAAATTACACCAGGGATGACATATCTTGCAGTTTATTGTGAATCGATTGAGTTTTCTAGAGAAGAAATTATTTTTGACTTGGGAGATTTTGAATTTCATATTTATGATTTTTATATAAGCGTACATTGGATTAATATCAACGCACGATTAATTACATAAAAAAGCACAGTAGGTGGATTGGGTAGATTTTTCTTTGAAACAAAATATTTCCCCAAATGCGCAAAAATACCTTTGTAATTAATCGATACACTCATAACGAAAATTCAATCTATCCCTATATCTGTATAATAGCACTACCACTGAACGAATTTTAAAGTTTAAAGGAAAGAAGCAAAAAAGAAAAAAATGATTAAACCTTTATTGGCAATCTCTCACCGTAAGATAAAAAAAGAAGAATCCAGATATTCATTCACCATCAACGTTATCAGCAAATATACGATTCATCCATTCTGGCTGTTCTCTTTTTCCTCTGTGTTTTCTTCAATTAAAGAATAGAACAATAACGAAACGACAAAATCTCGGTTGTGTACCGTGATGTCACGTTAACCACTTTCCAGTTGTTGCAGATTACTTTACCTTTAATCCTTTCATTATCAACCGCAATCTCGCTCAAGCTCGTATTCCCTCTTTTTCTTTCCCTCTTTTGTCTGTTTCTCCCCTCGACTTCCGGTCCGCCACCCGTCACCGACACCGACTCATTTAAAACTCGGTGGACAGGTCTCTAATTAAAAAACTTTACGCCTTTTATTGGCGGGTTTCCGCGCCACATTGGGATCTAATTGAAAATTACGTGGCAAGTGAGTTTTCCATGAACACCGTTCGATCCCTGGCCACATTTCATTTCATTCCACTAGCGAGTGAATCTCACGGTAGATCGGAACCATCCAAGACTCGGTATAGGCGGTTTAATTTATTTAAAATTATTTAAATTCCGATCATTCAAGGAAAAACGGTTCATCCAAGCTACTTGAAAAACTGCAAAAGCTTAAAGTAGCCACTAACGAAATTATTCAAGGAAATCGACCAAGTTATCCGACGATTTTGCATAACCACGTCAGAAAAGCATACAAAGATTGCGATAAAGAGAAAAACTTGGAATCTTTGATTCTTCTTTTCCCTCCATTCCTATTCAGGATTTCTTTTCTCCTTCAAGTCGCTTCTGAAGTAACTCGAAAGGTAACGATTTAAATTTCGAGCGTTCAAGAATCAAGTCTGGACCATTCTAAATGGTATACATTGAATTTCTCTACGCTGGAGAGATGTTTTCCTTGAGTTAACGTTCGATAACAATGAACGAAGGAAAAGAAGAGAGCAGAAGTTTGTCGAATAAGATTAATTAAACAAAAGCATCGTCGATCGAGTCGACGAGTGTTTCTTTTTCAACGATAAAGTCATCGTAGCGACGACGGCTTCAATTAAAGTTCGAAAGAAGATAGCGTCGTTGCGTGATTTCGAGACGACTTGCCTCTTCGTGGAGGGAAATGCTTGATTTTTCCCCCAGTTCCAGAATGAAATCTGTTTCGTTTATTCTCATCGCCGGCATGTTTCGCCAGTTTTAGTTTTCGTAGGAAATTATAAATTTTCTCTTTGATTTCAACGGGTCCCTTTGTGCCTTTAAATAGCTGGTGAAATTTAAAAAGCGCTCTTTTAAAGGAGGCGCGCGCGTGCAGCGTAACAAAGCTCGCTTTGTAAAAAGAGGCGTGTTGCCTTGAATTTTAGACGACGAATATTTAAAACGTGCGTATCGCATGAAAAAAGTAGTCGATGATCCGTGTGCATCAAACATGAGTAAATTTCTGAACGAACGTTATTTACATTCGTCTCGTGGTTGAGTTTATTACATTTACATTTCGCTCAGTGGCTGCGAGTTTCAAGCCGATATCTCTTTCGGAGGAACGTTCGAGAGAACGAATTAGTTTTACCTTTCAATCGTAATTCCCTTTGTTAATCAAAAGTTTGTTATAACGTTCTTTTCTATATGATCAACGTTTTAATTAAATACACGGTAGATACACTTTTTGGTAGAGAAAAGCCATTTTATGTGGTTCGAAGCGTAAATATCATGCAAGATATTTCACAATTAAAAATTAATACACGTCTACGTCATTACGTACCTATACATTACTATTATTAACTATACTCATAAGACACTGATGAAAAAATTAGATGACACGGGTAATAATTAGGAAGTCATCGAAACCTTTAAAAACTGTTAATTCGTTTGCAATCTTAAACTGGGAAAATTTTCGATATTCAGATTCAATATCTAAATATCTAACAATCAAGGAATTGTGGATACTGTGACTCTTTTACATCATTTCTATAGGTTTGCCTTGCACGGATACTGAAATTTGTCGCGCATTGTATAAGATCAGCACGTAACATAATAAACAGGGGTGTAATAATTTCGTACTGTTCGTTAAGCCAAAATTCATTTGGGAAAATCTACGTCGTATGTTAATACAATCTTTTTCCATTGCTTTTATCGCTCAATTCCCCACTAAAGTGGACCCTACATATTATGAAACACTCTGTACCTATATTAACGATGCATAATTAAACTACCACGGGACCAATTATTCGAATTTCCCATGAATTCCTCGGTGCCATATATTGTCCACAAACGCAAGAAGAATCCATCCCAATCCCAGAACTGTAATCCACCTTGCGTCCCAAACTTTGACTAAGGTTCCAACTTCATCCTGTCCCGAGTTCAAGTAATAAATCATGTTAAGTCTATTTCGAGTATAACGATAACGAAAGACCATTTAAGCAGGATTTATACTCGATCGTGAATTTCCATAAAACATCATGTCCATTTTCATAAAACGTCAATCAAACAACATGCTTGTATACTAACATTCACAAGTACCATTCAGTACCATCCCAGATTACTAAGATTTTTTTTTAAAGATTATGGACTGATATACAATGGTTACAAAGGGTATCGGTACATATCCTTATCCCCCAATGAAACATCTTTCTATCTGATCCTACGTTTCATTTTTATAACAGCAAATAGTTATAGCTATATGAAAGTACTAGTAGATGATATCAAATCTAATATATCTAAAAAAAAAGAAATAAACAAATCCCAAAAAATGCAGTATTGTAAGTTAACTTCTGCTTCTTAAAGAAAATAACAAATTAGTAATTTCTAGTATCAGAAGTATCTACACTAGTATCTCAAAGAGAAGCCAGTATCAAAAACCAAAACATCAGTGATTGTGGATAAAAGAAACAGGAAAAGGCTAAGTGACATGTAGCGTACAATTTTGCGTAATGCGCGTGAGGTTTAAATTATAGATCTCGTATCGTGATGGTTTTAAAACATAGTTTTTAAAAAAGTGCAACAATTAAAGCCATACGATTACAAGATACACGCCAGGTTGCTTCGGCTTCTTCAATTTCATCAGTTTCCGTCAGTTTTCATCAATTTTCGAGATAGCCACGCTTTTCACGAAGCTTTTCCTCTGAAATTTTCACTCTATTGGGAGGTCTGTGTCAAATCAAGGACGCTACCTTTTGCCTTTCTTTTCCACGAGCATCCTCGTGTTCTCTTTTTCTCCTTCTCCCTCTACAATTTACATTCTGTCGTTTTATCGTCCGAGTACCTTCTTCTTTATACATTCCTATTGTTTCATATTTTAAATTCAAATTAAAAATTTCAATATTCGCCTCTTCATCCGCTGGTTCGCTGGATGGATATTTCTAACGAGATATCAACGCATCCTGCACCGAAGTTACGACGCGGCGCGATGTTTTTTTCGACATCAATGATTCATCGCAAATTATTGCCACTTCTCTGTGGAGAAAGCCCGTAACTGCAATCTAGTGTAAAACGAGTCTCTTTGTAGCTTTTTTTTACACCTTAATGCAAAAAGGCAGTAAAATGTGATTACTTTGCTTTGCAAAACCAAACCTAATGCATAGTAGATTATACATTGTAGAAATTACTGCTTCTTTTTATGGCTGAACATAGACTTCCCTACTTCTTGATACGTGATTTTTATGAAATGTTGAATTAATAAAATTTACTAATATTCCGTTATCAGATAGACATTTTCCTCTAACGATCTTCCTATGTTGAAAATGTACGTCATAAACAGAATATTATTAAAACAATTTGTCTGTGATACACCACCCAGTACAATAAACTATTTTCTTTATTATTCACACATATTTGAATGCAATGTCAAATAATTTTATATTAAATATCTACAAAAATCACTAAGCAGATATTTCACCCTTCCTTTCCAATACTAACTTGCTTATTAATATTATTTTTCTATGCTTGATCGATGAAAGGCAATTTGGAAGAATATTCCTACAGTTTGTTTATTAACATTGCTTTTCCACGTGCTGGATAGGTACATTCGTTCAGTTACAAACATTCGAACGAGAACAAACGAAATTAAATCTGCCTTATTGTTAGCCACGCGTCCGAGCTTCGTTCTCGACTTGTATCGCCGGCTCGCGACACTGAACGTTTTAAAGTAATTCTGTTTTATCATTCAATCTTCGATCCGCACGTTGGAACGGGCGAAACGAGCTACGCCAACGACTAACGAAGGTCTGGCTTTAATTAACTGGATTGTTCAACCAAAGATTCAGAATTATTCCAGAGAGTTAATCGAGCGGGTCGTTCACTCTCTTGTACGTAATATTCCCTGCTCTTTTGCTGAAAAAAAAGTCATATTCTGTTCGAATATCGACATTAAGTATGCCAATTTAATATTACAAGTAGAGCGATAAAAGTACCTGCATTTGCACAAAGTGAATTACAGCAAGCAGTACGAAGATAGATTCTCGACAGAGAAATTGTAATTTTATCAGTTTGCAGGATGTTTCAAACATTTATATGGACGGAAATCGCAATCTCACTATGTATTACTCTGACATCAATAATTAATCGTGAATGGAGTCATGTGTAATATCACATAATATCTAATTTTGTTAATTTTTCTATCAAACGATTTTCTCTTTATCTGCAGAATATTTTAAGAATGTCTCTTAAGAATAACTGTGATTCTTATTTATTTTAGTTCTATTGTATATAATCATAAAACATAAGTACATTATTTTAATCACATGTTAATTACATAGGGTCATTCCTCCTCGTTTCTCTTATGAAAATTTCATTCTTGGTTACACAAGCTGGTTAATTTAAATAGTAAGAGTTCCAACAAAGGAATGGTATTTTATCATACCATCTACTAATCTTTTTTTCCTTCCTGCTTCTAATTTCAACGAGTGAAATACTTTTTATCTCATAATCTTGAACATTTAAATTTATTTCGGTAAAATTACTTCTCTGAAGGCTATCCGTTGTATTTCATTCAATAATTAATATTAATATGAGTGATATAGCAAGTATTATATTAAATAATATATTAAATATGATATTCTTAAGATGGTTAGTGTCAGAAAATTTCCTATACAATATAAGACAATAAACATGATATTCATGTGCATCGTAATGAAATTCGTTAATACTTTGTAATATTCCTTCAGAATCAAGTTTTAACAGAATTAAAAGTCAAGCAAACACGAAAACGACCTAAGAACCTAACTTCCAATTTCAGAACCAATGGTGTCAAAGACACGATTACATCTGCACGCAAACTGCCGAAAAATAAAACCCCTTTCCACCACGTTTCATCGCTTCGACGATTCTCCAACTCGGCAACGAAAAATTCTTTCACCGCCTGTTCTCTCCCGTTTCAATTTCATCTTCCTCGCGGCATCGTTTATGCGAAGTTATCACGTTTCAAACCTACGAACGTTATTACGCGACTCAGCCTCGTGAAGGAGAGGTTATGCAGCAGAGTGCCGCGTTGCACAATTCTCAGGTGCATTCGCTGGACGCGCCCGAGGAAATAACCGGAGACACATGGTGCACTTAAAGCGAACTGTTTGATAAAAGGCCTAGCCAAGGCACGAACGCCGCCCCTGGGAGCTGTTTGCAACCCCGTTTCTCCATTTCGTGCGCTCGCATCCGCGTAAACACGCGATTCCAGCCATATCGAGAAATCGTTTAATAAAATATATTAAAACGCGCGTACGTAGAGATTTATTATAAAAAAAGGAAAAATAACAGCAGAAGAGCATGGTAGAAATTAAACATTCATCGGCTCCCGGTTGGAACGAGAGATATTTGGGTTTTGCAAATATACACGCGTAGATACCTCGTTGTCGAACAAACATGGCAGAATAGAAGCGTCGAATTTCCGATGCGATTTACAACGGATTCAATTTTTATTCGATTATTTACCAGCTGTTTTCCTTCTTTGATTATTTATTTCCTTCATGTATCCAAGCCGTTTATTGCAACTAACGGGATGATGTTTCTCGTGTATAGCGACTCCCATTTGACTAGTTGATAGTCATACTGCTTTAATTCCATTTACCGCTCTTTCATAAAATAGTGTTCTATTAAAATAGCGTTCATGCTTATACGAAATTGGTTATAATTTTCTGTGCAATGAAAGCGAAATGGATGGAATCGGAAGGTTATTTTAGTAGCGACGAATTTGTGTTCATATATTTATATTGAATTATGAATGTAAGATCTAAAATGATGATCGTATATTTAATCTAATTTTGATCCGTTGTATTGATTTCTGAATTTGCTTGTTCTGCAAATGTCTATGAATATATGTATGAATATGTTCAGACGACAAGGAAACTGTGCAGGAATATGTTTATTCGCTACAAATTGAAAGCTTAGTAAATGCATGCCATTGTTCACATTATACAATGTATTAACGTTTCAAATAGAACATAGAAATTCGTTTAAATTAAACATTATTCATAATTTAAATCTAATTCATAATATAAATCATTTAGACTATCAGAAGAGCTAATAAATTAGCATTCTGTATCATACATATTCCAATTCCTAAAGATAGGCCTGACAATATGATTTCTGTATCAGTACATTGAATATAATATGGAAAGTAAAAAATGCAAGAAAAGAACAGGGGGAATATCTTCCTTAAGTTGTTATTTTTTTTTAGATTTCAAAAAAGAACTACATATTTTTATCATTATGGTGTAATAATGAAGTCAGGAATAATTTAATGACCTATATAGTCCGATAAGGATATACGTAATAATAGATATAAATAGTGGAAAAATTTTGGTGAAGAGACTAGTAAAGGAAATTTATTTCAGTAGATATTTAAAATAATGCAAACTATGCTGAGATCAGAAAATACGATCCCAATGGTCACGAAGACGTAAAACGTGGAACTTTTTCGCCACCGATTGTAGAAGTCGTTGCCATAGAACCTGAAACTTCAGCATTTCGAAGGCTTTGCACTTCCAAAACTTTCCATAATAGTAAGATGTCGAATTTCACAAGTATATTTTATTCATTTATTTGGACGCTCTGGAGTTAGAGTTAACAAACACCAAACTAAACTGTTATCTTTTTTGTCAATTATATTTTCACTTAATCATTATAAGAAGAAGATAAAATAAGTAAAGCACAAATCGATCTTTTTATCTCGTCAAAACGTTACCAAAGTTCAAATGAAACCACTACATCTAAAAAATAACTGGTTCAAAGTAACTTTGGTCCCTTTTTTACCCTTTGCTATATACGCAATCATTCGAATGGCGAATTTCCTGTTCATCGTGAAAAATGTACGTTATTTACGAATCACAACCAGTCACGGTATTATAGAACAGAAAAATATTGGTTTAATAAAGTGTATTGACTCGGAGTGGAAAATACGAGCTGACTGAAAATGTTCGAAAAATGGCTTCGAATTTGTTGTTCCGTCGTTTTTTATTCACTTGCGACGCTTATCTTCTCAGGTTGAATAGTTTACGTATGAAATTAAAAATGAGAGGTTTCGTTCCTGTTTTACAACGCTGTTCAATAAGGAAGTTTGCTGATTTAAAAGAACACCTTCTCGCGGAAATTATAAAATAGAGTGGTGTTTGAAGGCATCGATCGTAACATTTTTTTCTTAATAACTTTTAAGTATGAAATAATATTTTTATACCATGTTGTTTTTATGATAGTTAATTAATACATATCTTTGAGACATGAATTCTATAAAATAGAATAACTGGGTATGTTCCAAAGAAGATCTTCCCAACATTAATAGTTTTCAATTTCTATTCGAATACTTCGGTTACGTTACTTCATAATATCAAAAAGCAGTTGAAAAGTTTAAACTGCTCGACGTTTCTATTAACTTTTTCCACTAAGCCAGCAAAATTTCAAAAGGATCAGAATTTCTAGGTTATCGAAATTCCTTCGCGAATCACAGTCAGTTTCTATCGAACTCGATCCTCAGAGCTTTGAACGAAAACTTCATGCACCGAAGTTTATATTTCACAGACCCCGATACCTGTCATTCTCGAAGTAGCCACTCGTAATTTCGAAAATTCAGAAATCGTTAACGAGGTTATTCCAGCGAACTTCGTTTTATACTGATGCTACGAAAAGTTTAATCTTCCACAATGTTTCATGGAGAAGAGATTGAAAAGTCAGCTGGAAGTACAATATAAGCAAATAAATCAGGCATTAAATGAAATGAAGTGATCAACTTCCACTCGACTCTGTCCGCGAATTTCCTTACGAAATTTCAATTCGATTCAGCTACTTCGAATTCTTAAGTGGATCGAAATCGTTGTGTTTCGAATCGTCGGAATTTCAACGACGTCGCGTTAGATTTACGTTTTACTACTTGCTTCGGACGTTCGTACATTCACTTGTGGACTCCCTAATGAATCTCTATTTTACGTTTGTATCTCTCTCTCGATATCTTCTTTTTTTCTTGGAAAACGAGGAATACAGAAATAGTAGTAAATTTATATCGAATACTGAAACCAAATATTCTGAGATATATTTACATCTACATTTTAATGATATCGGTTGGAATATATCCGTTGACAATCAATAAATTCCAATGATAGTCATGCAATTTCTCGCAGAAAAATCACATTTTCGTAATTGTCAGTATGAAACAGTCGACTGATTTTCCGATGTTCCGTCGCTTCTTCCATACATTCCTGGTATATAGTTGCGCGTTATATCTCACGCTTATGCAACCTATTTTCCCGGGCGCGAGCATTGCTGGATTACCACATACCGGCAATCGATCGTTTGCGTGAAAGCACGCGTCACGACGGGAACAAAAAGGGAGAAAAGCGGCCGTCGAACGAAAGGAACGACGTGCATGGTTACGTCAACGACGAGGAACGCCCGTTCGTTGAGTAACGTCGCACAGAAATCCCCAGATCAGAGCGATTGATGCATGGCGAGTAGACAAAATTTATTTTGCGGAATTATTGGTCGTATTTACATAAAATACGTTTAATGAAACGGAATAAACCATGATAAAGGTTACGATTTTCTGACTTATATCTCATAATATTCGTAAAAAATCAGGCGAAGCAAAAGAAAGGCCGTAAAACGTCTAAACTTTTGTCCAATAAGTTGTTGCAGTTACCGAACGAATACATTTATCTAGACGCGTAAATTGGCGCGGCCATCGTATTACTACGAACCGTTGTCGGCCTGTACATGCATGGTTTCATGCTAAAATATTATTTGCGAGCACGCCGCGGGAATAATACGAACCGGTTGGTTCCAACTAGGTTTTGTTTCCTCTTTTGGTATAATGAATGATCGCGCGATGCAGCATCGAAAGTGATAAAAATCGCGACCGCGGTTTAGCACCGGTAACGGACGTCGCGAATAATTTAATGCTCATGTTCGTTACTACGCTTCGTTGTGTAGAAAATAGGTTTTTGTAGTTGCATGCAATTCGTTAACGTAAATATGGGATCATGAGATCACGAGATTAACGGAGATTTCAGCCACTTATTTCGTTTACAAGTGTCCTTGTTTATTTACTAACGGCTGGTTTTGGTTTAATAGCGGGATTTAGGAATATCTCGATTTTCCTTCCAATTAGAAAAATAGGATCAACGAAAAAAAAAAAAATGAGTATCGTTGTAAGTTCTTAAATCTTGTTTGATAAAACGTACAAAGGACTAATATCAATATTTGCAGCAGTTAGGGATCTGTAACAAATCATTCCATACTAAATACTAACGTAGATTTCTACTAAATTTATATTTACAAACACCTCGATATGGTAAAAAGTAATTGCCAAATGGCCGTCATTTTTTTTAATTCGCTAAAATAACACAATATTTGCCTGATGTATAGTTTGGTACAGGTTTCTCCTACGTTATATTCCTCGACACGAACAATAACATGATACGGTTAAAACTTAGCGTCTGCCTGAACGTAGAATGCGATCAGCGGATCGATCTATACGCGGCTTCGCGCAATTACCGGCTCTTGTAAACACGTCGTCAGGTGCATAGCGAATATAAATGGAAATTAATCGAGAACGAAGCAGCCCGGATGAAAACGTCCCAATGGCGAGAGCCTGGGTATTGGCGATGGCTGCGATGGTGGGTAGTGGGCGAGGGTTACGGAGGCATCGACAATGCTCCTTGTTAAAGTGCCGCCACGAGAGAACCGAGATCGATGCATACCGCTTCCGTCTACTCGTCACGGATGCACTTGCCGCGTGCCAAGATCCGGTGAGTAGTACGTGACGATCACATGGTACATATACCGTAGGAAAATCGCACGATGTTTCTCCGCACGAAAATCTGAATCTCTGTTTCTGCTTGTTAGGCCGAGTAACGTCGATATTAAAGCCTCGTGTGGATACTATATAGGGTATCCCTCCAGAGACGACGTCTTTTGTCCGAGATAGCGACGAGAGCGTTGAATGATCAGTTTGTTTTCATCGAAAGGTCTTGTGATTTAACACCTTCTCTTGAATTCTCTCGTAGGTGTAACATCCTTGTTGTTAGTCGAATTTTTGTATTATATAGGAGCGTTTACGAGTATTTCTATGAATTACGAGTACTATGGTTCTTCGAACAATCACTACCACCGATCAATATCTTAATCTCACTAGAAGCGGCTTCTCGAATTCTCTACGTTCTCGCAATCCGTTTCGCTGTTCTATTCAGTTGGTCTGTTGTTCCAGCGATAGCTAGAAAATCTTCGGAGAAAACACGAGGAATTTTCACAGGATAAGGGGCACACACGCGGCAGAAGGTAGTAGAGATGTTTTGTGCGTGTGTCGTGGCCGCGTGATACCTTATTCAAGTCCATCCAACGTGGAATCACGTTGAATGGCATAGAAAAAGGTCGAAGTCAGGATCGTCAAGCACAAAAAACTCGCGTCGAAAAAATCAGCCTGTCGGCCTCGTTAAGCGTGCGCGCCAGGAATTGAAGACGAAACGAGAATGAAAAAGGGAAGGAAAGAGGGGAAAAGAGGAAGAAAAAGAAGACCTAGTAAATACCAGAGGCTAAAAACGGGAACAATGGCCTGCAATCGCGCGAGACCATGCTCGCGACGTCGAATGCACTTTTTCCCCGTGGCTCTTGGTCGTTTCCACGATCCTCTTCCCCGGTTACGTCGGTGCATCCCTTCGGGCTGTGCCTGCGAGCACGCAGTTACCGTACCTTCGCGTATATTCCGAAATCTCAGCGTAGAATTTAATAAAGGAGCCATGCTGCGAGCTGTTACCACCGGCGTTGTGCCGGTTACCAGCAAGTGAGAATACATAAATTGGAGGTTGCCGCGAAGTTAAGCCCCGGCCAGAGGTATTTCGGTGATAGCTTTGTACTTTCTGGATTATATGCTTTGTGCAGAGTCATTTGGACGACTCTGTGTAGAATCTTTTCATTGGGAGTGGATTTGTAATTCACGATTGGTAGAAATTCGGCGGTGGCTTTTTAATGTTGTATTCGTAGGGGGTTGGAACTTTTGTTTAAATAACTTACTTTTCATGGTAGAATTTTGACATAGCAAGTAGTTGGGTTTAAACACTTTTTGTTTTAACTAGTAGTAGTAATGTTCAAAGTAAGTCGCACGAGAAATAACAAATGCCAGGGGCCCTAAGTAAGAACTAGATTAGTTAGTTATTCCATAAGCTATGAAGTATCTGATTATCTGAATTGTAGAGAAGAAGTTCATAATCTATAACTTGCAACGCTTTTGGCAAGTTGCTCGTATTATTAGTTGATAAATTGTGCAAGAAGTTTCAAGTATTTAATTTTTTAAAATATCCAATACAAGCACAGTCGGATAGTTTTGCAGCTTTTATATGTACTTCTGAACCTATTCAAAAATTCGACATTTGGTTCATTTCAAAATCATCAGGATCGAAAATCAAACTTCGCATTAAACATGCAGACCATGGTAAAAGCTCAACTGTTGCACGCAAAAACAACTTCCAATGAAAACCATAAACGAAGACACGAACAAAATGGGCACATTTCGATGATGCGTTATCGCTCAATGCGTTATGATCAAAGCTCAGCCGCGTTTTAACTTTTCCCATTCATAAAGCTGCACTAAAAAGTAACGACAGAATTAAAATAATGAATTATGTACGTTATCAGCGACTTGGAGCCACCTCGATTTATCAAACGGTTCATTTTCCGATCACCGGGATTCTGTTACCCAGAAGGGCACACTTTTTGTTTTCGTGATTTATTAATGAACCGTTTTAGCAGGCAACCTTCTTCACTGGTTGCAATAAAACAGCAAACAATCATTTAGAGACATCCTGTTTAATAAAGATAAACTATAATGCATTTGGTGCATAATGTAAACAGTGGAAAATATCAAATTGATATACATTTGCATATATGAAATTTAATTTCTTAAAATACAGGTTCAGTCACTAAAATATCATGTATTTAATCAAAACAGTTTCCACGTGATTCTAAACACTTTTCCCAATGCTTGACTAACTTTATTATTCTGCTATATTTTATTCTATATTTACTGCAAATTATTGCATCGTCGCAGAAGATAATGTATTTTCAATAGAATATAAAGTTTTCAAATAATCTACGTTATTGGGTAGTTAAATTCAAACATAGAAGAAACATTTCACAAGCATCGAGCTAATACAATCAATGGATGTTTAGTCTTGAGAAATATTCTTCGTTTGTATCCGTCGTGTACAGGGAACTTGGTTGAGTTTATTCAAGAGAATAGAGGTAGAGACCTGCGAGTATTAGAACGGATTTCTAGTACATATGTTTTCCAAACCGTATAAAACAATAAACGTTGCGTATGATAGTGTCTCAGATATAAATCTCTTCTTGTACCTCATACGATAAATTTTATTCAAATAATTCTTCATTCGCACTAATCCTTATGCGTTAATAAAATATGAATTTTATTTTTTTATTTTAATTTTTCATACTATTCTTAACTTACATTTTGATTTGTTTCTAATGGAAACAGCACGTACTTTTCTCTTTGTCATTTATTTAAAAATAATTTTATAATGTCAAAATTTATATTTCTTATACTTAAACGAATATTTACACGAATAATTTCAACGTGACAGTAATTTCTAATTTTATATTTCGGCACATATTTTTTAAAATATCGTTGAGATTTTAGCGTCGGTCGTTATTACGAATTTGAGTCGCAGGGATTATTTTATGTTAATCGTGATATAATGTTCGCACGGATATTTACGCGTGTTATAAAAGGAAGGAAAAGCAAGGCGGAAGGAATGCTAGAATTATAAATTTGTGTATTTTACGCGGCCCGCGACGTGATATAAATCCAACGGTGGAAACTAAATCTCAATGTATAAAACTGCGCCTAGATCGTTGATTGTGAAATACGGACGAAGGAGCGTCGAATTTTCAGCCAACTGAAAACACCGCTGAAATGCTATTACAACAAAAGTCATTATCGTGCTATATCTCATGCTAACATAGCTTACTCCTTTTTACGATGGTACGAAGCCATTAATAATTTATTAATAATCATTCTGGGAATAAATTGACGAGAAACCTTTAAACATATCAATGTACAAAATGAAACATTCTAAGAGTTCCGCGAATTCAATAATTAATCGAGGATATCGAACACGCGAGTGCACCAATTAAACTGTTATTACTGTTTTCGAAATGCAAATGTTTGCAAACTTTACTACAGGGAATAAACAGTTTGCGTGCACCAGTACGTTTCCAGCATTTTCAAGCTTTGCTGGGCACGTATATTTCCGTGCTTGATTTTACAGAAAATTAAAAATTAAATTATTCTAGTTTTAACTAATAATTTTCGATATTAAATGATTCTAATTTTAATTAAATAATTGAAATTCTAATTTCTGGGTTATCCAGTTGAGTTCTTTACAAAATAATTTCAATTTGCTTTTCTCTTCTTGAATAAAAAGCAATCAACTGCTGTTAGAATACGATATAACAAAGTACGGTTTACGTCTAATGGTAAATAGAAAATTACATTAAAGCTGTACAAAATTAAATTGAAGACATTTCCACGATTACCATAAATTAAAATTGTTTGAACTAGTTCATGTCGAGTGCAGAACTAACTATAAACGTGCCCCTGCAATAGCAACCATAAACCCTGGTCTGCCTGGCAACATTAGGATACGGCTGGACGCGTCATACGACTCGTGTTAACCACAGAAAAACCAAATACGTACGTTCCCATTACATTGTTGAAAAAGATAGATACGAACTCGTAATTGAATTTCATTTCAGTTAAAGTTAAATAAAGCGAAGCTTAATTTAAAGTTAAGTCGAATTTAAATAAACAGACAAAACCTTGACGCTAGCCAACATATAAACTATTTTCATTAGTATTAGCTTCCATACGCATATATTTGCATTGTATAAAATATTTTAATCATGAAATATTATATATAAATATTTGTATATGGAACGTTAAACAGAATGAAATTTTGAACTAAATACAGCGCTCTCTAAAATAAATATTTCATTAAGATACGGATTATTAAGAATCCTTGCCCTTCTCAGGAATATCCAGAAATTATTTTACTACGGGCGACTATTGCCGTTTTCAGCAGTAAAGCAGCTGAAAGTTTCCAACTTGAGACGAGTCCCAAAGAAGATCGACCCCACGGGATCGCGGACGCACCCAATCGGAAACTCTCTGGCGCTCGTGATCGATTTCCACAGAGCTGGAGAATTCGTGGACGAGAAGCTGCGTGATCGATGGGACCAGCTCATGTTCATCGTTTTTTGCGTGTTCGAAAACAGTTTCAAGTTCGGAAACTCGCGTTCGAGTTCACCCTGCGATTCAATCGTTCGACGACAAATCCGCAATGGTGGTAGCTCGTCACTTGTATCGATCGTGAAAATAGCAGAGAAGAGTTTTAAAGAACAGGTCGTCCTGGAATTTTGTAAATAGCAATGGGTTGTACTTGTTGTACTTGTACTATTTGTTAATTATTAACGAGACGTTTAGAAGAACACATGTAATACAGGTAAGTGTTATCTGTTAATGCAGATATATAAAGTAAGAATGGAGAGAGAAAAGTTTCCAAATGCGATCATATTAGTTGAACATTTCTATTAATATATTTATCGGTAGATCAATTTACATGTATTTATAATGGTAATAATTCTTCATAGAGATCTATACTTAGAGTAAAAATCGAAATATAGAAATTGAAACTGGAGTGAGAATAATTGCAAAAAGGAAAGTTTATGCGAGACACGGTGAAACGATCAAACAAGTGATGTAAGTTTCAAACTGATCGGAATGGAAGTAGTATGTGTACTCGACTATGCGGGTGCTGAAATAATAAGAATCTGCGTTACATGGAATTTCAGTATTCCCTATCTTATTCTGATCTTTCTAAAACTACAAAACAAGATTTTTAATAGTTTTGAATATAACAAGAGCCCTACAAGATTAAATTAAACCCTATGAAATGAAGTTAAGGGTATCGTTCGATACTTTAATTTATCACTTCACGCGCGGACAGTTCTTGCTTTTCCTTTTTGTAGCATTTTACCAGCCGCTCGGTTGACGAAAACAAATGTAGCCGAGTTGACGTGAATGCACAAAGCATTGAATACGGGCTTCAATGGGTTAACCGATTCGCGTGCATCGCGTTATTATGCGCGCGTCGCGTCACTCGTTAACGAATGATTGATCGTCGACCGATGCAATTCCCGGCGCACGGCCGCGTGGTTATCGCGAAATCGAATCGATACCAGCCACCTTCGACAGAATGACGTGACCTTCGTCGAAAATTACCAAGCATTAGCGATCGAGTGCTTTTGTCAGGCTTGACGATCCACGTCGATGGCGCGCCGCGAGGAATGCTCGATCGGCGTTTTGCCAATTTCGCAAATACTTTATTTAATACGTCCATTAAATCCTCAAATGAAGCCCGTTCTTTGCACGAAACCGTACTCAAAATGTTTTCCCCGTGAGTACGTCTTTAAGTACATTAAGCCAAGGTAAGTGTGCTTTGAGATTTCTTCGACGACATGACACGAAAGCGTCGATGCTTGACAGATCGAGTTATATTTTGCTGGCATCCGGTACGAGACATCGCTTCAAATACTTTAATATTTAAGATCGAGAAATTTCTGTTGTTTGAAGTAGAGCGAAGATCTTCGGTTTAGGCCGTCCATGAATATCCTTTTCTACCGTGATTTCAGGATAATGTTTCTTACAAGTTTAATTTCATTGATTAAAATAAAATTGATTGATCTTCCAACGATAATGGAGATTGACTATTCTCTTTCTCCCTAACAATTTTTTATTCAATGATTTTGTATCTTTAGTTAGTGTAATCAAGATAGAAAAGTCTGAAAAGTGAAGTTTCGACTGATGATTCAATACAATGTAAATCATTATATAAACTTCGCAAGATAATTAATCAATTGTCATTATTCGAGCGCTTTTCCTTGAATCTAATAATAAAACGCGTGTAATGCTGTTACGTGCATGTGACATTTCAAATAACTACGGCAATCAGTGTTCTAGTGTGCTCTGGAAAATATCTTTTCTATTTTTTTTTTAATTTTTCCTACACACTTTCAGTATCCTGTTCCTTTGACTCCTTACTTCCAAGAATCTCTCTTTGTGCATCTTTGAAAGCGCACACGTGCCGCCCCAGGAAATACGAATGCGAAAGGATTCTGTTTTCTTTCAGATTTTCCTTTCTCGTTAGTCTTTCTTCTCTTTCTCTTTTATCTGATTCGACTCTTGTCCTCTCTTCCAGCTCGACTTAGACTATGTAATTTTCTTTTTAAATACAACCTTTTCTCTCTACTTTCTCACATAATTAATTTCTAACAATTTTTTCTTCAGTCAGGTAACACTTGTTATACATATTTCTACATCTACTGAGATCTTTTTATTTCTTTCATTCCATTTCATGAGTGATTGTTATGGTTTTCTTATTAATACTTGTACAATACTACATTGAAAGCTAATTACAGTGGCTATTAAAGCTATTGACACGCGCCCTTATTTTCCAATGAATCGGTTTTTACCACTTTCTACATTACTACTAATTAATTAGTACGTAAATGCTGTAATAAATACAATGATATACCAATACCATTTTGTAACAACTGTATAACAGACGGTAGATTCACTTTACAAAGGCGAATCGAATAGAATTTCGAAATTCCATGTGCAAACACCTCGATCAATCGGAAACTCGCCTTTAACCAATGCTCCGGACCCCGAATCGAACGATCTGGTATAAAACGCGTTTAAAACAGTTCTTCATTTGTCGGTGAGGTAATAAATGGGCGTGGCCTGATAGTCTGGCCACGACATTCACTCGGTTGGTTCGTAAATTATCGACAAAATCATTGCATACAGTTGCGCGCGTTGCACAGCTGGAAATTTGGAGGAGCCATTATCTTGGCTTATTGCTCATTATATCGTGTTTCACCGGTACTCGGATTTCGCTTTTTTCTTTTTTTCTTTTTTGCTCGCGTTTCCCAGCTTCGTTCGGCCTCATTAGTAATTGAATGTAAGGGAAAACGGTCCCGGATTGAATTGGCAGGCTTTTCTAAAATGAAACAGGCTATATAACTGTATAGTAGTTGCCAAATGAGAGGAGATGCTCTGCGGCGTTGTTTGACCGAAAAAAAGTCGGCAAATAAACGAAAGTGGGTACTAGAGGTACACGTGGGACTCGATGTCCCTATTAGGAGAACCCTCAGCAATATTTTGTACAATAGATAAATTCAATGAAAGGGTTGTTGTCGGTATGGTCAACGTTTGGTTGCTTTGTAATTTCTTACAGAATTTGTAAAAATAAATTTGAGAGAATAGTTAGTGCGAAGCCTCCTTAATAATAGATATGTTTAATTCATGAACAAAGTATAAGGTAAACTGGTGAGACGTACAATAAGTAAAAGTGTCTGTTTCGAAAAACGGGTCAGCCAAGAGTTTACGATGACAGAAATAATTTAAGGAAGTTTATTTTAGAAATACGGGGATTCGTATCTTTATTATTTAAATACGAGAAATTGCGTCCGCCTTGTATTTTTCTTTTGCCGTATTTGTACAAGGTTCACTGGATTGTTTGGATGCTTTCATACATATATGGACCGTTTATTTTGAAAGTGCTGTGAATATAGATTTGGAAAAACCCAGAAAAAATTTGCATGTACTTTAATGTGAATTTCCTGTGTATAAACAATTTATAATTTTATTCTCAAAATATTGGTTTGTTTCAATTAATCGAAATTTTGTTAATAAATGTAAGTCCGTTTCTTGTAGTCTGTACCCTGTCCAAACAGTCGAGGCACCAATAATCAAAAACAAATGATAGCGAATGTGATCCTACCCTCTATATTTCACATAATATTTCATGTACGGATGTGAACAAGTTGCTTAAATAACATTCGACACCTGATATGTTCGTAAGTCATTACTACATTAATGAAATTGTTATTATTGTAATTAAATGTAATCATCATTATATTTAAAGTATTATTAAATTAATTACATTTAGGTCGAGTCATATCAAAGTGCAAATCTAAAATTGGATATCTTATCTTGCTTTCTTTTCTCAATGGATAACTTCGGATTAATATTAGAATCTGATCTAGCATTCTAACATAATGATATTACAATAATCCCTATTTATCCCTACTTATGTTCATTTTTAAATATCGTATAGATAATTCAGAAACAAGAGTAGATTAAAGCATGAAACAGGAATTTTATATAATTAAAATTTAATTAATTAGGGAGTTTACTAATTTCGAAAGTGATGTAAGTCCATTCATGATCTCAGAAAAAAGATATTGGTCTAATTAGTTTAAAAAAAAAAAAAAGCTATGAGTATAATCAATTTGCATCTATTTAAACACACAGAGATATGGGCAAACTAAGTAGATCTTATCAGGATTCTTCAATCGTTGGAAACGCAAAAACTTTAAAACAGACACAGGTGGACCTACATCACTTTCAAAACAAACGTTCCGTATTTATCTCTAATTTTACTTTTACTTAATGATTAGATTTGAACGACGAATTTCATCAACAAACATAATTAAATTAATTAGAGCAATAATTAAAATTTACCTGTAACTTGTATTAGTTGGTTGTATTTCAATTTGTATGAAAATTATTTTCAACTAATTACAGAACGTGCATGCAATCGAAATGTTAAAAGAAAATTAAAGTCTGCTACAAGAACCAATTACATTACTCGTTTTACACTCGCTTAGTTATACTGCACAGTTAATTTTAATAAACGAATAGGTACACAATTCGAGTGAATTCATTTATTGTGATGTTTCACTAATATGAATATAATTTCGTATGAAATTTCAAATTTCAAGATAGCTTTATTTCTGATTAATAATAAAATGTATTCTCGTGCAATCTAATTTACAGCAAGTCTAATTAATTGAAACGCGCAAACATAAAAAAGGTTTTCAACGATGAAATTCTTAACCATTCTCTGTTAGTATAAAGTCTTCAGTGACATTAAAGAACAAATTCTTGAAGTAGATCAAGAACAACGGCCTTCATGATTCTGCCAAGAGTTTCAAAAAATGGAATAATAGCGTTGTTCGATGCTGTAACTGGAAGATCAAGAAAGTCGTGCCAAGAATTAAGAGAAAACAGAGTAAGTAATATTCGGGAACAGAATGGCCTCGCAGGAAATGGAATTTGCTGATGACGCAGTATCGAAGATTTATTCGAAGAGAGGGAATGTATCGCGGGCTTAAATTCACCCCTACAAAAGAAATCGATTCGAGTAACAAATAACATTTTCCAGAACAAAATTGCTGCAGGAATTATTTTTCGAATATCGATCTCGCTGAAAAATCTGTATTGTATAATTTACTATTTTCTTATACTCGTTAAATTTTTTCACGCTCGTTAAATCTACAAACAACTTCGATATCGGATATCCAGAAATTCGAATAAAAGTCATATAAACTTCGACATCAATATCCTAAAATTCTTCCTATTTCCTAAACGTATACAATAGTCTATCAACATTTATGAGCTAAACATATTCATCCACTTGAAACTCCAATACAAATGCCACGAAATACTCGTGTAACACGCTCGAACAATGTTTTCATCGCTCTTCACACTCTCACCCCTTTCATAGAACATTTTCGAGTTGAGAAACTATTCGTGACAGATCAGCTCGCTCGCAAAGTTCAATTGACATGGTCATTGTAGGCGAATGCTGTGCTCTTTACGTCACTTTCGATTACTCTCTGGCGTCGCATTCAGACAATCCTGAATTGTCGTGCATGCTGTCTCTTCCGTTCCTATCCTGTTCCACAAGCCGCTGTTGAGTTCGCATTTCTGGACACACGAATCACCCGGGGTCGAGGAGTCATGCGAGAAATCATACTCGACCTGAAAGTTAACCGCATCCCTCGTCATCTAGACGAGCTGAGTACCCTGAAATTTGCTTGGATTCCACATTTGAGTGTTTAGATTGGATGCAACTTGTACATCAGAGTGTTTTACATATAATACGACTTGCATTTGAATGTTTGGATTCTGCTGCCGAGGTGTTACATATGTGATTTCTATACAAATTTCTGATTATTCAGAGTGCAAAAATAAAAGCAAAGAAGCCGATTTTAACCCTCGCAAATGTAAATATAATGTAACTGATTTTTTAAGAGAAACGAAACAACAGACAAGATAGAGAATCTCTAAAGAAAAAGAGATTATTATGTCCAAGAAATAGGCAATCAAACCAATGAGTTAATTATAATAAAAATTCTAATAATTTAAAAAAAGAGAAAGAATAAAAGCCTGTTTCTCTCCTTACACTATGTATTTTTTTAATACATCTCCCACTTCGATTTCTTCCGTAGAAGTTCTATACCGTACTCGCCAACTCGCATCATGGGAAGAAGTACTTGAGAAATCGTGTGACGAACAACAGAAACGTTTCGTAAGCGATGGGTCTGCAGAAAAACAGAGAACGAACTCGTCGACGACGAATTATTAGATTATCCCATTAGAAAATGTAATTCCGAAACAGAGTAGAGGGAAAGGCGTTTTGGTTTGGAATCGAGTCGCGTCGTTCCATGCGGTGCGCGTCGCTTAATCTTCATTGGCATGCGTGAAGTCGCTTTGAAACCCGCCCCAGCCTGGCGTTCTCTGCAGAGTCTGCGGATTTTCCGTTCCCAGCCCTGTGTATCGTCCATAAATTTCAAAGCAGCCTCGGATGCGACGTGCAACACTTTTAGTGGCGCATTACCCAACAGCCCGAGCTGGCCCTGCTCGCTTTTTCCCCCGTGATCCACGCGTGCTTCTAACTCCTTTAACAAGCCGCTTCCGTTCGACGTTTCAGCGAACAAAAAACCCGGCTGCAGAAGCTCTTCAATAGTTGCAACTATCGAGTACCACTACATGATCAGTCTTCTTCTTTTTCTCTTTTTTTCTGGTTTCTTTCTTTTTTCGATTCGCTTTTTCTTCTCCGTGTTGTATTTTGTAAGCGATCGCTAAGAGCTACTTGTGGATCGATGGTAAGGAGAAAGTTATGTTAGAGAAACGGTGAACGACTCTCGTCTGTCGTCGATTCGCCAAGTCAACACGCTGGGTTATGAAGACACTGCTGGGTAAAGAGGCCTGACTGTAATTGGATCAATTGTTGCAAGCAATTGGATGTTGATATCGATTCCGTAGTTGGGCAAACTTTCTGCTCGAGAACGCCATGAGAAAGTACCTGTACGAGTTCAAAGCAGTTTTTAGCTTGAAGAAGTTAAATGTGGTAGACTCGCTGTGTCGAGCATTTGAACTGGGCTGATGTTCTATTATGTTCTGCGAACTATGGGCTGTTTCTAGAAAATAATAGCTACAGAATCATCCTCTTTTAAGATTACAGTTTTACCATTTTTGCGTATCAATTTTTGGAACAATAGCAAAGATACGACTAAAGATATAAAAACAATAGGTAAGGATGGTTACGAACAGAAAATTAAAGTCGGTGAAATTGGAAAACGTTTAATACTGTCTCGATTTCTCCCAGTTCCTCTAATTACTTTCGCCTCAGTGAGAATTTCACGCGGAACTTCGAAAGGATTCGCAAAATCTCTTTAACTCGTGCCACCCTGTCTGCCACGGTTATTATTATGTACTCATTATGCAGAATGACCTACCTAACTTTATCGTTTGGAATATCTGGCCTGTTTTTTGGTAATATTAAAAAACGTTTCAGATACAAGTTAAATTTCGAGATTATTAAAAAATATATGGCTTCATTTAAAAAAGAACACCGGTGATCTTCATATATCCTCTGTGTGTTCACTTACGAAAAAAAAAATTATGCCAAATTATATCCCCTCGAAGCTATTGAACTTTTATCTGAAATATTTTTTGGTATTTTTAAAAACAAGCGAGATATTCCAAACGATGAAATTAAGTGGACCACCCGGTATGTGACTGGTATGCATTACTCTGCATTATTATTGTCTCCTGTAATCTCGTCTGTAATTACCCAGCGAGTATACGACCTCGTCCATGCGATATTAAGTTTCGTATCGTGGAATATTTTTAAATGTCACGAAATACGGAGAAGATACGGAAAGACGGAGAAATAAACAGAAAGTAAAGCGAAAGATAGAGATATATTAAGATAAAGATGACGTGAAGTTCATTGATTAATTGTTTAGATTTTAAGCTAAGTAAAGGCGATTAAAACGACAGTAATTAAATAACGATTAGCTATTTATTCACAAAATTTAATGCATTCTATCAGACGAATAGATCTTTAAATATGAAATAAAAGTTATTAATATTTATACATTATTTCAATTTTCTCGTGAAATATCAAGTTTATCTCTGGAATAAAGACTCGTATCAACGTCAAGTTAAAAATAAGTAGAAAGCGTTATAATAGGTTCCACGATAAATGCGTTGAATGCGACATCGAACAAAACGTAGCTATTATGAAATTGTTTCACCAAGTGAAGAAAAATATAGCTGACCATTATATAGAACTGAGAGAGGTAGGTAATACAATAGACGCGTCAAACCGTGAAAATGGTACCAAAAAATTCAACAAAAGAAACTTCACGTTTCCCTAATCTTTGGAAATTTTAATTAGGTAGATAGATTGATTGTTAAATAATTAAACTTTCTATTCGTGGCTAGATGGAGTTTGATCAACGGTGAAAATTCTTCGTCCTCGTTAAAAAATGCTCTAGCGAACGTCGAAATGCGGTTCAATTTCGAAGCTGTTAAGACCGAGGGAAAATGAGACAGATTTTGTAACGCGGAGATTCAACGGATCGATCGTCAGCCCATTTTGAATGCCGGTCGCAAACGTTCCGCGGGAACCTTGACCAGAAATTAAAACTTTTTCTATGCATACTAATATCGCGCAGCCTTTCCAAACTCGTTTCTCATTTGATCGAATGAACAGTACTGCCGGTACGCACGGCTGACGACGAGGATCAATGAATACTCGATACTTCGTTATCCTACATACTGCATAATTTTTCGACAACTTCTACTGCTTTCTGTTAAAAATTTCTGCTAGTAAAACTAGTATCCAATTCATATTTTTGTCGAATTCACGAACATCTGTATTTTTTTCAATTTTGATGTATATGTGTCCCTTATTTTCACCATTTCGCTCTGATCTGGCGGCTATGAGATCTCTGAGTTAGTTTATAATCTCTCGAGTACTATAAATTTCTGAGCTCCATCTTTTTTCATATTAAATTTTCACAAATAAACTAATAGCCAATGAATCAAAAATTATTACAAAATTTGAACCTTCGCCAATGATTAAATTCCCATTAACAAATTAATAAAAAAGTATAGCAAAAATTGTTAAAAAATATCCCACTCAAGACATCTCTTCCTACTATAATATTAATTTCCAGTCAACTATAACTTTTATGTCTAAACCAACCCTGCTTTGAGACCCCCTTTCCCCCGTTCCCCTTTCATCCAACGAAGGAGACTATTAATCACGCAAATTAACGCCGTCACGGCGATTTAACTCGTAGTCGTAGCCAATTCTCAAGCGGAAGAAGACCTTGGTTGTTGATTCCCATGAAAGTTCATCGAAGCACACGCGAACACGATTCTGAATGCCAGGCGGCACGACAACCACACGCAAATTAAAACTTTTCCCATGAATAGTAAAGTCGCATCGTCGATTCACGAAAGTCGCTGATTTTTGCTTCGAAAACGAGCAAGCAAGAGGACGACGACTACGAATACGAGCTGGCGCCCCTTACCATTTTGTTGGAGTCGCGCCGCGGATGAAAGTTAAGCCTTAGTCGATATTCAAAACTAACTACGACGGGCACGAGGCAACGAAGTCGAGAAACAAATGAACGAGACGTAAATGGAAAGACGTTACTTAACGGCTAATGAACCGAGAGGAACTACAAGCCGGTGATCAATCCTTGATTTCGAGTTTTATCGGCTGATCGTTAGTCTTTTGATTATTCCACAGTGCTTCTATCTAGCCGTTTCGTACATTTCGTTTGTTTGTACTACTTATCAGTGGTTTAATCCGCAACTAGTTCTTCGTCTGATGCTGCAACGTACAGTTGACACAATGATCAGGTGTTATTAATAAGATATCAACTGATGATGAGATGAATGGAATTTCAAAACGTTTCGGACAACGCATATAATATATTCGTACAAGCTATTTACAAGTGGTTCAAATAATTTTGCAACTGTATAACTTGAAATTTATAAATACGAATTAAAAACGAAGGATTAGTTCCACATTTTCGGAATTAATGTAATCATTGATCCTGTCGATCTTTCACTGTTTACGTCTTCATACATCTGTTTTAAAATAATACAATATTTAAAATATCACAAAGGCGCTTTGTCCTCGTTCATCACGTATCACGCAGCTCGCATAATTCGACGTGCGCGGTTCAATATCCACTGTCAACAAAGTGTAACATTTATCGAACGATATTCGACTTGACAGAATCGATCTACGTGGCAGTCAGAAGGGCAATATCGTAACTGAAATTATAATCGGCGGTTGTTGCATATTACTTGCGATATTTGCAGTTTAAGAGATATTTTTTTCAATATTGGCACGGAAATTCGATTGAACGAGAACCGAACTAGTTCGTTATTTGTCTGAAAATAATGCAGGCCAGGATTAAACGTGTTAGCTGGTCGTGCACGTGTATGTAGAGGGTGGAATCGGGAGGATGCAGTATTGAATCTAATAAACTCTAGCCGACGCCTCTTAATTTTCCCATAACCGTGGCGATTTGATAGTCCCGCCGTAATGGGCTGTAAAATTTTATTATGTCGCCATTAACAACTTGACGTTATCGCTGCGCCGTGTAGATTTAAATGGAAGGATTTATTACTAAACCGCCTGTAGCGCTTTCCCATGTTCCTGCGAAAACCTCGTCTCCTCTTTTAGGCTCTGTTGAGCGTGTATCGTTGTAAATAACTGGCAAACAGGGTGTTAATACGTTACATGCAACCCCAATTGCTTCCCAAAATAATGTAACAGTAATGAAATAGTAAATTAAATTTTTCCCACTGTAGGATCATTTGTTGGCGCCTAAAGGAGCTTAGCAAATTTCCGCTTGTGATAATGTAACCGTCTATAGGCGCTCGGAAAATTTTATCGACCATAATTCCAGCAAATCTCATCTGAACCAGGTGCAAGTGAATGCTAATTCAACGATCACATATTTCGTTAGACATATACTATTTAAATATGTTTATTTTACAGTTATTTTTTTTATATCCTTAAAATAAAAAATTAGAATAATAAAAAGGTCAGAAAAAATACATGCAAACATGAAACAACAAATGATTCATGTTCTGATTCTGTGGAAACAAGTGATTTCGAATAAATGAGCAAAAATAGTTTAATGTAGTAAGAATTCAGTGTTTTAATTTTTTCAATATGTATGAACGCCACGGTGTATGTGTACTATTCGGTAGATGTAGTTATTTCTCGTAAACTTAAAATTATTTTTTTTGTAGTATATGTCAAATAATCGTAGGAGATGAAATTGTTTAACTAAACACACCATCAATTATAAATTTAAGTTCAAAAGAAATTGCAGAGATGTAATCGTGTTTTACTACAATAACAATGAGATTTCAAAATGCATGAAATCGTCCGGATAAATAGGTAATCATTAGCAAATAGAATAAAATTTATAAAATATAGATTCGCGTACGCATAATTTTCTATTCGTGTAAACAACACCATGAACAGGAATTTCCTGAATTTTGATATCGCAAGATCGATTACTAATTCGTTATACCAATATACAATAAAATATACCTATACAATTCAGTAAGAATTGCGAGGTTAATTCTCAGCCAAAGGATCAATTTGGTTCGCATGTTGCACCATCGTTTCATAAACCAAGCGAATCGAATCCGCGCGAAACGGCGCTGTACCCGAACAGGCTAGCTGGAAGCCCGCTTAAGAATCAGAAAGTAATTAGCAATCGTGAAACGCAAATCCGCGCCTAACGAGCGCCGTTACTACGAGCCGCATGCTGCGGTGTCGTGCTTGCGGTAGCGTACCGTTCTCCTAACAAACGAACAATTAAGCTCGCCACGTTCACCGTCGCCATGGAGATTAAATTTACGTCCTACGAATTATACCCAATAATTCCACAACTGTTAAGGTGACTGAATTTATGACACAGGCGCTGCTCGGAACAATTTTAAAAAATACAAATCGTTTCCTCTAGACCAGGGCTTCTTAGACTATGGACCCCATATGGGGATGTGAAAATTTGTACAACTGCCATACACAAGTGAAATGAATATCATAAAGAATTCACTGAGTTACAAATCGACGTACGTATAAATCACCAAGGTTTTAAAAAATCGTTTAAATGGGTTCGTGCTTGGAATTGAGGCAGAATTTTCAGCAATTTCTAAAATGATCTTAAGTACACTTATAACGTTTTATACTACATTTCTATTACAAAATGATGCACAGTACGGTATTTGAGTAAGGATTCGGGAGAAGAACCAAAATTCGCAGGCAACGTTTGTACATTTGCATAGCGCGCTCTCATGTTTCACAGTGCGGAATTCGAATGAGGATTTCGGACAAAGATAAAAATGTGCATATAATGTACAGTTTTCCTGAAACTTGATATCAGCAGATCCGAGTAGAGGTGTAAAGTTCGTTCATAAAATTTTTCTTAATATTTCCTCTATTCTCAGGCTCATTATTTCTATCTTTGTCTAAGCACATACAATGATATTTAAATAGCGCCAATTCTGAAAACAATCTCCTCATTCTTTTCGTAAGTATCATGTAGAAATCATTTATGCTCCCTTACATTTCGTCAGATACTGTGCTGACACTTAGCAGAGAATAGGATTTTTCTGTAACTTTTAAAATTTATTTGGAATAAGTGCGATCAAAAACCCTCTCTTCAATCAAGTTCCGACTACGAATAGACTTCATTAAAAAAAAAAAAAAAAAAAAAGAAAAGTTCGTTCATAAAATTTTTCTTAATATTTCCTCTATTCTCAGGCTCATTATTTCTATCTTTGTCTAAGCACATACAATGATATTTAAATAGCGCCAATTCTGAAAACAATCTCCTCATTCTTTTCGTAAGTATCATGTAGAAATCATTTATGCTCCCTTACATTTCGTCAGATACTGTGCTGACACTTAGCAGAGAATAGGATTTTTCTGTAACTTTTAAAATTTATTTGGAATAAGTGCGATCAAAAACCCTCTCTTCAATCAAGTTCCGACTACGAATAGACTTCATTAAAAAAAAAAAAAAAAAATAGGATTAGATTTCACTATATGGGCTAAAGGAATCAAATTATTATATGGGCAACGAGGTAAACGTATATACATTTTACATAAGATTATCTCCAAAATACTCGGAATGCATCCACGTAACTTTTTGTGTTGTATAATGCGTTTATCTATTGATAAGTTTAATATCATCTATCTCTCAAAGTGTACATTATAGTATACTGTGTTCCGGGATTAACGTTGCTATATTATTCCGCGCGTATCGCTAATGGAGAACGTACAATAATTATTCATTTAAGCTGCTATATAATCATGCATATTTCACTTTGTACACTTATTTGCATCCATTTTATCTCAGAAATATATTATGTTCGGAAAGCTCAAATTTTTAATCGTATTATAACGCTTTGTATCTGTTTACAACCTTACGGAGACTTCATTAAAAGAATTCATTAAAGTTTGTCAAATATGAAATTTGAAGAAATTATCGAAAATTCTTTTACTCGTGCAACCCATCCAGGCTACTCAAATCCTTTTTCCGGAATCCTTCACCCGGAATTATTTCTCAAACATTCGAACACTCAAGTAGAACGCAACGAGTTTTACTCGCGAGCTCCACTCAACCCACTCGAACGTTCGAGTAGTCGAATAGCTCCGAACAACAATCACCGCCAATAATCAAGACCTTTGTCCCACGTTCCCCTTTCAGTGGAAACCACGCTGAATAATCTTTTCCGCGAGAAATAGTTCCATTCTCGAAACATTCCACCTAAAATTAATGTTCTCAAAGACCCTTTGTTTTCGGCTCTTGATCAAAGGTACAGTTCCTAATTGCCAATTACAAATAAACAGATTGTTTGTCATATATGTATTAGCGAATTGGCGAGTGGTCAATTCGAACATCAATAAAGTACCATGCAAACTGTAACTCGGATTTCGATTGTTTCAAACGTACGTACGCTCCTGATCTTGTACAGAATGTCATAATTGATCCCAATCGATAATTAATCGATTCGAATCTTGTATCTACACAAAACATCAATCCAAAGCATACATCAACCAATTGTGGGAACTATTTGCAGAAACTTTAGAACAAAATAACGAACAATGTTAACAATTATATGTTAATATAATATATCACACGCAAAATATGATAGATTACGATAGAAGAAATTGGTAAGATCTTTATTACAGCGTACTATGTATCAGTTCCTTGCAGTCGAATGTTCCAAACGACATTAATAATTTTTTAATGATATGTCACGTTTATCTCGTTTCGCTCGAAATATTCTAACACATATTTATTAACAGGGATATGAAATGTATATACGGTTCAGAGCACTTGAATTCTGATGAATCGGATACTGGTCAGACTGGAATTAAATTCGTACACCAAAGGACAAAGGGGCTTCGATCGCGACCGCGTTTCCCCACAAAACAATGCCTTGATTATCTGTCGCGAATCTTCGTTGCAGTCGATCCGCGATCGAATTTATCCCAGACATAGTCACGCAGCAATACGTGTTTAACGCGGAGACAAATGGAACTTTCGATCCTACTAATTGACCAATTCGAATAATCAGCATGGAGAGGCAGCAAATGACGGATTAGGAATTTGGAGTAAGAGAATTTGTTAAATTGGATGGATTCTCTGTGTAGTGTGGTTGGCTATGCGGATATATGCGAAGATACGCGAATACAAGGTGATCTCTTTGGTCACTTGGAAACGATTTGGTCACTTTTTGACTTTGATTTGTAAGATTGAATTCCTCTATAGATGAAATAAAAAAATAAGAAATATCGAAAAATTAAAGACTGCCATGGTAGTAGCCATAAAGTTCCGAATTTCTTGCCGATGACATAGTCCGACCAAAGTCTGTGAACACTACTAGTTTATTTGCAATGTGTATACGATTCTGATTCAATTGCTTGCTATTAATAATAATAATAAATTAAACTTTATGTTGAAGAAAGATATTATATTAAAGTAACATAAAATTAATAATTGGGAGATACGAATACTTCTTCGATGACTTTAATGACATTACCTTGGTGAAAGAGTAGAAACAGGAAAACGGTGTGTTCTCGTGAGCAAGCGCGTTAATTAAACGTTCCCATTTGGCCTTTACAAAGCCCGAACGTCATGCGTTTAATTAATTAAACTGCGCCACTCAGAGATT
This sequence comes from Bombus impatiens, assembly GCF_000188095.3. NCBI lineage: Eukaryota > Metazoa > Arthropoda > Insecta > Hymenoptera > Apidae > Bombus > Bombus impatiens. The sequence continues at coordinate 1,898,669 of NT_176962.1, forward strand.
AGTCGCGAATTTTAATTACGATTAATTGCACCCGACACACATCAGTACAGTTGATCCGGATAAAACTTGAGCTTTCCTTCTGTTTCTTTTGGCCAGTGCTTGTAGACGGAGCAGAGCAGCCACTTTTTACAAAATCATTATTGTTTTATAAACTCCGTATTTATTCTCTTTCAGCTGTCGTATAATTGAAACAGTTTTTTTGTAGCTTAACACTTTATGCATGGCGTATCAAAGAAATTAAATCTAAAATGAAGACACGATTATATGAATAAAATTTATGTGATACATTATCAAGAATTGAAGAATGAAATACTGAATTTAGTAACAGAATCAATTCCATGATTCGCAAGGTTCTCCAAATAAACGATATCAAAATCATTATTGGAAGTCTGCAGACAAATTCAAAGCTGTGACATGCCTACTGTTGAATCATAAAAAAACTTATAATTAGGTTACGTTTCTCTAACATCGAGTTTACCTTAACATATCTCATTCATGCTCTTTGATTTAAAAAGGAACATTTAATCTTCAATGAAATTTACTATCATCGATGCCATTTACGCTCGAAATTGCACCAAAACGAAAGTTTCTTTCAGGAACGAAACGTTCTTTCTAAATGAGACACGCCAAAGAACCATCTCATCTATGATTAAAGTTTTCACCAGTAGTCGCGTAATTAGTCCAGACTACAAAGGCCGCTAATGAAGTTCATTAGCGGACGTGGCGCGCGATTTGAATAATGTACCAGGCTGTTGACGAGTGGAAACAACGTTTACCATCTGTCCCAGTACTAAAACAGAGAAAAAAAGAGAAAAGACATCGACCACGCAACAAAAAAAGATAGAAAGAAGAAAACAAGAACGACGCATTGAGACGAACAGAAACCAGTAATGCAGGTAAAAGGAAATAATACGTATCGCGTTTATTCTCCTTGACAGAAGGCGTCCGTTTTATCGAACGTCATGAGAACGGACATGTGGATCGAAAAGCGAACCAAAGCATGGTCAATGATCAGTCTTGTCATATTGATTAATGGATGTCGTTCTTCCGCGTTATTGCCTGGTCATAATGGCAACCTTAGCTATGGCTCCTTCACGTTCGCATGAATAAACTTCGATCATCGCAATACCAAATACACGATTCACGTTGACGTATCTTCTGCCGTGAAAAGATTAATATCATTGGTAAAATTATAAAGGAAATTTGAGAATTTGCATTAATGTAACGTAAATTGGGGAAAAGTAAGGAGAAATACCGTTTTGTCGATTTCACTGGGAAAAAAGATGAAAGTCTATTTTTTTTTATACTGTTTCATTTTTGCATTATAGTCATAATGGGTTTAATTTAAGTCACAATAGACAGCTGCGATTGTACCGAATTCCTGACATGTTGCACTTATTTTTTTATATTTTGCTATATGGTCTATCTATATAGTTGACACAGTAATAAATAGTATGCTCAATGATTCATCATTTTTCTCTGTTTAATAAAATCTTTATTCCATCTAATAGTTGCAGGTTACGATCCGCGTAGCACAGAAGGCGTGTTGGAAATAGCGATATCGTGATTTCAGAAGAACAAGGCAGAGCAAGATCTCAAAGATAGAAAAATCAGTGCACGTGTTCGATTTTACGGTTGAGAATGCATGTAGGAATTTTATGCTGTTGACGAGATATAAATTTGATCTGAACAGACGTTTCTCGATATCGCGTTTCCGCCCTCGCAAATACCGAAGTGGCATTTCCTTTGTTCCGAACGAATTTTGATATTTCGGTCGGATTGCGTTAGGGCAGTTTCCTTGGGATCCTGTATTTTCAATTTCCCTTTTCGTATTTTCTCTGTACTTCAGTTTTTCTTTACCGATAAACTTTTACACTTCTCCGTCCTCCATATTTTAATTTTCTATTTTACAAATACCTTTTCCATCCTCTCCGTTAACAATACATTTTCTCATTTCAGATCTCTTTCCAAATAATTACGTAACGTAATTTTTTTAATCTTCGGAAGAAATATATAATATATAATAGTATATAAATGGGATAAGTAATAGATAGTATAGTAAATAGTAGTATAGTTCCTTATCATGAAAAAATGTTTTGTAAAAATACCAGAATGGGAATCAATGGTATACAATTTTCATGAATAACCAACTTCTTTTATTTTCTATCGAAATATAAGGTTTCCTCTTCTTCTTAAGAAATGACATTCGTTTTACTGATCAGTACCAGAAATTTTTTTTTACTGAAATGTTTGATATCCAACTGGAAGTAGTATTGTTCAGGTACATGATAAGCAACTCTCTTGAAACCTGATCAGATATGTAATAAACAGAATAAAACAAAGTCTCATAAAAATTTTCCAACCAAGTCAATCTGCAATTTAAAAATTGGTCTTCTTATTGCTAGAACCTGTAACGCTTAAGTAACCTACTTGTGGTTGAAAATCAGGCTCAGCACGAATTCCACGTGGCTCCATGAATTTCTGGGCGCCACCTCCGATAGAGTTACGCGTATCGACGTTACGTCGACTGGCCGTAGTTTCCAGCTGCGTATCGTCGACAAGATAATTATCCCGAGGAACCGCTTAAGACTCTCGAGTTTGAGAAATCCCGGATCTACTGCCGCATCCACCTACCTTTAGTTTCTCTCGCCTCGCGCCAAATAATTCGGATCGAGATTTCCAGCGGTGCTGCTTCCGGCTACGCGAAGAGTATATTGCGCGCTCAGGCTTTCATCTAAACGATCCAAGCCACGATAGACCAGCTACGAACGAAACTGCTCGCGAACGTCTTAATTAATTTCAGGGGCGTTACCAAGCCAAGGAAGAACGAGTGGCTTGTTCCGTTGAACGTCGAACAGATTACGCTGAAAACACCGCTAATTATTGCCTTATTGTTCTATTCGAAACCATAGACTTCTGCTAATTATTAATATCGTTTCATCGAGTCTTGAAGAAATTCATCCAATTTCCTTTTTTTTTTGTTTCTATAGGATTGTAAAATTGCTTCATCACAAACTTCAACGGTCTCTTTGATTACTCTAATTTGCAAACTCGATACATTTCTGTGTTCGTGATAGATATGACGTGACGTCATTCGATTGATTTTACCAAGAGTAATAGATCTACATTGCCTGTATCAACATTCGTGTTTAGATAGGAGAATGTACTGTGGACAGTACACATTATGGTTATTAGATTTAGAAAGGGGTAATATTCCGAACGTCGGATATATCTGGATCTGTTATAGTGGTAATCTGATGAAAGAGAAATGCAGATGTATAAAATAAATGTTTAGTTTGTGAATAATTGATCTATCAACGTATAGTTCAGGATCTTTCGTATTTTCTATACTCTCCAGGATTTTTGAAAACATTTTTTACAGCGCACTCACAGTTCTAAATTGATAACACTTGATTAAATACTACGCCGTTCTAGCTTTCCATTCTCAATATTTCCATTATATTTTTAGCCAACGCTTCGTTTCACTTCGCCTAGCTGAATTCAAAATACGCGTATTTCCACTCAACGATCACTTCGTCCTCTATTAATATTCAACTTTCATTTCAATATGGATTGACGTACAAAACTCGAACTATTTTCTGCTACAATAGCCATATTGAAATAAATAAGAGTTGAAAAGCTTCGCGCTGAAGTTTTCTGTACAAATAATTCTAATCAATAATTACTACGAGTCTTCGGGAAATATTTTGCAATCCTTTTAAAAGTCTCAACTTCAAGATTGCCAATTTGGTCTCTAATTTAAGCAAACGAAATCAAAGATTACATTCCTGAAAAGCAAAGAACGATTCTCAAATCTATCGTTCCTGATCAATTATTCTCTGTAGTCGCGAACGAAAGTCGCCTTACGAAGTTACGGAAGGGACGGTAAGTCGACTTAACGTAGAACGAGGTTAGTACGGTAATTAGATTGTGGTTGCTATGAGAAAGTGAATGATCCTTGTATTCCTCGACTCGCGACATAGCAATGACCTCGGAGAATACTAATTATCGCTACCAACCCAGAACATTTTCAACAACGCAACATAACCAAAATCTACAGAAGCGAATGTGGAATCTAGCGTAGAATCTTCATAGTAGAGGAGTGAACCTTGTGAATGTTGAATTTCATAATTTTGTTTCTTAGAAGGCGAATCAACTCCATTGTTAATTTTTTTAATTTCATTACATAAATACACGATTAACCTTCGATTCTCAGGAAACAAATTTACTTGCACAAGTTGATTTATTGCAAGAAAGTAAGATAAAGAACAGTAAATTCTAAGGTAAATTAAAAAAGCCCGATACTCGTAACGTTGTCAGTGTCCTATGCTTTTCAAAACTGCTGCACTGCAAGCTTGATTCGTAATCTCCAAAGTATCATCTAAGACGTCATCAAAGTTAACTTCAATCACTTAATCACATTTATTCCACCAACCATAATTACATAAATTACACCAGCGAAACGTGGATATAATCTTACTCCTTCTGACGTGTATCTCCGATTTCTGTCTCGAAATTATTACATAAAACACGTACACGTCACACGAGATTCTCCAATTCTGAACGCTAAAGGAAACCCCTCTATTCTTCAACCTCTCTCCTCCAGCGTTTTCTGAACTATCATCATTACGTTGCTCCAGATTACATCTCCTAGGGGTAATTTTACATCAAAACCTTCTGGAGATGCTCGAAACGTACAATCGATTCCCAGGATTAGATAGTGCCGTCTCAAAGGGCGTAGTCCCTGTCTCGTTGTTGTGTCGTCTTCTGCGGCTTGGCAAGACGCTCGAACGAATGCATTAACCATAAGCTCGAGAGAACTAAACAGGCAGAACCGTGCTGAAATTAATAATGCAACTTTTCGCCACAGTCACCAGATCGTTACTAAGAGACAAATATTTAAATATTTACAAAGCTCTCTGAATTTCATTAAAGGGTATCGATGTTAGGTGAGTAACAAATCCATCTATCGACTTTAATATGTCGATTAAGAGGGAAGAGCACGATAAGTTGAATTTCCTATTTTTTTACAGGAAAGCAACTTTGCAATTCAGAACATCGTCAACTAATCGCAAATCGTCGTCTCAAGCATCGAATATTTTATTTCATAGCCACAGAGCAAGGATCCGACTAAAAAGGCTTTCTATCTCTATGCGATAATCAAAGTAATGAACATGAAATATCTGCAGGAGTCGGAATTGGAGCAGTCTACGCCATTCGAGAATCAAATAAAATACGAGAAAAACATAACTACGTTTCTCAGCTTTGAATCACTATATAATCCCTTAACAAGTCGAAAATATGCTTAATTGAAAGGATCGTCTGGCTGCCAGCAGACAACTAGAAAATTGCGAGTCGCAGTTTAATTTAATATCGAAAAAGGCATTAGCGCAAGAGTAATCATGGCCGCCTGGAGATATATTTGAATGGTGTCCGAGTACAAAGTAACGATATCAAATTATCTATCTATCGGGAGACGCGCGAAAACTGATGGTTCAAGGTGAACTTTAATTGAAATCATGGCTCGACGTCCGGTTGAAAATTCGCAGAATTCATTTCGAAATGAAAATTCCCGCATAATGCCCCGTTAATCGCGAATCCGTATTAAATTTCGTTCTTCCATACGCTACGCTGGCGAGTCGAATGCGCGCGTAACAGAAACTTAATTAACGCCCGTAGGACTGAACCGTTTCCAAGGGAATAGCCGAGTACATCGCCAGAAAATACTATGAGAGAGAAAGGAAAGAGAATATGTCCGTATGTATCGAATTGAATACCAGTGGAAGGGAAAAATATGAATTTCTTCTTCACAGAATTATTCGAACATCCAGCGAGTAATAATTACGCTTGTAATGTTCATTAGATTCATGCGGATACACCGGTGAATATTTTTCCGTGGAAATATGGTCGATATACGAACTTTAATTTGTATAATGAGAATTAGCAGCCGTTGGTCATTGCACCGAAAATCTTGTTAAACATGAATCGAAAACATGAAATGAAAAAATAAAATGATTTTTTTAGTTGTTATCGCATAAGATATGAATCAGTCAGTGAAAGACGATTTTGTACCCTTGGTTTTACGTAAATCGTTTCAGGAGCTTGAGCAGTGGTTTCATTAAGATAAAATGTGAAGAAAATACACAGTTAAACGTGTATTTTATTATGTGTTTCTTTTGTCTATCCAGAGTATATAGGAGTAACGCCTATTTAAATTATTAAAATTTACTAAATAATAAATTACTAAATTTAAACAATTATTGTTTCAAGACTAATGAAAATCTTCAAATATAGTTGAAGCCGTCAGAGAGGAGACATCTTCACGTACAAACTTCTTTCTGTTTTATTTCGATCCGACTTTCCGTTGCTGAGATACCATCGTTTGAAAGGAGCCGAATTTTTCAATATTTCTCTATCTCTATCTCGTTAGCACGCTCAGAATTTTCACCCGCACCGCGTCACTGACCAATCCCAACTTCGTTAATAGTGCTCTGATCAATGACAGACAGCGTCCGTGACTTTTTACTATTTCTATAATACTGCTACTATACTATACTTTCTATAATGCTACTAAGCGTACTATTTCATGGACAAAATGTAGGTCGGACCGCTGCAGGCTGCCATTCATGGTTCTGTAGACTTAGATACATTCGTTACACTTTATAGTGATTCAGAACCAATTGAGATATCGATTTAAATAAAAATGTATTATCAAGGGTACACTTTTGACTAACTTCCTACAAGAAGAACTTTTTTTGCTTAGGTTTTATAAAAAAAAAACCGCACCAACAAATTCCTATCGTGAAATTTTTAATTATCACTATATATTGATTTATTTACGACTATTTCTCAACTCTATCACAATCACAATAGTTAACTTTATAGTGTTATTTCAAAAATTAAATATTATAAACACGTTAGAAGATATTTCAATTGTAAGATACCTAAATTCCACATAACAAAATATGTAATACTAAAAGCACAGAACTATTTTCTATATCTTAATATATTTTATAATTGATTACCACATAACAAAACAACAACTAACCATGGGAAAAAAACACCTATGAATTATGAGACTTCGTGTCAAGAATAAAAGAAAGATAACGAAATCTAAAGGGGCGAAGAGGATCGTTACTAGGATTATGCGAGACAATGGAATCTCGTGTCGACAGTGGCACGTGTTCAACAATCGTAATTCTCGATCGAGAAGCACGGAACAGGCATGGCAGCTTGCGGATAATTGGAAGAGAGGGATGAAAAAGCTTACGAGAAGTCGCAGACAATATTGGAAACGAGAAATTGAGCAAGCATAAAGGTGGCTCTGCATCCGTGGATCTCAGCTTCAATTTATCCTAATCATCGGCGGCAGAGAACGAAGGAGGACTGCCGGTTGATTTCCACTGGGAGGACAACCGCGATGAAAGATCGAATGGCAGCGATCGAACCTCGAGCTGTTTCTTTTCACCATGACAATTATACATTTTCGCGCTTATCAGCGTGCAATCGTGTAACCACGCTGCTATACAACAACGTTGACGGAAGAATTTATTTTTAAATGGAAAAAGATATACATTGATACAGATTCAGTCAACGTTCAAAATCTTTTCACTAAAGAAACTTCTACAAAAAAACAGATTTCTCAAAAAGTCAAACGCGTAAGCTACTTATCGTCAAAAGATATACTTACTAATCAACTTCATAAATTAAAAGCTAGAGAGAAGTGATGATGTTACAGATATTCTTTGATATCTAACCCTTGGAATGTATAATTTATATCATACTTTAATAAATAAAATTATAGAAGTGTCAGTCAATTGTCCTTTTTTTTAAGCCGAATATTAATCTTGTATACAGTCAAAAAAAAGTTAAGAAATTTAGAAAAAGTGGAGCTAATTTATTCTATTCGACAAGATATTCACTTTAACGTTGTAAGTAGAAAAAGAATGATTCGGTCAGATCATTCATAGCTGACAAACACGAATGCCCATCTATTCGGCAGGAAATTAAACCGTTTAAATCTTTGAGAAAATATCTCTTTACGGTTTTCTACTAATCGAAACGGTTCAATTCTTGAATCGAATGAAACCAGGAGAAGTAACTGTTTTACAGAATAAAAAGTAACGATAGAACGAAGTTATTGTATTACTGGATTCTACTACCAGATTGCACATCGTATATTTTGTTAATTAAAAAGTACACAATATGCAATGGACAGAATGTAGTTTCAGTTAAAATATCATACATTTGAAGCGTATATAAAACATGGAATTGCTGGTGCTTTTAACGATTTCGAGAGAGTTGTTGGAAATATATCAAACTGTTAGAATGTGGTTTCTAACTTGTTATACAGTTGTTGTAACTGAACGTTGTGTTTTTAGCGGTTAGTACGTAATAGTGTCTGCTCCTATATTTTTACTCGCAAGTATCGCCGCGATTCCTGAGATTTTACCAACTTCTTACCGAGATTTTATTACTGCTTGAAAGTAACGAACTTTCAGAAACAACCCTTTAATCTTTAGTTCTAGCATTAAAAGCAGACTTCAAGGAATTTCCAACAAATTTTAAAGATTTTACGAGTCGAATAAAAAATTGCGAAAGCTTCAACATTCGCATTAAGCACTCAATAATTCGTTGAAAAGAAAAATTGGTCGTAAAATTACAGCCATAAAGTATTGCAACAAAACCTACAAAGATAACGTTCGACCACAATCCCAACCGCCACGCCTTCTGCACGGCTATAAACTCCGAACTGTCCAAACTTAAGACACATGTCCCTACCAACAAACAATTAATACTCTAACAAACACATAAACATCAACACCACAGGTATCTCTATTCCTTCGGCAAGAACAATAACTAACTCTGCCCGTGCAATCACAAATCTCTGCTTTTTCAAACGAAACTCATTTCGTAAAATTCAATCTTGCGCGAACTGTTGCAGGTCAAATCATTCATACCTCTCGTGAGATGCTCCTTCCTTTATTGCGTTATTTCAAGTTATATCTGATCAACTCAATTTTTAACCGTCGCAACACTCGTGTATGTTCTGTTTCTTTTTCGCAAATTTGTTATTTAAAGATCACTGAAATTTACTCGACCAACCGCTATATAATTAGTACATTTCTACATTTAACACTGAACGAAAGGTGTTACGTCGCGTAACACTCTACCTAGCCCAGGCCACACACCGCGGGCAAGATGGCAACCAGATGTCTTCGGATACTCACTGCGTACCCTCAATAGTCTCAAATACCTTCCATAAATCTCAGGAATTTCCTAGTAGAGATCCTTCAAACCAAACAAACGTCTGTTTCCGAAGCATTTCTAGACTATTGTCTACTACAGCTTGACAAGAGGAAGTTAGTTTTTCTCACGTATGATGCAACTTTCCTCCCACTAACCACTTTCTCTCGAGGGCGGTTAAGACCCTTCGTTTAACCAATTAACAACGAAGCCTATTTCCCTCACTCTCTTAACTAAAATCGTCACCAAACAATCCGATAGTCCCGTGCGCTAGACACACCCATTCTTAGCTTTCCTCCGCCACAGCATCGTCTCCGAACATCAATGACTTTACATCCTTCGAACGGTGAACATCCTTCGACCGGGTATACACACCCGTAGATCAGTCACTCATTCATCTCGTACATACGCACCAGCGTAACTGCCTTCGTTATAAGTTGTTAGAATAAACGATGAAATATAACTTACTATACTGTCATATTCATTTAACCACCTCTGTTATCTTAACCGAAACAGGGGAACGACTATTTCGCGGCGTCGATTAACCGTAGCGAGAATTTACGCCTCTTGCTGACGCGTTTTCCTCGCGACCGCGTCTCTCCGCGAACGGTCGTAACAAAAGGTCAACAGTCACTTGATACACACACGAAAACACGAAAGCTCCAATTAATTGGCAATTTCCAATCTAAAGTGCTGTACAAACATACACCGCGTTGATATATTATTTTTATAACAGTTTTAAATTTGCATGTAATATATCGTCAATTTGAAGAAATCGTCAATACCTCAATTAATTTGAATATTTCGTAAGATTGTATTCTTCATTCTTCCAAATTATTAACTTGAATTTTTTCGAATTAATTTGGACCGAAAAACCATCTAAGTGTTCAGAAAATTTAGCACTCGTAACGAACACTTGGTGAACGAGGATTTTAAGAATCGCTTGCTAATCACACCGATATCTTAAAATTCTGTGATACCCTTCTGCTAGATGCTTCTACAAACATTCGGAAGTTTTAAAAAACTTTGGCTAGAGAAAAGAAGCAGAGCAACCCGATCGAGTTTCACTAACGGGCAAAATACAATTAAAAGTAATTAAGACTGTAAATCCGGACTACGAAGACCGGTGTAGAAATAGTTTCTCCGGCTATCGTTTTCTCTCCACGTTCGACGATTCTCCCGACCTACTCGAAGTTTCTCTGTCGGGCGAATCTCTTGGGCGAATGAGAGAAATCGTTGAACGAGTCATTGTTTTCGTCCACTTGGCGATAAACTCGACGTCGAGAAATCGAATGGTCTTGGAGCGCTGAAGAACGGAGATCGTTCACGGCCGAACGATGTCATGCAGAAAATGAAAGGGGAGCGGCCGTTCCACCGGTGAACTTCCTGGCCATAGCCGGATATATCTTCTGGAACCTCGCGGCCTCGTCGAGTTCTTCGTGAAACACCGAACGTTCGCGTCCAGAGATATGTAGATCGACCACCACAACAACAATTATTTTATCAACACTTATCACGATAGCATGATCGATGTTTTACCAGGTTTTACTCAAATTGCAACCTATAATCTGACAATATTTAACTGCATTGCGCTACAAACGTTAGAACATCCAAGTTCAAGTCTGGCACTCACCTATTTGCCACCCTGAGCGGCGCAGCGACTAATTTGCCAGCCCCAAAAATGCCAAATTTGTATGATCTCTATCAAATGGATGGTCTTTATGTATTTTATGTGCAATTTAATGAGTTCGCAACTAAGGAATACGGATTAGTCGGTATTGACAAAAACCGCAATTACTTAGTTGCCACCCTGAACTTGGATTTTGCCATTAGACGATATTGACGAAATCCGCAATTACTTAGTTGTCAACCCAATAAATCGTCAAATTCAATGTTTCCCTTAAAATCTATCATTATCTTCCTCTACGCCTCACGGATTCCACTTAATCCCTTTAGATGTCTTGACAGTCCTTACCAGTCTTAACTCTAGTTAAGCACAAAATTATAATAGAACAACTCGAGACACCATAAAACTTGGCTCTGAAGAATGCCAGAACTCCATGTTCCTAGAACTTCTAGAAAGGATTACGACTTGGACGATAAGGAAAAGAGCTTAACATGGTACCATAATATAATTGTTGAGAACACAAGAGAGGAGGGAAACGCTGTGTTATAACTGGATCTTAAGTTGAAGCTCGAATAAGGGATTCGAAAGATATGCTAAGAAGCATAAGTTTGGGAGGACAGGCTGAGGGAGGGACGCGCGCGTCTATGTTGGCCGATAGAAATTCCAGGGACCAGGCATAGTTGACACGGTTTCGAGGCGGGCGTAGTTTCACCGGCCTCATTATAAATGGCCGATACGATGACGTTTTCCAAATGAATTATTGAAGAGGACACCGCGGCTGTTGAGAATATTTAAACTAGGTCGATACTTGCAGTTAGCGTGCATCTGGTATCGACAACCGAACCGAACGCTGCGTTTCTGTCCTCTCATTCTTTTCCTCTCTTTTTTCAATCGACTTTCCTCTCCTTGTCTCACGCTGAAAAACCTGCTTCTTTCGAATCAAATCGACTCCGTTCTCTTCTCTTATCGCATTTCTGCTCCCACACTCTTTCTCTCTCTTCTTCTCTTCGTTCTTTTTTCTATACGAAATGCTCTTTCCCTTCTCTGGTTTTTTCGCACCTAGGTTCGCTTTCCACGCGTCGTCGTTCCCTTTGTTCCAATTACGCGTCGTCGGGAGAAACCTTATCCCGAAGGAACCCACAACGGCAGAATTCTATCTGAGCTTGAAAGCGTATACGTACGTAGGAAAAGCGCAGCGGCGTATAGAGGGATGGCTATCCTCGACGAACGGGTTTCCCTTCGCCGCGAATAGCTATCGGAAGTTGGTCAACGACAGCGCCCTCGAAAAGAACGAGATTTCCATTTCTATGAAAATAACGCCGATGCTGGCCGTGGTTCGGATTAGGTTTCAAGCTGGGATTCAGCGAAATGCGACTGGACTATTGCCACGTATCTTTCGAAGAACTTGAAAGGAATATGCTAATACTTGATACTATGTGAACTTTTTTGTTTTCTTTTCTATCGGCGTTGTATAAGCTTGTTTTGCGAATAAAAAGGATCCATATAATATTCCAAAATTGATCTGCGGGTATTTTCTTCAAGATGTAAATCGGTACAGAATCATCATTGACTAAGTTGAGTTAACGAACCTCTATTGAATTTTTTTCCTAGCGATTGTTCGAATAGGAATCGAAATACAATATACTTATCGAAATAAGACGTAAATGGAGTAGAAGAACTACAGTGAAACGCTCACTTCGGAAGAGGAATACTATCGTTGAAATTGCAGATTTTTATTCAACGTGTGCAACGTTATAATTCATGCACCTGTATCGGTATGATTCAAAGTACATATTCTTTTCCACATGAAAAAAGCTATTTACCATAAGGAATTTTCAGCATACATTTTTTTATAGATACTCCACCTTCTAAAAAGATAACGTAAAAAGAAGAAGAATCGAAAATGAACTTATTCGATCGTAACCTTGTTGTAAGATCATAGAAATGAAAGATCGTTCAAAAGACAAAATGATTCATGATTCAAAGTCATTTCAAGATCGGTAAATTGTCATCGATTGGCCATTACACTCGAGACCATTCAATTCAAGATTTCTCAAAGACTACAGGAAGAGTGAACAGGATTTTTATTGCGAATGAAAACAGATGAAAATTATAAAATCGCGTGTGAACGCGCGATCGGATCAGGCCATTTAATTACGCTCGCGCCGATAAACGTTCACAGCTCGGTCAGAGTAGAGTTGACGTATTAAACAATAGGCTATCAGGGAACAATGTGTGCATCTCTAATCTACAGTTAGGTTTGCAACGTGCATTCGAAAATGTCAAGCGACTCGACGCATTGTTGAAACTCCGCGTGGCGATCCGCCGCATTGTCGCTGACAGAAACTTTGATCGATAGAGTCGGATTATTTCGACAGGCCGCGACG